>NC_034593.1:113379713-113392741 GCF_900095145.1 Mus pahari | reverse complement strand
CAAGCCAGGGGAGGCAAGCCAGTAAAGAACATCCCTCCATGGCTTCTGCATCAGCTCCTAATTTCTGACCTGCTTGTGTTCCAGTCCTGCATCCTTTGGTGATCAACAGCAGTATGGAAATGTAAGCTGAATAAACCCCTTCCTCCCCAACTTGCTTCTTGGTCATGATGTTTGTGCAGGAATAGAAACCCTGACTAACACAGGGTATCTTGAGGTATGCTCCTAACTTCCAGAGGAATCTCCATACTGACTTCCATAGTAGCTACTCAAGCTTGCCTTCACCATTAATGGAGAAGTGTTCTCATTATGCCATATCCACACCAGCATGAACTGCCACTTTTATTTTTTACTCCATCCTACCACAGGGACATGTTTTCAACCATGTTCATTTCTGCTCTAGTCATAATAGACAGAAATCAGAAACAATCTGTATGTCTCTCAACAAAAGAAGAAAAAGAAGAAGTAAAGAATGTGTGTGAGTTTAAACAAAAGGAGTATTTCTAAGCTGTTAAAAAAACGACATCATGAAATTTGAATTCAAAAGGATGGAACTAAAAATATCATCCTAAGTAAGATAACTGAGATCTGAAAAGAAAATATTTGCTTATATGTGGATTTATTTGTTTACATGTGGATATTAGCCATTAAGTAAATAATTGAGTAAATCATAGTTAAGGTACAATTTGTAGACCTAGAGAAAAATATTCTTGTGCAAAGAAGATGAAGTGGGGAGTGTAGGCATGTGGATATCCCTGGGAAAAATAGACATTCTGAGTAAACTGTAGCTGGGGCATTGATGGAAGGGCAAGAAACAAGAGGATCTGGTGAGAATTGAGATGGGAGAGAGGATTAAGGATTGAAGATATGAATCAGGGGAGAGGCAGCTAAAACTGAAGAGCTTTTTAAGGGTGTTTTGTAAACCTAGTACAGTGAAAACTTCCTATAGTATGTGAAGGTGATCCTAATGATGTTTCCAAATGATTAGGGAGACAGGACCATAGCTGGACATCTCTTGTCATGAAATGAAGCTTCCAGTAAGAGGACTGGATTTCTCCCAACTGAATGCTTGGTTGAACAGGATCTATGGATAGCCACACATTCTAGTAATTTGCCATGACAATAGATTTTAATAGAATTTCATAGCAAAGTCCCATTATTAAAAATAATATTCAAACAACTCATTATCATTGAGAGGACAAGGTCTTACCTACATAGGACCTTTTTTCCCATGCTTGAGGGTCTATTACACAGATAGTCTGTAGACTACCAACAGGGGAACATAAATACTGAGCAAAACAAAAACCTTTGAAATATAAACTGTACTACATAAAAAATATGCTAGGGCAATGATGTCACAAACCTTATAGGTGTAACAAACTAATGTCTAATTATACATAAGGAACTATCCATGAGATGAAACCTATACCTGACACTGCCTGGGTGACAATCAGTCAGTGAGTAGATAGTCCAGAGACCTAGATTTAAACAAATACTACTCTTCTAAAGGAGAAAAAAACTAACAATAAATAGACACCTAATGATATTCTGCCATACTCATAGATAGTTGCCTTATTCAGGCATCACAAGGAGGGCTTCATTCTACAGCAGATGGAATAATACAGAGACCAAGTCCAGTCATTACTTAGACAGACTTCCAAGTACATAGTTCTAAACAAAATGTCTTCAAAAATATATCTCCCTTCAGAGCTGAGGAAACCCTTCTGAAGAGAAGGAAGATATAATGGGGAGACAGAGTTGATGTAGGGTACTTGGAGAATACAACCCCCTAAAACAACTAAGCAAAGCTCATATGAACTCACAGAGTTGAAAGCAGCATTCAAATGGCCCACACAGATCTGTACCAAGTCCTCTGAATATATACTATAGATACTCCTGAATTTGTAAACAAGAATGTCTCTGATTCTTGTGCTTTCTCTTGAAGCTATTTTATTTTATGTTGGCCTAGCTTGTCCAACCTTCATTATGAGGGTTAATGTTTTATCTTATTATATTTTATTTTGTTATATTTTGTTATTATCTCCTTGAAGTCTAAAAGATGAGGTGGGGAGGAACTGGGGAGAAGTAGAGGAGGGGAAACTTTTTACAGATTATACTGTACTAGAAAAGAATCTGTTTACTAAAAGGGAATAAAATAAAAGAGTAAATCAATGTCATATATAAATGTATATACATATATACATACATATATACATACATATATATATATATATATATATATATATATATATATATATGCTTTGTCATGTGTTTTTTTATTTAACTAGAAAGTTCATATATCTAAAGTCCATTGAAAATAAGAAGTTAACTCTTTGTTCACATATACTGAATGATTATCAGCTATACATTAGTGCTTATTCTACATCCCCAGACAGATTGTGCATATATGCACTAAAATTTTTTCCATGGAAGATAATGTGGTAGAGTATAGGAAACAGTGTCTATTATACCATGTTTTACACAGAGTAACTCCAGTACAGATATTTGAAATCACTCATCTCCTACAGCTCACCCTATTTTTGTTATCTTATAACCTTTCGACATTAAAAGTATATATTCAAGTTTTCCCTAATAGTACCATGTTCCTGCCTATAAAACACTTATTAATACTGATTGCTAAATACATAGATATGAAGTTTTCTTAATTTGTCTCCTAAAAATCAAAAACACATTATTTCAATGTATCACTCATTGCCTATGATATTGTCCATTAGACTGAAAATATAACAGTATTTTAGTATCTTACACACACGTAGGGAAGTAAATAAAGAATGAGCCTGGCATCCTCTTTGTATTGCTTCTTGGTAACTAAGTCATGTTCTGTCCTGTAATTTTACATGGGCAATTTACTATGTTAGTATGCATTACATGAGAAGGTTAACTTTGTTCTTTGTATATTGAATTATTGAATGAGTGTCCTGTATTGTGTTAATGTGATTTAGCACAATACAGTTTAGTTTTGTCACAAGCTCTGTACTGCTATTTTAGTGAAGATTTAAAAATCATAATTTTTTGTTATTAATATTTGTTTAAATGTGTTATTTATGTTTTAACTCATCTCTTTCTCTGTGTGGCAAGTTTTTTAATATGGCTTCTATGTAATAATTTCAGATGACTATTTCCCCTTTATTTGCTAATGGTAGGGGTTACCTGTGCTTTCCTATAGGATTTACCCATATTGATTGTAAGTCATACTTATATTTCTCATGATACATCATCTTCCAGTCCATGAAGTGCAGAACATCATGGATAAGATAATTTCATAAGTGTATCTAGCTGCATTTGATAATGTATGAAAACCTGCCCAACAATGTAATTCCGTTGTTCTCCAAAACAGATATAGAAATAGAAATTACTTAATTTCCAAGGCAAGATACTTACCCATTGTGTGTTTGGAGGACTTCATGCATCTAGAAACTAATTTTAATTGTATTTCTTGTATTCTTTTTGTCAATAAATAACTTCTCATCCTTAAATCTAGTTCTTCAGTTATTTCATTTGTAGAGATTTTCTTCACAATTATTTTAAAATTATAACTCCTCTCTATTGTATGGAGCTAATCATCGTTTCTAAGATTTGACATTTTTTTATATATATAGAAAAAAAAGTAGTGTGCCTAATGGAGTTCACCTAGAAGAAATGTGCATATCATTATCTTTTTGATGTTACTAGGGTCATTCGGTATAAGTTCATTTACATATATTTGTCTGTTAGATCATATTGTATCTTCCCTTAAAAATTACAGATTTGTGTCTCCAAAATATAAGCTATTAGAGAGCTCCTTACACAGTCTTAAGTTCCATTCTAAATCCAGAATTCTTCAGTTGATTTTTGAGATAGTGGAGGGAACGGGGTGAAGCAGCATGCTGTCCTACTTAGGGTCTCTAATATGTGTGGATGTTAAAATCTACTGAAGAATACTCAAGATAACTCAATTCAGCCTGTTAGAATTGATTCTCAATAACTTTATGGAAGCAAACTACTCAGTAAGAGAAGCAACAGGAAAAAATAATCAATAAAAAATGTAGAGTAATGTGTAATTCTCTGGTGTGGAGAAAGGACTCTATATAGAAATATCTTAATGTTCTCCATACAGTGCTAACATTTGAGAGATGCAATGCCCTAGTAAGTGCTCTTTAATTTCACTGAAGCAAAAACATACTTACTTTCTGGAACATATATGAGAAATTGTGAAATGATAGCTTTTTAAAAGTACAAAAACCTATGATTTGATATGAGTATAAAATGGAAATGTAGCACAAAAAAAATCTTCATTCATTAATTAACAGGAAAGAGGCTTGACAGTGGTTCTCAACCTTCTGAAAGTTGTGACTCTTTAATATAGGTCATATTGTGGTGACCCCCAACTTTAAAATTACTTTTGTTGCTCTTTCATAACTGTAATTTTAGAAATGCTATGAACCTCCATATTATTTATCTTCAAAGTGTAAATATTTTTGGAGATAGAGGTTTGCCAAATATTGCAGCCCACAGGTTGATAAGTATCCATACAGAATGCTGCCTGTGCCCTGGACTACTCGCTGTCTGACCCTACCTACTCTTGGGGGTTGGAGGTGAGGTGATGCAGAATCAGTGACACAGGCTCCTAGAGCAGGTGAAGAAATCTATAGCAAGCTCATGTGAATGCTGCTGCAAGCTCCTTTAATACCCTCCACCCATACCCAATTGGTCCCAAGAAAGCATCTCTTCTAAACAGCAGTTCCTGATTGGCTTGCATTGTCTGCAGTCAGCAATCCTTTATCCCCTAGGCAGTCTCTACAGGAGATGCTTTTGCAGCAGCCTTTATGTGTAAGTGGCCATTGCTGTTCCTCCTACAATAGAACAAGTAGAAGAGCACTTGAGAAGCTGTTTGTATACAGGCAGTTCAATATAGGGTGTCATTAGCAGGATCTCTGGGTTGGATGTCTACTTGTTAGCATCTTACAGGAAAATGAAGCAGAATCCTATCGGGACAGACACATGCCATCTACATTACCATAACATAGATGTCTGTCTTTTCTCTAAAGTTTTTGGTATTTCATCCTTTTAATATCAGTTAAAAGAAATCTAAGAGTGGAGAGAGATGGCTCAGTAGTTAAGAGTACTGGCTGCTCTTGCATAGGGTCTAGATTAGGACCTTAACATCCACATGGCAGCTAACAATCATCTGTAATCTCATTCCAGGGAATTCGATGGATGCCCTCTTCATCAGTGGGCAGCAGGTACAAACATGGCGCATATGGACCTATGGATGCAAAATATTTACATTCATTTTAGTTGGACATATGGCCTAGAGTGTCAGGGCACTAACTGCTGGCAGAAGATCTTGGGTTAGATTTCCCACATTGTAGCTCACTACAGACTGTACCTCTCTCTGGCTTCAAAGGATCCGATATCTCTTCTGGCTCCCCAGGCATCTGCCCATATGGATTACAAATACATTATACTCACGCACACACATGCATATAAAATACAAATTAATAAATCAACACTTTATTGATACATTTAATAAGCTGAATAGTAAAATTCCCTGTATGTATATAATTTTTTTTTAATTTTGCTTACAATTATCACTAACGTAACTTAAATACTTCACTTATCTTTATTTGTATTTAAAATTCATGTAGGGATAAAAATGTAAAATGGAGTCTCCTAAAAGTTCTCAGGAGAACATTTCTTTCGTTGTCTTGGCTGTCATCTATTCAGTGGCTCTTTTGTTGAGTTTTATAGACTGTGCGCCAAGCACTGTTCTGAGCTCAGAACAAGAAAGACAGAAAACACTAGTTCCTTCCTCTGCTCACATTAACATTTAGGGGAAGGCAGGAAGTGACATTTACTGAAACAGACTTTTTAATTTCAGATAGTTATTCATGCTATGTAAAAATAAAGTCAAAAGGAAATAAAATCAGAATAATGGGAGAGAAGATACCGAGGGAGGGCAGGATAAACGGTTAGGATGTCAAAGCTCTGCTGCTGCTGCTGCTGAAAAGCCAATTGTTCAAAGATCATCAGGAAGCACCTTACTTTCTAAGACATGTTTTTCATCAACAGAAATGACAAAAATTCTAAGCTGCAACTTGTAAGGCATTATTTTACCAATGTATGTCATATTTGACAGATAAGTTGAACCTATCTAATACACTTTTTAATTCTAAGTTTCAAGTGGGGTTTGTTTCAACACATTTGTTAAAATTCAGAACAAAACATGAGTAACAGTTAAAGCCATGGGGAAGCCATCAATGGTTACAGTATTTGATTTGTCTTAATAATATTGCCAAATTAAATTATTAACATGATTATTTCAGTAATTGAGCAGATCCTGCACAACTGGCAAGATGTGCAATATCAAGATTGCCTTTAATCTTGGACTCCATAATTGCCAATGATCATTTAAAATTATTCCTTGACTTTTCATAGCTTTAGATGGATGCAAATCCATAGTAATCACAGATTTGTTCATACTAATAACATAAAAATCTCCTTTCTTACCATTCCTGGCAGCCCAGGACACTTTTGTCTCTTCCTGGTTTTGACTGACAAAATAATGCTAACAATAAACACAGCATCATCTGTTTCAACACGTTACAGGCTGGATCATGCCTCCTTCAAAATCATACGCAGAAGCACTGAGCTTGAGAACTTGCGCCCCTGATGTTATTGGGAAATAGATGCCACAGCTATCCTTGTGTTCACACTGGAGTAGGATGGGTCTCTGTTTTCTGTCCCTAAGTATTTTCATGAAGAAGTCATTCACACAGACATTCATGGAGAGCACTGAGCAAAGATCTCACCTCTGATGCAACAGCAATGAACAAAGAAAAAGGTCTCTCCCTTATATATGAAGAGAGATGTGCCCTTGCCAACACCCTATCTTGAGCCTCTGAGCTCATTTTTGTGCTTAAACTACTCGATTTTCAGTGCTTTAACAGAGAATCACTAGTAACTAATATGTGGTTTGTTACATCAAATGATTTCTTATTCATTCTAGACATGTCTAAGATGTTGAATACACCACTACCCTAACGGATATTTATCGTTGATATCCCATTCTGATAATTGCAATCATTGGAAGAACACAGAACAAGCATAATTCTCCATAAGACTGGAGTCCCTGGGAGTCTCTTAATTTATAAGTTTTTAGCTGATAAAAGTTACTTTCTGGTTTGGGGCTGTGGAACATAGTTTAGTTATGAAAATTTGCTACCTAATGTGTGACATCTATTATTCAGTTTTCTATGTATATTTTCTATTGGTTCAGTTTACTTCCAAATGCTACACTTAAACCTGATTCCTTTAATCTCTCACTTGTCACCTTATTGTCAACCTATTATATGAAATTAAAAAAATACTAACTTTAAGTTGCTTTTATACTCTATCTTTGTTTTTGTTTGTTCCCTCCCTCCAGAGCCTTGTCTACTCCTCTGTGATATTTATGTTTCCGATGCTGTGGCTACCCCTGGTGGTTTCAGTAACCCTGATTAGACTGCCTTGGGTTCATATTTTGCCTATTTTATAAACATTATTTTTACTATGCAAGCAATATAATATAACCATAAAGAAATAAGTATGATTGTCACAGAGCACATTACAGGCATTTTGAATTTTAAGATCTGGTTAATTTATTTTTTACTCTGACTGAATGAGATGTTTCAATTTACTTCCTTACAGCACTTTACATTCATGTGTATATTTTTACCATCAAGCCTTTTTTTTTTTACTTTAATCCTTATTATCTTACTATTACAACAATTTACTTAGCCACTAACAATTTTGTTTATAAGTAACTCATCTTTTTTTCAGTGTCTTATATATGTTATCCTGTTATCTTTTCAAAAATATGTGGGCCCCTCCTTCCTCACACTTCCATGTATTATATTTGAATCCCCCTTTCCAGACACTTGTTAGCATTTTTGAAATATACTAAAATATTACATTACCATATTATTTTTTATTAATACACTCATTTATTCATTTAGTTCACTAGACAAGTAACACTATTTAGCTCTGGCTGGCTTGGGACTCAGTATATACACTACTCTGGCATAAACTGAAAGAGATCCACCTGCCTCTGCCTCATAGCTGATGGGAATAAAGACACATGACACCATATAAAGATATAGAAATTGCACTTTTTATTTTGATCACATCTGATTAGGCCACTTTGATAGGCCATGTTAAGTGTTAATTTATGTTTGTACAAACTTTGCTGACATTAGTTTTTTTTTTTCTAAAACTTACATGCTAAGTAATACAAACAAAAAAAAAAATAAACAACTTTAAGAATGTTTTATTTTGTTTTTAAATGTGGATGCTACTGTACCAGCCTCTGAGACAAAGAGAATTATTTCTCAGCACATGATGTGGAAGACGCTTTAATAAAGATGTATTAATAGATGCTTTACTTCATGAGCAAGGAAGCAAGATAAAAATATGAGCCAGCTATGAGGATTCATCGCAAATCATAATAACCCAGGGGGTTTTCAGAGACTTTCTGACACATGAAACACACAGCATCACTTTGTATGGTGCCCCTCAAAGCACATTTTATACAAAGGTATTTGCACTATAATCATTGTAAGGCATTCGATGTCCCATTGGATCCCTGGCATGAGTTCTGATGATACCTTGCAAAGCATTTCACCAGCTGTCATGCAACAACTTGGAGTTGCAGTCCAAAGGGAAAGCGACTGAGCACGACACACGAGCTCCACTCTCATGTGTGCTGCTCTCTGAAGGTGTGCCCACTCTCCCCAGAAGAGTTTCCAATATTCTATTGATTTCTTTCTTAATCTCAAAACTATGGAAAGCGTGCCTACATGTTTTTTGAATTTTTTTTATCTAGCATCTGAAATTTCAAAGCTTTTCTCCAGTCCTATGTAATATTTGTTTTTTTTTCTCTTCCTATCATTATCATCTTTAATTATTTATTTGAAGTCTCACGTGACAAATGCAGAAACATTGACTAGCTCATCTTCCTTCATTCTTTACTTTATATACTAAATTTCTCCTGTACAATTGTGCTTAATATTGACATGAATTCTTTCTCCTTAGTGTCTTATTTCTCTTGGAAAGATGTTAGAACTTACGCATTTTTTAAAAATCAGAATGAATTCATCTTGATTATATTTTACGTATTTGAATTTCAAAATAATTTGTATATTGTCACCTGTGTGTAGGCATGTTTGTCTGTTTTGTGATATGTGAACAAGTATATGAACCTGAAGAGCCCAGGAAAGGAAGTCATAACCCTGGGACTGGAGTTAAGAGTAGTTCTGAGCCCTGCCATTTGGGGCTGGACAAATAATCCTCTAGAAAAGTTGTATGTGCTCTTAACCACTAAGCCATTGTTCCAGCTCCTTGATATTATTTAGGAAGCATTTTCTGCTTTTCTTATTTCATTTGTACCAGTTTTTCTTAAGTTTGTCTGTACTTAGTGGAGTAGGTTATTTTTCCTTTGTGGCACCTCATTCTTGATAATTTTCTTTCTTGGTTCTTTCCCTTGTCCCCCATATGTGTGCCTTTATGTGTCTCTGTCTCTCAAGACAAAAAAAGATACAGAGCTGAGGAGATGACTTAAGTTATAAAGTGTATGCTTCAAATGCACAACGGCCTGCTTGATACACTAATATCAGTGCTTCTTCTTCTTCTTTTTTTTTTCTTTTCTCTTTTCCTTTTTTCAAAAAAAAGAAAGTGCTTCTTACTAATACCACTCCAGCTTATTTGAAATTCTTCAAATTATGCTATTTTCATTATGACAATTACACTGGGAAAATACAATAAAGTAATCAAAGAAAATGGTAGTCTGAATAATTACAAGCGATAAAGATAACAGACAATGTGGTACTTTTATCAAAGTAAGTTTGTCAAGGAAAGATACTATTAACTCTGTGAAACAGATAGCTCTATTAATGAAAATGTGATTGTTTATTATGAAAGACAAGTTAAATACTGAAAGAAAATTTATAATTATGAATATCTTCAATTTGAGCTATTTTTCATCTGTAATTCTGTTAGTGGAGTATGACCAAAGGATATATGAGAAGTGTGAGGTTGACTTCTAGAAATTGTATCTTTTCTGTCTTTTGCTCTACTCAGTTGGGAACAATTAGAGTCAACAGTTGAAGCAATGACATAAAAATAATTCCACACAGGAGAATTGATTGGTGTTATGCAAGCACTGGGGTCATAATGTTAGAATGGGTTGGAGAGGTACTGAGCAGAAATATTTCTCCAAGAAATGTATGAAGGAGGCTGATACAGGGTCTTCAGAGATGTAAACGACCACTGAGAAATTGTGTTGGTATGGAAACTAAAAGGACAGAGTCTAAAAGGGTATGATGAAATATCAAATATGACCAACAAAAGAATCACAATTAAATGAATCTCAGTAGATAATTATTTAAACAAAAGACATGTTCTTATTGTCCTAACTTTGAATCAAATTTGATAAAAGTTTGTTATAAAGAAAAAGAGACAATGGTTATTAAATTGCAAAAGAGACACACAAGACTGATATACATATGTGATATCACTTAAAAGACCTGCATAAGTTCAAAAGAGACAAAAGTCCCAACGTGCAGAAAGGGAGAGTGGACAGAAAATTCCACCCCTAACCAAGAAGCTAATTGCAAATGATAGTTGTTGGGAGGGAGAAAATCAATTTCCCCCTCAGTTTTCCAACAGAGTGTCAGTAGGTGTATCATCCAGCCTGCAGGGCAAGCTCCATTCCTAGAAATAGCTGATCAATGCAAAATAAACTACATGATTTCGTTTTATTGGATTATTTGTTTGCTTTGTCCTTTGCTTCTGGTTTTATAAATTTTGGGGAGGAAGGGATGGAGAGAGAGAGAGAGAGAAGGAGGGAGAGAAAGAGAGAGAGATCAACAGAAAGACAGATGGATAGACAGACAGTCAAACAAAGAGAATTGTGTGTGTAAGGAGGTGGGGTTGGGGTTGACCTGGGAACGTAAAGAAAATATTACATATTTATAGTATTTAATTTTAAATAAAAAAATAGTAATTAAAAATGCAGAGAGAAGAAACATCTTCCATCTCAGCTTTATGGAGGCATAAAAAGGTGGATCTCTCTGAATTTGAGGGTGGTCATAAATACAATGCAAATTTCAGTTCAGCTGGTACTAAACACTGAACTGTCTTAAAATCAAAGCAAATCGTACTTCCCCTAAAAAGGGAAAGAAGAGACTCATTTATCATTGGAAAATACACAACAACTTAATATGATGTTTGCCAATTTTTAAATTAAAGAGCCTTCAATGTAACTTAACTCAAGCTCAAAAGAAGTATTGTTATTCTGGAAAATGTTAAGTGCCAAAACAATAAATTATGATGTGCCTATGTTTCATAGGATTTACACAATAGGTGTGTCATTTAGATCCTACCACTCAACAATTCTGCATAGAGTGTGTGTGTGCTATTTGAAAAGCGTCAGCACATGTGCATGACGATTAGTAAGACGTTATCATTCATCACTAGGGTCATTCCAAATGATTGTAATGGGAGTGATGCTGAACAAAGTTAGATCGTAGGAAACAAACAGGGTGAAGAACCTTAATAATTGAGTCACAGGATCCCACTCATATAGTGAGCCCAGGTTTTCTGTGTTGACAGTAATTGATTCTCTGTCAACCTAACATTAATAATAAGTCAAAGGTGTAAGTGCAACGTCATTCATACATCCTTAACTTCAGTGAGCACTTCATTTCTTGATGATTCAACACTGGAGGTGTTCACCAAGCAGAACTGAGCAGTTTACCTGAGATAGCAAGTGCCACTCCTGGAAGCACAACTATTTTAGCTATTATATGTAATATACTTTCTTCAATTTTGAAAATTAATAAATTCAATTGAAGCCCATCAGCTTAGGTCACCAACGCTTGACCAAATTATTAGTTAGGGTTTATTCTGTGCAATACTAGTCTAGGGTATATCATTTACCTGTAGACATAGCAATAATGACTTCTAATCGAGCCACAGGACTTAGTATGAGTCTTAGCTTTACATGTTGAATTCATGATACTCAGTAAATCATTATGTAGCAAAACAAAATTGTATAAAGATGCACAAATTATATGTTTTGCATTAAATTATCTCCCACATTGTTTTATATTCAGAATATACATTTTTCCAAGGTGTAAGAGACAGAATGCATATTTCAAGGAAAATCAGCCATATAATAAACGGTCTGTATATATTTAAGTACAGACATTTTCACAATGATAAACTCATTTAAAATGATGGCATCATTTAAAATGTCAGCATGCAGATGCTCAATATAAGGCATAATTATTTGGTTCTTAAAGCTATTTGGATATATATCACCATTACATCATTTGGTCTTTCAAAAACTTTAACTATCTACAGTTTGAAAATAATATTAAGCATAGATCTTTCTTTCCTCCATTCTATAAGGTAAAACCGGATAACACAATTCAGAACTTTTTCTCTGATTCCTAAGGGCAAAAATGATTAGCTAGTAATGTGTGTCAATTTCAAAGGGAAGCATATATCTACTTAAAATGTAGTGTATAGAAAATGGAAATTGGCTTCTTTGTTCTTTCCTAAAATGTGAACAATGTTAAAGTCAGAGACATCATGCTCTTTTTAATAATTTAAACTTCATAGTATTCTTATATATTTCATCAAATAAGCCCATATTCAAACTCTAAAATCTCTTTAAAATATGCCTTTTCCTCCCACTGTTCTTTCAATTTTGCCCATTATAAGTTTAATTCTCTAATCCACATGTTTCCCCATTAGGTGAGGAAAATTGCAATTCTCACCACTGTGGGAGTATTGCCATTCTCTGCAAGCCTGTTCTACTCTCAAGATCCATGAACACTGAGAGGTGGTAAGCATCTCCTGGAAGGATAAACCACTCCAAGTTTCTGCTATATTGTGCTTAAGTGTGTCACAGACAAAAAGACAGATATGAAAACTATTTAATGGACAGACAAATGGTGTGTGTGTGTGTGTGTGTGTGTGTGTGTGTG
>NC_034593.1:113348802-113379651 GCF_900095145.1 Mus pahari | reverse complement strand
GAGAGAGAGAGAGAGAGAGAGAGAGAGAGAGAGAGAGAGAATTCTTCATTTTTTGTTGTTTATATTTGTAAATAGAAATGGTTTGAAAGAAATCTAATGCATTCCAGTATCTGAGGTCACATTACATGGAAGGACAGTAAAAACACATGAAATGAAAGGTGAGCAACACTTTCACATACAAGAAAATGTGTCAAGTTCTTAAGATATCTGGAAACTGTAAGCATTTTATGTTGCATCAAGCACTGTATTTGATTGAGAAATTCTAGTGCATAAGAGGAGTTTTAAAATTTGTTAACTTACTTAAGGGGAGTGGGGCAGAGGAGGGGGAAAGTGGCTCCTTAGAAATTCCCAAACAATACAGACTAATGCTAAGACAAAGGGTTGCTCTCTATAAACTGACAGTGAGGGTCCTATTACTGAGAACAGCATCCACACAGTCCACTGAAAATAGGGAAATCAAGATGGTGCCTACATGGAGCCTTCACCCCCACAATAAAGTCTCCTTGGTGTTCAATTTTCATATGAACGTTTTTCTTCATCCTCTTGTATTTTATTTTGTCATGCTTAAAAAATTGAATTTAATTTCATTCTTTCATTCTTATCAATTTATCACCAATATTAATGAACTTTTTCTGTGTCTAACATTTACAATTCTCATTTAATCTTGTGGCCTTTTGATATTTTACATTATTATAACTTCACTATGTAAAACAAAGTTCTCATTGCAAAGAAGAGAAGATGTAGTTAATTCTGAGCCAAATAGTAGTGTCCATGGTTCTAAAACATAGATTCATGTTGTTCACTGTGCCAACTCATGAATATGTATAGATCCACAAGCAAAAGAACCCTGCAATTAGGTGTTTTCCAGGTGTATTAACTGGAATATCAGGAAGGAAGTTCACAGGAAAGCAAAGAAATCTGATACAAGTTTTATCTGTTATTATTGGCTTTTCTGTTGATAGAAACTATGGATATACTCAAAATATATTCCAATACTTTATATTATAGTAATAAGAATGCTAGCTTAGGCAAGACACAATAGGATTCAATTAATTGCTGTTAATAAGACTAGAAATAGCTCACGGTGAGATTGGCATTGTACCTGGATCTATATTCTGATTCTCTACAGCCACAAGCTTTTTAAATTATATTTTTATAATTTAAAACAATCTTTAATTAAAAAATGTTGACCATATTCTAACCCTTCTGCAACGCATTTCACACCCTTTCACCCATCCAACTGAAAGTCCTTTCTCAAAACAGAAACAAACGAAAATACAACTATAACATCAATAAAACAATGGCAAAACAATAATAAAAGCACCAAACTGTAAAAGGCCCTCACCTGACGGAAACACACACAAGTCTGTGGGTTACATTTCATAGTGGTCAGTTACTCCAGAACACGAGGCTTGTTTGAGAATGGTCGATACACCCAGTGTCACTCTATTCGGATACTGATTTTCGTCTTCCTATACCTAGCCATATAGTCACAAATTTTAAGCCACCAACTTTGTATAATCATCAACATTGTTATACTTTTTCTCCAGAAACTTCCATTTACAAATTTAACCCCTATGAATGGTATATTTGCATATACTCATCCCAAAATTTTAATATCAATTTTGTCTAACTGATGTTGAAGACCCTATTCAGAATTAAATATTACATATATAGAGAGTAACATAAGAAATTATTTTTGTATTGTTAGATGATTATTTATTTATTTTTCCAAAGTTGGACTTGTACTTGCACAGTGCAAAGTTGATTACAAGACTCATTACAAAGAATGCTGTGATTTTGGAAAGCACCCTGATAAAATATTTAATCTGTTTTTGCCTTTCTGGCACCTGCTTCTGGAATGATGACTCTGAGATTAATTTGTTATTTTTCAATGTCTAGGCCATAAGCTTTGGCTCAGTCCCTGACTCTCTCTTAACTTAATCATTTAAACTCTTCTATATCTACCAATTAGTTCCCTCTCCTTCAGTCCAGGCCTGCTTCTTCCTTCTCATCGCCTTGGCATATACCTCAGTGTTTCCCTGAGTTCCTCTACATGCTGGTTTATGTCAGTCTCCTCAGTCTGTCTCCCTTCTTCTCTCCGATTTCTTCCCTGTGGCTCTCTTTGAGTCTATTTGATGTCTTACTATTTCCCAGAATCCTCTCTTTTCCTACCAGTGTCCCACCTCCCATTTCCTGCCTCAGCTCATTTCCTCCCATTTCCTGCCTCAGCTCAGGTCACAGTTTTTTTGTTGTTGTTGTTTGGTTTTGTTTTTTTTAGTTGAAAGGTGATATATCCATACAATACACAAGGTATTCTCTCTACCATGCAGACAACAGTAGATTAAGTAACAGCAGAAATGGAGATAGCACAAGAACACAAGCAACACTGAATCACCAAAAATGCGTGGGTTGGCAAAATTCCCTGATAAATCTCCACAGCCTGAGAACTAAGAAGTTATTGAAACAGTAAGAAATAAAGTTGAATTTTCAAACAGTTGTTTGATCATGCAGTGTTGTGTGTAGAAAGCTAGGACTTAAATGTCCAAAGAAGCTCTGCTGTATATAACGTAGTTACCAAGTGACCTAACCTGCCATAGTAAAATATTTTGTGAAAGGAATGGTCAGTTCTTACAGTAAATACTAAAACAGACAAGTGCTTTACTGCATACACAGAATGATATGTAGGAGAGGGGCTGCAAGCAAGAAGTGAGTGGGTGGGTGCATATGGATGAAGTGCATGATGTACACATAAAAGCATCCTAAGGAAACCCAGCTCTAAACACTGTGGCTATTATAATTTCCCTGGTGACTCAGGATGTTAAACATCTCTTTAAGTGCTTCTCAGTGAGTTGAGATTCCTCTATTGAGAATTCTCTGTTTAGCTCTGTACCCCATTTTAAAATTGAGTCATTTGCTTTTTTTCGAGTCTATCTTCTTGAATTCTTTATATTAGCCCTCTATTGGATGTAGGGTTAGTGACTATATTTTCTCTATCTGTACGGTGCCATTTTGTCCTATTGACATTGTCCATTGATGTAAAGAAGCTTTTCAGTTTCATGGGGTCCCATTCATCAATTGTTGATCTTAGAGCCTGAGCCATTGGTGTTATGTTCAGGAAAATTTCCCCTGCATCAATGTGTTCCAGGCTATTTCCTTCTTTCTCTTCTCTTAGATTGAGTGTATCTAGTTTTATGTGGAGATCCTTGAATCATTGCTTCTGATCTTTGTGCAAGGTGATAAATATGGATCAATTTGCATTTTTCTACATTCAGTCCACCTGTTAGAACAGCATTTATTGAAAATGCTTTTTTTTTTTTTTAACTGTATGGTTTTGGATTCTTTGTTAAAGATCAAGTATCCAGAAGTATGTGAGTTTATTTCTCAGTCTTTAATTCTATTCCATTGATCAACCTGTCTCTGTACCAATATCAGGCATTCTTTATTACAATTGCTCTGCAGTATAGCTTGAGGTCATAAACAGTGACTCCTACAGAAGTTCTTTATTGTTGAGATTGTCTTTGCTATCTCAGATTTTCTTTTTTTATTATTAGATATTTTCTTTATTTACATTTCAAATGCTATCCTGAAAGTTCCCTATACCCTCCCCCCNCCCCTGCTCCCCTACCCACCCACTCCCACTTCTTGGCCCTGGCATTCCCCTGTGCTGAGTCATATAAAGTTTGCAAGACCAAGGGGCCTCTCTTCCCAATGATGGCCGATTAGTCCATCTTCTGCTACATATGCAGCTAGAGACATGAGCTCAGGGGGTACTGGTTAGGTTATATTGTTGTTCCACCTATAGGGTTGCAGCCCCCTTCAGCTCCTTGGGTACTTTCTCTAGCTTCCCCATTGTGGGCCCTGTGTTCCATCCAATAGCTGACTGTGAGCATCCACTTCTGTGTTTGCCAGGCACTGGCATAGACTCACAAGAGGCCGCTATATCAGGGTCCCTTCTGCAGAATCTTGCTGGCATGTGCATTAGTATCTGGGCTTGGTGGCTGATGATGGGATGGATCCCAGGATGGGGAAGTCTTTGGATAGTCCATCCTTTCATCTTAGCTCTAAATTTTGTCTCTGTATCTATATCCTTTCATGGGTATTTTCCAATATATTAGGGTCTTCAAGGCAGTCCAGGTTTTACGTTCACAGCTTCACAGTGGGATCTCTAGGCTTCCATGAAGGGACACCCCTGATACCTGCCTGGCCTCAGTTGCTTTTCTGAGTTTCTAAGAGAGATTCCATAACATATTTCTTCTGTTCTTGAGTCAAAAACCAGAACTTTTGACCAAACCTGCCAAATCTGCTGCTTTCTGAAGCTGGAACATTCATTCAATTCCAACTTCATTAGCTTTGTTTTTAATGGTTACCCTCACTGCCTAAATGTGGATGTACTGGAAATTTCTCTGTAGACCAGGCTGGCCTCAAATTCAGAGATCCACTATCCCCTGTCTCCCAATAGCTGGAATTAAAGGTGTGCACCCCTGGCTCTAAACTTTTATTTAACACCTTTTTTTTTCTTTACACTTTGGAAGTTTAGTTGGGTGGGATCTTGCACTGAGGTCACCATTCCATTTACTCCACTTAATATTTCTAATCTGTTTATCTCCTCGAATGTAACTCTATTCTGTTTCCTGGTGACACTTTCTCCTCAAACTGTACATTTTTTATTTGTTCTTCTTCAACTTTTTTCTTTTCATCTTAGATCTTCATAAGAGTGAATGCTAATAACCACAGGATAGAGTCAATAAAAGATGTTTTGAGATTTTTTTTCTCTGCTAAAGCAATTAATTCATAACTCTTCAATTCAGCTATAGGCAGATTTTTTTTCAGAAGGGCAAAAGCCAGACACATTCTTTTCCCCAAAATATCACAGTCTCTAGGCCATATTTTAAAGGTTTCCTCTGCAATCTCTTGAGGCAGACACTCTGGAGTTAAATCACCCTTGATGCCACTTTCTTCCTTGTTCCGAATAGGATGTCCCATTAAGCCCCACTTAAATCATTCAATTGCTTTCCTAATCCAAAGTCCTAGAGTCCACACTCATCCAAGTAAAAATATGATCAAGCCTACCACAGCAATATCTCACTCCTGATACCAACTTCTATCTTAGGTTTTCTATTTCTGTGAGGAGACACCATTACCATAGCAACTCTTACAAAGAAAAATATTTAACTGTGGTTGGCTTACAGTTTCAGAGGTTTCTATAATTGTCATGGCAGGAAACAGGACAGCATTCAGACAGACATGATGCTGGAAAAGGAGCTGAGAGTTTTATACTTTGATCTGTAGGCAGAAGGAAGAGAGACTGGGACTAGCTCGAGTGTATGAGACCCCAAAGTTTGCCTCCACAGTGATACACTTTCTCCAACAAAGCCACATCTTTCATGGTCCCTGTGAACCAGCAGTTCAAATGCATGAGTATATGGGGCCCAACCACCCCAGATGCCCATGATCATACCTTTTGCTAAAGAAACATCTACATTGATTTCTCAGAAAAGAAGTTTCCTAAATTAACATTTCTTCCTTTTTGAGTGTTTTGTTTAGATAGTTAAATGAGGTTACTTTAGATAGTTAAATTTGATCACTCCTGGACCTGTTTCTATCTCACTTAAGTAGCCTTCAATGAAGATACCACTGCTACAATGAATCACATTCAGATCCCACAAGGACTTGTTCACATTGTTTGAGAAAATTAGAAAAGTTCCTCCTTAGTTCTAATTCATTGTCTCTGTTGGTTCACAAAGGGGGCACAATTAAGAGAGGTGTCATGGGGGCGAGTGCAGGGAGCCAAAAGGGAAAGAAAATCTCATTAATTGAAGTTGTATTTCCTGCTTGTTAATTATCTGGGTGTTCTGCTACCTGACTTGACAAAGGTAACTTTGAAAATGCTGGAATTTCTTTGTAACAGATTATTAACATGAAGTTTAAGTTTTAATTGGATTTTTGGTAAGTGACCTTTATTAGTCCTGGCAGGGACATAACTAATACAATAATTAAATGATCCCACTGGAGTCAAAAGATTTCAAATGTCACAGTGGCATCCTGACTAGTAAAAAATTAGGCTTCTGCTTTCTAAAACAAAAATAGCAAAATAAACCAGACACAGTCAACTCAGTGAGATATTAAATATGAACTTCCTGCCATCTGACTGCAGAAATGGGTTGGGGGGAGGATCTGCTGTTGTCCATGTGAATTTAGCCTCAATTAGATATCAAGTAGAAGAAAAATGTTAGTCATATAAAGCATATCAAATCTATGTGCAAATAGGCTTGATGTCCTCCTGGTGTTCAGAATACCCCTTGCAGTCCTCTCTTTGCAGAACTGATTGAGCTCACATGGTTCCAGAACTCACAAGGTGGTGTTAGTTGATAGTGTGATACCATTTGAGAGTACTGTAATCCCTTCCATAAATGATAAAATGTGTTCATTTCAGGCTGCAAACACAGTTCAGATATTCTAAAAGTAGTTTTTTTCTTACTAAAAACAACCTTTTATTTGCTAAGGTAGTTATCCATGTGTTTTATTTCCTTAGGATAAGTATAAGGCAAAATAGCCAAAGCACATCGTTCTAGAATTTGTTTTCTGGGTGGGATGTAGAAAGTTTGGGGAATAAAGAAAAACGATAGGAAAGAGCTGACAGCATTAAATGCTCAGACGCCTCTCCTGGATCCACAATCCTCTTGGCCTTTATGCAATAGAAGCAAGCAGATGAACAGAGGGGAATTCTTCCCAAGTGACTGGCCGTCTCTGGAGGACTGTCAGTATCTAGAAGGCAGCATATTAACCATGGGATTTAAAATGCTGTTGAGCTAATAGTATGTTATCATTAGCCATTATTTGTATTGAAAATGGGGTAGTCTTTAATTTTAGATATGTCCCAGAGGAACCAAGCCCTGAAGTATTGCACTGACTGTAATCAGGCCATAGATGCTTTCTTCTTTCACAATTATAGGCCCTACCTGAACCCTGCAGTGCAGAAATCATGTCTCCATAAAATGGTTATGTTCTAGCAAACTGTAAATACTTACTTGAAAACACATCTTACCTTACTTCCATCCACAAGCCATGTTTGTATTTATTTAAATAAAAAAAATACTCTTTAATTTCATTCGTTAAGGGTCTTTGTGGCCATATATTTGAGCTACGTTCAAACCTATATTTAGATTATAATTATAAATAGCTACAGATGTACATATCTGCAAAATATACACAATGTCCAATTACACAAATAACTTACATGAGTAGTTTAGACTGTAATGATTCTTTCTCTTTTTTTAAATTTTTGTTTACTTTTTTTTGAGACAGGAACTTATGGATACCAAGCTACTTTGATCTCACTATGTTGCCACGGATAACTTAACCTTGAACTTCTGACTTCCTGCTTCTACTGCTGGGGTTACAGGTGTGTACCACCTCACCTGGTTCCATTTATTTTGAAAGAAGATGGAAAAAGGGAGGCAAAGGAGAAAGCGAGGTCAGTTTGATTGATCTTTGATTGCCATTTTATATGATTTTTAATGTACATTAATCAAGGTTTCATTGTGAATTTGTATGCTTCAAAAAGAATAAGAAATAACTCATTTGTTGATTTTAATATTTTATTCCACTGCATGCATAAATAATACTTTTTACTAGAGCCCTTAATTCATACATATTTTGCTCGTAATTTTTTTCTTTCATTAAGGTGCATAAAATATATCTAAAATATAGACAATTACACCTAATCAACATGATTTTTACCACTGGATGTTTTTGATAGCTTTCCCCCCTTCGTTTCAATCCAAAAGTTACATAATTTTTTCCCTCTGGTTCCATTGATGTACTATGATGTTATACCCTGATATTTCACTATGCTACAAGTCTTACAAAATAAATTTTGCAATATTTTTGAACATGTTTTAAGCTATATAAATAATTTTTACATACATCAGTCACAAAATACAAATAAAAATGTACAAGAAGAGAAACAATTTCTAAACTTTTAAAGTTTCATTTGTATTCAGAATATTTGTTAATGGCTAAAACTATAGCCTTCTATTAAGTAAAGATTAAATTATGTACTTATGATATTGCTTAGTTTATATCACAGACTAAAGTATGGCACATGCCTTTGCAAAAATGTATCACCTTACTTGTGACAAAACCTAATATGTTGCAAAATAGAGATTTTAGTTATCTGTATGCGATTTTCATTTTTTATTTACTAGAAAACATTAAAAAAGTGAAAAGCAAGAATCAAAGACACAATCTCATTTTAATATTTGTACATTTTTTAGAGTATTTAAGGGACTCAGCACATTAAGTGTCAGACAAAGATTAATGAAAACAGGGCAAAAAGCAATGCTAGGCTCTTTGATGAGTACACATACTGGGTGCTAACTTTCTAAGAAATTGCTTAATTCAGTTCATAATTGGAGTTGAGCGTGTTATAGAGAAATACCAAATAGATGTAGAATGGAGAGTAAAGCAAACAACCAAACAAACAAATAAAACAAAAAAAAAGACACACATTTACACAAACCAAAAATAAATCCCCATAAAACTGTCTACTTTAATCAAGTGTTGGCTCACATGTAAAAATTAATATATTACCCATCTGTCATGAATTATCTTCCAAGGGTTTTTGTGCCTTTTAACCCTCATTATATAAAAATGCAAATGGCTAATAATATTCAGTGGATATATGTGGACAACACCAATGACTAATAAGGACAAGAATGTCCAGAGTAGCTCTGCATTGAAATATTGATAAATTCACTCTGTTGAACAGTGAAACACTAAAAGAAACATTTACTAGCACAGGTGAAATTCTCAAATTCAATGCAGCTGAGAGCCATATGCATGCACATGCTTGTGCGTGTGCGTGTGCATGCGCGTGCGTGTGTGTGTGTGTGTGTGTGTGTGTGTGTGTGTTTGTGTGTGTGTGTGCGTGTGTGCATGTGTGCACATGTATGGGTGTGTGTATTCTCTTTATCTCATGAATATTATACTATATATGAACTACACATAAGGTAGTAGATAGTACACACATCTGCAATGTTAACACTTCATTCTGTACAGTAATGGTTAACATATGAACCTGTTACTGCTTACATTACAACTGTATAACAATCATGTTTTTCTGAAGAAAAAAAAATTGTTTTTTACCAGAAATCTAGTGGCAATAGAGGGGATACTCTTTGCTTACAGTGATATTTAACTTCTAAAACTGAGTGGGGTTCTGTTTCATGATATATTGTTCTAGGTAATTGTATTTTGTATTTAAATTTAAGTAAGAAAAAAATATAGAAAACTAAAGTTATTTAAATTTCTGTTGGGAAACAGACATAATGTTGGGGATGAGAGGAAGAAGAAATTTGGACAAAAGCCCTGGACACCGCAACGAGAGTCAGTGTCTCAGATTGGCACTTCAGCTACATTAGTGAGGTACTGTTTCAAACACGCTGCTAACTAACTCCTTTCCAAGGGAAAACATATAGCAGATTGTTTCAAAATTAGTACTGCTGTCTTTTAATTTGATTTTTTTTTTTTTAAGAAAAGGAAGAAAGAAAATGTAATAGAAAATAGATCAGACCTGTTCATGCTCAGTATGGACTGGTCTTAGCCTTGTGGAAGAAAATGATGCACATACAGATAACTTTTAACTGGAAAAGCAAGGACTTCCTAGGCCTAAATATGTCCCCTGGTAGAACAAAAACCTTTGTCCTTTAAATCCTTTCACCACAGGAGTAAATTTTCAGATGACGGACGTTTGAGATCTTTGTGTTTGATTATTGTGTTTCTTTTTGTAACATTAACAATATGTATAACAAATTCTCTGCCACCTACAGCATCCCCTGGAAACAACTGTTCTTGCAACCATCCCTAATATTAAGTATTAGGCACCTCTATCAACAAGGAGCAGACATTTATTGGGAATGTGTGTTTTTCTGTTGTGACCATACTTTAAGAAATAAGATTCTCTTAGCACTTAATGTTACGTTTTATACTATTTTAACATCTCAGGTGTTGAATAGCTTTAATTATTTTTGTGTGTGGAAATACCAGTGTGCCTAGTGTTGTGTTTTCACATGGACACAATCGTGCACAAGCATGTGTATACACATGTAAGCCAGCACTAAATGATAGGCATCTTCCTTAATACATTCTCCACCTTATCTGTTTAAAATTATATGTATTAGTGATTTGCCTGTGTGTGAATACATGCAGCATGGTGTGGGTTGTATCTGTGGAGGCCAGAAGAGGGAATCATGTCCCCTGGAACTGGGATCACAGGTGGTTGAGAGATGTCATGTGGATGCGGGGAACTGAACCCAGCTCCTGTGTAAGAGCAGTGATACTCAATGATAAGCCATCTCTCCGGGTCCTCCAGCTTATTCTTATCAGATAAGGTCACGAAACTGAATAAGGCCTTAGCAATTCCACTAGCAATTCCAGTGGCTAGCAAGCAGGTTGAAAGAATTTGCATCTGCCTGCCTTCCCAGTTTTTAAATAAGAGCTATGCACTTCTACACCAGGTTTTGGATAAGTTCTGAATATTCAGCATGAGGTCTTTAAGCACATGCAACAAGCATTTTTACTTCCTGAGCCCCTTCGCTAAATCATGCTATTCTTTTCTCTTTAGAATCATAATTTATCAGCTAGCTTAGTTCTTACTACACAGATTAGAGCACCAGACCAGATGTGAATAAAACTAACATAATTTTCAAATAAAACAATGTAAATAAGTCCCACTTAGTGAATTAGTCTTGAAATAATGTTTACCTTTGGAGATAACAATATCAATTAACAAATCAGCTGAATAAAATTAAAAGCAACTCTCAGGCTGCAGAGGTGGTCCAAATTGTTAAGTGCATTTTTTACTCTTCCCTAGGACCTGAGTTCAGTACCCAGCACCCACAATGATACCTGTAATTCAAGTTCAGGATACCAGACATTCTATTCAGGTCTACACAAATATTTGTGCACGTATGACCCAAACCCACATGTACAAAAATATCAATAGTAAAAATAAATATTTTTAAAGTATAATTCTCAATTTTTGGATAGTATGCATTATTGAGTAGTAATAAATCATAATAGCCAAGGCTTCTAAATCCCATATAAATCAGATGACCCCATAGTACCGAGTTTGTTAGTTTAAAGCAGTTTGCTACTAAAAGGAATAAATTAAATTATCTAGTAATCACTCTTGCCCAAGTATGACTTCAATGTGTTTTCCTTATTGTGTTTTCCATCTTAATTTGCAACTGACTTTATGACTCTATGCTACACTAAATTCTTCTCCTGTGTTTAACTATGTAACTTTTGGTTGGAAAGCACACACATTGGGAAGAACTAAAGAATGGATTCATTATACATGTCTAATCTGTTTCCAATTCTTTTCATGTTTTCAAACTGCTTTTTTACATTCTGTCATTTTTTGTAAAACCACCTGGCGTTGTGGGATTAGAGTGCTGTATTCATTTTAGAAAAGTTTTGGGAAAAAAGCTACAGTCATGAACTCATATTTCAAGGCACAAATTTAGAAGATAAAAATAATAATCATGTTTTCTTTGCACTCCACACATTGCTTCGAGTGGTTTGTCTTTATTAAAACATATAGTCTCAAGTCTAGGAAGAACATCTTGCAAAGACGAACATGTGGTTTTATTTATGTCAGTAAATTTATAAACTGATAAAGAATAGGATGTGGATTATAATCTTCTACCTAGGTAAACATTGAACATAATAGGAAAACATAATACAAAAGAAATAATCAAAATGATGTGATTTATACCTTGGCTTGTGATACAAATAGTGGTACTGGGTATTTTCTCCCCCCCCCAAAAAAAAATGCCATGGAATAGCAGAATCTCAATCAAACACGAAAATATCTTAAACCATCTAATAAATATAAATACAACAAAATACTTCTATAACATTGTACTTTTTGTGATATTTATAATTAACTAAAAGAATCCCAATTTACTCCTGTAAAGCAATGGAAAGTTCTTCATCTCCAAGTGAATAAAAACTTGTAAGAAAAAGCAGTGCTTGCCACCTGCATCAGAGATCCAATGTCTCATGAAGCCTATTTGCAACATACTGGCAAAGATCTTGACGAGGAAACATTTTTCATTATAGGCTGATGACATTGGAACAAGTCAATTTAACACTTTGACTGTGAAAAAAAACTCACAACTGATCACACTGTGAAAAAAATAAGAAGTTTATAGTTGATATTATTTTGACAAAAGCAGCTGATCTCATACAGCGATTGGTAACTTACATTTAAACATTTCCAGTTTCCATTATTTTGTTATGCACACAAACAAGAAATCAGATAACTAATACTCAGAAGAATATAAAAGACAATAGCTTCTTGTGTATTCCTCAACAAAAAATATAAATGCAATATTTGTTTAAAATGTAGATGTTTATTAATCTTTCATAAGACATTTATTTTAAGCAGTTTTGTGGTATGTGTGCATGTGATCCCTTCCTCAGGGCATCCAGGCAACATTGCACAGCAGGTTGGAAGGATGAAGCAGAGTCTGGAATGGGTGGGGTGTACAGGATGCTATTCTGGCTGAATATGGAGTGTCAGGTGGCAAGAAAGCCTTTTACAAGGACTTTAACAAAAAAAAATATAACTATCTATCTATCTATCTGTTTGTCTATCTATCTATCTATCTATCTATCTATCTATCTATCTATCTATCTATCTATCTATCTATCTATCTTAGGGTAACTTAGTTTGTACACACACCTTTATTTGGGGTAAGCTTGTATGCATACACTTTATTCAGTGTGACCAAGCCCTAAATATGAACCTTGGAGCGCTAAGTGCAACTGTCTAGATGAATGTAAATTTATCAGCTGGGAAACTAATGACTGCATCAATATCATGCGAGAGAGCTAAACCCTGACACTATAAAAGATACTCCGCTATGCTTGCACCAGGAAACTTGCATAACAGTCATCTGAGAGGCTTCACCTAGCACTGGATGAAGGCAGATTCAGGGACCCACAGCTAAACATCAGGTAGAGCTCAGGGAGTCTTGTGGAAAAGTGGGGTATAGAGTTGAGAAAGCCTGATGGGCTATAGGACCTACAGATTCAACTAACCTGGGGCTGTGGGGGCTCCCAGACACTGGGCCACCAACCAGAGAGAGCTTGCAGGGGTTGCACCTAGGCCCCCTAAGCATTTGTAACAAATGTAGAGCTTGGTCTCCATGTATGTCCCCTAACAGTTGGAGTGGGTCTATATTGTTCTCTGTTCCCTACTTTCTACCTGGATTACCTGTTGGAACCTCAGTGGGGGAGGATATACCTAGTCTGGCTGGGACTAGATGTATGTCCCTAGGTGGGATGGTACCTATTGGATCTCTCCCTCCTCTGAGAAGGAGTGGGGATAATTGGAGGAGGTATTTGTGAGGATGGTATTGGGGTAGAGGAGGGAGAAGGGATGTAAAGTGAATTAAAATAAATTATTGAAAAAAATATTGGCTAGAGTTTAAAGTAGTGTGAATGCCTCATTTTTATGGAGAGGCATTTGAGGAATCCCTGGTACTTACTGGGCAGGTTCTTATCATATGGAAAGAGGCATTGAGCTTGTAGGTTTGCCAAGGACTATGTGACATCTTTCTGGTATAAGATTGGTGATCAGGCTTCCCAGATCAGGCAGAGAAAAGGAAGCCCTCCCTAAGAAAAGGGAGTGCTCCATTTTGGACAGAGTTTCGAGGAGCTATCCAGACATGGTAAACTACACTATTAAGGAACAGCAAGGTACAACAAATCTCAGAAATGAATACTGTTTTGGCTATAATTCTGTGATATGTGAACAACATCATTGGTTCCCAGGTACTAAACTGAGTTTATTCTAAAGAAAAAAAAATGTCTTCACTAGCAACTAAGTTCAACGGGCTTCAAAAGTATTTTGGAGTTTTTATTTCATCCATGAATTTCAATTAGTATTTAGCAAAATGGTAATTAAATAGCAAAAATCACAATATTAAGGATCATATCAAAAGTTTGTAGTGACCTTCTTTATATTTTTATTTTTTGTACATTTATTTATATTTATCACAAATATAACTATTATTCTTTAGATTTTAATGCGTCCTTAAGTATTACAATTTTCATTTCCATTTTCTATTATAGTCTTCATTTCAACGGTGGCCTTTTGAATTAAAATAGCATTGAAATGTTATAGCTTGTAATAAAAGAGCTGATGGCCACTGAACAGAAAAATGATTTCCCATGATTGCAAAGCAATTTCTCTATGTCCTGCATTTCAGCCTGCCTTTGCACGAAGACACTGATGGGCTGCTTTTCTTCAATAACACAGGTAATAATTCCAAGAATTAACACATCTGATTACATGAAATTCCAAAGCTTCTGTAAATTAAATTGTATAATTTATTAGGAAACAGTCTACATGCTTGACAGTGGTAGCACACGTCTTTAATGCCGGCACTTGGGAGGCAGCAGCAGGTAGATTTCTGAGTTCCAGTCCAGCCTAATCTACAGAGTGAGTTCCAGGACAGCCAGTGCTACATAGAGAAACCCTGTCTCAAAACAAACAAACAGACAAACAAACAAACAGACAAACAAACAAACAAACAAAAAAGGAAATAGTCTACAGAATGAGAAAAAGTTCAAGGGAGAACTAATGTCTGTGATATGGAAGGACCAAAGTTTCTGGATACAAGATTATGCTACCTCAGAATGCTATTGATGCATTCCTAAAGCCCATTTTTCATTTAACTCGTAGTATAAACAAATAAGACAGGAAGAGCTGAGTTATACATGCATTACTTCCAAAAGAAGGACTAAGTTACATTATTCTCAATGAACTGACACCCTAACATTTACCTGTCAACTGCATCACTCACAAATCACATTTCTTACTAATGTGAGCACTATTATGCACTTCTAACAGTGTTAACTGATTTTCTTTTTAGGACACACACACACACACACACACACACACACACACACACCATGAAACTCTATTATCTATTTTAGAGTCAGACATTACCTTTCTACTTAGAGTTTAATAAATGACGTGAATTGAAAACAGATCAAAAGACAATTTCAAGACAAATTCAGAGAAAGTATCACATAGGCGTTGAAAACAGTTATACAGCCTTATTCCATGATGGAATAATGGCAATGGATGAATAATTTAACTTCAACTTCCTTCTTGCAACTTAATGTAAATGCTGATTTTTTTTTTTTTCCCCTCACAGGAAGTGATAGGATGAGAGTTCTACCCAAGCTGTGCAATTTCAAGGTTTGGGCTGAGTCCAGAGCATTTCCTTGGAGGTAATATTTCCCATGTTTACAGGATTATCTTGAAGGGAGTTTCCATCAGTAAGGGATTACTCTGCATAAGGGATTACCCTGCACATCTCTTGCTCATCTGCATTCATTAGTCCAATGCCTAACCTTACCACACCTTCTACAAATCCCGGAAGGCTGAAGTCTTCTAGAGAAGTTTCTAGGAACACCTTGCCTAAAATCTCTTTTCAAATGACCTCAACTCCCACAGGTAAAACAACGGACATTTTGATACTTTAGGATTATGGGCCAATGCTTATCCAATTAAAGTCATTATCATCAATATTAGCAGTAGTTCTAATCCAAACATACATGGGAGCTGATCTAGATTTTTAAAGATCTAAGAACATTTTTACAGTCTTAATTTGTATTGTCAAAAAATAAAGTTTAAACTACTACATGTCTCCCATCTGGATGGGATATTACACTGTTATAATGGATATCGAGCTATGTAAAAACATCAGTAATTCTCTGGGGCTTTGCATAATCTTTGTGAATGACAGATCCTTTTCTCCATTCCTCCACTTTATCCTAGGTTCTTATGGCTACTAAAGTATATTGAATAATAGTAGAGTCATTAAATTGCATCTGCTTTTGTGAATCAGCAGGTTGACCTTCACCCAATAATTGATCTTTCATGATATTAACACTTGTAGACCGATCATGATTTTCCACAACTGTAACTTCTTGACACCATGTCAGCCATTGTAATTGAGAACCAGCTTCCAGTATAGCAGTTGCTAAATCTTTCCAGTCTTGGGGGAGTAATCTTGTGCTGGATAGCCCAGGTATTTAACATCTCACTCAGATAAGTTGAGGACATTCCATATATTGTTTTTGAATCTTTAAAATATGTAAGAGCTTGTATTTTAGCAGAACTACAAACTAGTTGTTCATTTTGTGAATTTTCACATCCTTCTGGCATTTGTTCCTGAGTAACTGGTAAAGCTAGTAGAGGTGGGCACATTGCCTCAAAATTTCATTAAGAAAGCTGTATGACACAAGTACCCCATAAACAGAGAAGGTAATGACAGACATCAAGGAATCACTCATATTCTAAGGTCATGGTGAGATATTTTATGATTTCATGACTCTGAATTTATTACTTAATAGAAAGTCTACAGTAAAAAAAAAATCAGATAAGTAACATAAAATTATGTAATAAACATACACATTCATATGTAACTATTTGTCACTAGGTGGCTTTTCTTGTAAAATAATTAAATGGCAAGTAGACATTAAAAATAAATTAGTAGAAAAATATAGATGTTAACTGAAGATCAGTATAGAGTCAAAACTTCCAAATATTTAACATTTTAAAATATGACCTAAGGTGACTTGAAGAAAACAAGCTTCCTACTGTCAGTTTCTACCAAAGACAACTCACTTAAAATGGATGCCAATAATAGAGTCCTCATTTTGGTGTATGGTTAAACTGGGTCACTAATGACAGAAGAATAAACTCAAATTAAAAAAAATTCATTAAGAGGTGGTGATGTATGTTTAATGGGCTGTTTATCTTTAGCCTCAATTTCATTTGGTACCACGTGTTCACAATTAATCAATTTTTGTTCTTGTCCTGTCTTCTGTCTCTCAAGATAGTTTACAATCATTCATAGCAAACTTTTCATGTTATGCAGCTCTTTTTCAATCTTTTTTGTTTGAGAACAAATATATAACGATTGCAATTTAAAGTAAGGAGGGGTTTATTCCAGTGGTTACAGTTGTAGTAATGAATGTGATGGCTTTTTCAAGTAAGGTTTATATCCCTTCAAGCCCTATGTTTGCTTTCAAGGGATCTGAAATGGAGTTTCCCCTTTTAAAGTATAAGAGTTTATCTTTATAATTAAACCTATCTTTTGGGGTTGCTTATTGTGATTTGCTATCTCAGAGGCTTCTGCAATTTTAGACTCTCTAGAGACCCTTTGGGTGACCACCTAAATTTGAAGAACTGATACATTCACGGGAGATGATCCCAAGCAATTTTTTTTTCTCTGTGGTTTTCAGTCAGATGACTTCCGTCATCAGTGACATTTCTTTCAGATGTCCTCTGCTTTCTACAATGTTGGTGGGCTTTCTACTTCTCCATCACATAGATCACCAGATTTAGATGTTATTTTTATTGTCTCTGATGACATGATGAGATGAGAGCCTTCTCCAAGCTTAGAAGCTTCTAGCCTCTATCCAATCTAATTTTCCAACCTAACCAATTAAATCTACCTTTTCTCAGCTTCTAACTGAATTGCTCTGCCTGAACTTACTCTAACTTTGGCAATATGTTCTAGTCTTCTGGTTCCTTCTCATTCTCTGGATCTTTCTGTCTTCACCTATGTCTAGCTTGTTCTCTCTGTAACCTGTCTCTGTCAAGCTGTCATACACATACCACTCATCACATACCACACCCCTTTTTTCTCTCTCTCTGCTCTTAAGTAGTCCCTCTTCCCTGTACTGTTCTTGTGAGAGTTGTGTGTATCCTATCTCTGACTCATTCTGTCAAATCTTTCTCTGATGCATTACTTTGTCTGCCCTTCAATTCTACATATTAACTTTACATTCATTGTTAGGGATTTAAGGTGTGTAGTAATGGTGTGTCTGTATTCCAGCCAGAACATGCTGTGATCCAGGGAGTGTGATCCCTTACCAGAGGCACATTTTGCTGGATTAAAATTCGTCTACAAATTCAAGACTCAATATAGACAAACATGTACTTAGATTAGTGTCCGAGAAGAAGTGCCTTTATATGATAGACATTTACACTGTCATAAATACCCTTTAGAGAGAACTGAACAGAGTCAAACCTATTCTGAAGCTTGGCCTCCCTATATTTCTTGGAGTCCTGTTAGCATCCACTTTATTTAGACCTTTAGGGAAAAAAGGATCAGTTCCTATTGAATTGGAGTAGCTAAAGGACAGGGATTTTCAAAGCAAAATTTCTATAAACTCCGGGTGGTTGATGAAAAAAAACCTTCAGAAATGTCTAGAGTTCCTGCTGTTCTCCGAAGGAAAGATATCATTTTCTGGAACATGTTTTCAAGCTTATTTGTGTAGAAGACATTTTAGGTTTATAGTCAATAGTCTAATCCACAAGACATAATGTAAGTTTTTTTTTCCCTAGGAATCTAATGAAGATAATGTTTCCTTCCTAGGAAATGATAGGTGCCTTTACTCATGGTTTATTTTTAATATTTGGACCTTCTAGCTTGGGACTACACAGGTCTGATGTAAGTTTATCATGGGCACAAATTGCATCTAGGTCATTTCATACCACCCTTCTTGAATTTGTAGTCAAAGAGAACAGATTGGGCAATCATTCCATATTTTCTGCATTTTGTCCAGTAAATGGTTCTACCAGCACAGAGAATATTTTTCCTGTATCACAGCTACATTGTTAGCTTGTAAGAAGATGCATTGTATTTAATAAGAAATATCCCCACAGGTTTATGCATTTGAGCACTTGGATCTAATTGATGTATTACTTGGAATTTTTAGAAGATAGAGACATGCAAGAGAAAGTATGCCATTGGGAACAGGTCTAGAGGTTTTATAGCCTTGTTCTACTTCTTATTCCTTCTTTCTGCCTCTTGTGTGGGAATAAAATGTGATAATTAAGCTTTTTTTCTCCTTAAACTATGACATTCCATCCCCAAACTTCAAGCCTCTGGAACGGTAATATTATATATATAATATATATTATTATAATTCCATATATATACACACACATATACATGTGTGTATGTGTGTGTGTATGTATGTATATATATATATATATATATATATATATATGTGTGTGTGTATGACATGTATATATTTTTTTCTTTATTCTTTAAGTTGCATTTGATCATGGTACTTTCTCAGAGCAACAGAAAAGTAACTGATGAATAAGTTTAAAATTCTCAAATTCCATTTTTAACAAGGGCCTCATGTAGTCTAAGTGACTCTGAACTCATAACTGAGATGGGTCCTGAGTCCTTAATCTTGGGACTTTGCTTATGAAGGGAGGAATACATTACTTGCCATAAAACATAGAACCTAGAAATCAACTGAATGTATGTTTCCTTTCAAAAACAATTTCTCTAAATGCATGCCCACTTTAAGTTAAGAAGCTTAGTTTTCTATATCAGACTTAAACAGACAATGGTCAGTAATACCAAAACTGCAAGAGAAGAAGCATTATTAAATAAGTAACATGGAATCCTTGAAAAAATATAGTTTATTACAAGATGCATGTCCAACCTATAGCAATGTATATTTAATACAACATACTTTCTGGGTGATTAATTCACAGTATTTGGGAATATCTTGAAAACTTGAAAATTTTTGAGAAAAGAGTTGAAATATTATATTGAGGGAGAGCTATATATTAACATATTAATAAAATGTAGGATATAAAATTTCTTATAAGAGCTGTCATAAATATCAGCTTTTACAATTTGTAATGTTATATATGCAGTAAAGTGAATATTATTGATTTTATGACCCATGATTATATTACATATTTATAGTCCTATAGATTTATTGTATATAATATACACTATTCTTTATTAGATTTCATGTGAAAGTTTGTTTATTTGAAAATATATGTTCAATGAATCTTAACTAAGAGCTTTAACAAAACTGAATAAAGTATATTTTATTTAAATGCATAAAATTTCTAAAACAACTGTACATAAATTATAAATTATTAAAAGGAATAAAAAACACATATATATTTTAAGCAACCCAACTTAATTCAGCAAAACATTGTTTCAGAGAAGTTTTCAAATTCCTAATGCTAACTTTATTGTGAAAAATTCCATGTGTCTAGGGATACCACATCCCACCACAGATAATTCGAACATCTGATTTAATATATCCTGAAGTTTGTAGATAGATACCAACTTAATGTATTAATTTTTAAATTATATATCAGTAGGTCATAATATTTTAAATGCAAGTAACTCACAATATATACATTACATATATAATTTATTTTGTTGGTATCCAAATATTTAATTGTGTCTCATATGCAATAATGTACCGACATTCTGTAAATTGTTGAGCTTTTCTTTCACTGTTGAGATCAACATTCTTAATTTTAATGCCTGCTGTAGCAGAGGGAATTAATGTTCCCCTACTCTTTCCATCCTAGGATTTCTCTGGCTTGATCTTAGGCAATGTAGTGGCTATTCCTGCTTGTCAACTTGACTATATCTGTAATGAAATACAATCCAGAATTGGAAGGCTCACCAGTGACCCTAATCTGGAGGCTGGGTGATAGAAGTTTCTGACCTGGATCTTGGTATGGAGATATTGAGGCATAGTGGCTATGGATTCCAGAAGATTAAGACAGAGAGATCTCCGAGTTCAAGGTCATCTGGGATTAAAGGTGTGGTGGCACACACCTTTAATCTGGCCTACACCTTCTGGTGGAGACTATATAAGGACATTGGAAGAAGGAAGGCTCTCTCTCTCTCTCTCTGTCTCTGTCTCTGTCTCTGTCTCTGTCTCTGTCTCTGTCTCTGTCTCTCTCTCTCTCTCTCTCTCTCTCTCTCTCTCTGTCTGTCTCTCTCTCTTTCTTTCTTTTGCCTGCTTCCCATGTGGGACTGAGCAACTGCTAGATCCTTGGACTTCCATTCACAGCTGCTACTGACCATTGTTGGGAGTTAGACTGCAGATTGTAAGTCATCAATAAATTCATTTACTATATAGAGACTGTCCATGAGTTCTGTGACTTTAGAGAACCCTGACTAATACAGCCAGATTTCCTGCTTGATGTTTCAAATGTGAATTCGTATGTCCAACTGCCCTACTGTGTCTAAAAAGCACAGTTTTCTTGTCATACATCACATCTGGCTCTTAAATGCTTTCTGTTCATCTTCAAAGGCTCCTAAGTCTTGTGTGAAGGAGGTGTGATACAGATACAGCATTTAGACCTGACTGCTCTATAATCTCTTATTCTCTGATCCTTGACTGGTTGCACTAATTACTGAAGAAAAAAAGAATAGCTTCTGTGATGACAATCAGCAGAAACACTAACCTATGGATCCATGGATATAATGATAAGTCATTAGGAGTCTGTTTAATACTATGAGCATTTAGCAGAATAATAGTAACTCCTTATTAAGATAGTCCTTTAAAAGCATAATGCATAGTCAGGCATGGTGGGTCTTCAATCAGCTTTTGAGAGGGAGAGGCAAACAGATCTCTATGAGTTTATGGCTAGTCTGGTCTATATTGAGTTCCAGACTGGTTACACAGTAAGACTTTCCAAAAAAAAAAAATGTGGTATAAACTAACAGTGACTAAGCAGTTATTCTTGCTGAGTTCTTCTCAGAACTTGAAATTTTGTCTTTCGTATCACTTACTTTCACCTCCCGAGATTCAGTGAAGAGGCTTGTTTTTCAAATATAGTATATTTGAACCAAAATTAAAGGTGGCAAGATATTAATAGAATATTTTTCAAGAATGTTAGTAGTATTTAATATGTAATTGTTATGAGAATATTTGTAACAAATATAGCATGGGGTTGGTGTCACCAGTGGCTATCAATAATCACACAACAGGATACAAAGAAATTGTGCTTGCTAAATAATAACTGAGGCATTCTTCAGTATTGTGTTTGGTGTTGTAACTATTTTCAAAACAGTAATTTGACCAATGTTAACAACAATGCACCTGGACCTTTTTCACATCCTTGCACTATTTTCTATACTCTTTCTGTTTTGTTTTATTTTGTTTAGTTTTTACTGTGTGAAAATATTAAATCACTTTAAAAGTAATGAGTTTAATTACATGATTGTCAAATTTTGAGAAGTGAGTTGAGCTTTATCATGGCTTCCAGGTTGGCATCCTGACCTGTTGAATAAACTCTTACAATATAAAGTTCTCAGATGCTCTTTAAAATGTATTTGCACATATAAGGCAATATCTATAAAACATTAACTGTTTATTTTCTACCTTTAGCTAGGGAAGATCTGTATGCTTATTCTTTCCCTAGAGTCATTTCTTTTCTTTCACATTGTGCTTTTGCTTCACATTTTGCTTTGTTTTTCGTTCTTACATATGTCTCAAGAAAAAAATTATGAACAGAAATATCTTTAACGTGGGAGTATAATTTGCTGTTTATTAACATGATTTACTCTAAAAATAAGCCATGTTATTTCTTTTTTAAATTTAATTTTATTTGTAATTCATTTTTTACATTCCATATTCCATTCTCCACCCCTCCCCACCCACCGTCTGAGTGATACACATTCCACACTTCCTCCCCATCCCACCCTGTCTCCACGTGGTTGCCCCCACCCCGTACCCCACCTGACCTCTAAACTTCTTGGGGCCTCCAGTCTCTTGAGGGTTAGATGTATTTTCTCTGACTGAACACAGACCCAGCAGTCCTCTGTTGCATATGTATTGGGGTCCTCATATAGGCTAGTGTGTGCTGTCTGGTTGGTGGTCCAGTGTTTGAAAGATATCGGGGGTCTAGTTTAATTAAGACTGATTGTCTTCCTACAGAATCACCCTTCTCCTCTGCTTCTTTCAGCCTTCCCTAATTCAACAACAGGGGTCAGTTGCTTTTGTCCATTGGGTGGGTGCAAGTATCTGCATTTGACTCTTTCATCTGCTTGTTGGGTCTTTCGGAGGGCAGTCATGATAGATCCCTTTTTTTTGAGTGTTCCATAGCCTTAGTGATAGTGTCAGGTCTTAGAACCTCCCCTTGAGCTGGATCCCACTTTTGGCCTGTCTCTGGACCTTCTTTTCCTCAGGCTCCTCTTCATTTCTGTCCCTGTAATTCTCACTCAAGATAATATTTTCTACTTCCATCCATTTGCCTTCAAAAGTCAGGATGTCCTTGTTCTTAATAGCTGAGTAGTATTCCATTGTGTAAATGAACTACATTTTCTGTATCCATTCTTCTGCCATGGGACATCTAGGTTGCTTCCAGCTTCTGGCTGGCCCCTCCTTTTTTTTTCATCTACTCCCTGGCCACATGCAGTAAGCAGCCTCTTTCTCCATATTGCTTTGCTTCTATGATGCTCTGACCCATCAGCCATAGTTGTGCAAGAGGCTCTGAAAGTGTACAGTCTATTGTCCTTCATTGCTTCCCAGAGGTGGAGGGTAATTCCTTATTGTTGAAGATATCATGTACTTCAGAAGCAGAACCCTGAGCTGGAGGTGACCTGAATGTTCTGCTCCCTAATGACTGCCTTTCACGGTACAAGATGGCACCATGCAAGCTTCCAAAGGAGAGAGGTGATGAAGAGTCTTACCCAGCTATGGTGCCTACGAAACACATCAATGACCAGCATGGCATGGTAACAGTAAGGATGAAGTAGTGGAACACATACCTTGGCAATAACTAACAGCTCTCTAATTTGACTTAAGACCTGCTCAACAAGAGTGAAAGCATGCTGATACTGGAACCCTAGCCATGCTACTTCTTGTGGGTCTTTTGGCACAGTAATTAAGTCCTGTAGGAGTCCTCAAATCGAAATAAGAGCAACAATTGAATAAATATAACTAAATTGATGGGAGATTAATCTGTTAGTATGCAAATAATTTATTTGTGAATACACTCGTTGACAACCTCTATTGCCTCAATAAATTCAAAGTTTCTGATACTGCAATTTTTCTACTTATTTCTCTAGAAAATCCCTGTCTCCAAATATCAACTATGGATGGGACAATTTTCAGTATCATCCAGGTTTTATTAAATAGTACAAAGACATACACAATGGTTATAGGCATCAACTAGGAAGCTACAGACATTAACATGTGGAAACCCAAATGAGGAGAAAGGAGGCTGTGGGAAATGCAGAGATTACTTAGAGAAGTCTGGGGGATGAGATAAAGCAGATTTGCAAGCAGTCTCAGTAGACAAGAGTCATTATCAGAGCAGATGGGTAAGAGACAATGGAATAATTATTAGTGGTATCTATAAATGCACAAATGCTGAAATATTTCTTTTTGAACTTCCCTTTCCTTGCTATTGACTGATCACAACTTGCTACCAAGTAAGGTAAATCTCTGAGGATTTCAGATAGATGGATCAGAAATGGATTCATCAGCATTTCTGTTTGGGAAATCTATTTCCAATCACAATACTGAAAGGAGTATACAATTCGAACAATACATGAAGCAGCCAGAGTTTCTGTTTGATTCTCTAAAACTTTGTAGCAGTCATTTTCTCCTGTTCTAGCATCAATACCTGTCACTGTGTTTTGCCAGAGAAAAGGTGTGTCTGAATTTCACTACCCTCCACAGTGCATCCAGAAACTCAGTGATACCTCGTGAATTTTATGTGAAAGAGAACAAATGAATCTATTATGCCTTTGATCACTACTGAGCCAGATGTCTTTACTACATGTTTATTCTCTGTGGTGTAAACAAATATCTACATTGACTATAATTGAAAATGTTAGTTGTATTAGGTCACAAATGAAATTACAGTGATTTTTGGGTAAGATTAATAACTCTTTATTCTTTCTCCTGATGTTTATGCCTGTGCTGGTCTAGAATTCTCTGTCTTTTACAATGAAGAGAGTACAAGACTTTAATGGAAATATTTTAGCATACGACAACTCCTGTCACAAAGTAGAAGAATTGCAGTAGCATATTGTTGAGAGAAAACAACTGACTTAATTCTTCTCTTTAAATATATTATCAAAAGTTTTATTTGCAATAAGTATGCATACATGATATTGAAGATTCCATAAGAATATAGTGTAGAGCCATTAGAAGTATGTTATTTTTATTTTCTGGTCTGTTAAAATATAAATAAATTCAACATAAGTAGATATTATATTACTTAAAAATCAGAATATGGGACTGTAGAGATTGATCAGTGATTAAAAGCCCCAAGTGATTTTGCAGAGGATGTGAATTCAATACTTAGCACCAGGTGACAGCTCGCAACCATCTGTAACTCCAGTTCCAGGTTATGAGACACCTATTGTGACTTATGTATGCTTCTGCATGAACATGGTACACATCTAATCAGGAACACAAAAACACACACACACACAATTAAGTTTTTAAACATCAGGTTATGAAACATGAAGGCACCTAGCATCCATATTCTTCCTGATAACATTAAGAAGAAGGTGAAAGGTTTTACATCACAAATTGGTTATTTAAAAAATATAGTAGTTTTATAAAGACTGAATAAACACTAGGATTTAAGATACAATGATTGCAATCAGCAAATGTTGGTGTCACAGTTCAACAAAGGACTTTGTTTTTGGTTTTTTGTTTGTTTGTTTTCTTTTTTTGTTTTGTTTTTTGAAGACTGGATAATGTTATCCAGTTAAACCTTTGTGCCAGTCTCATTGTTAACATTTCCATGTTCTCATCACAGAAAAGACAAGCAAAGGGTAATAGGAACCTCTACTCAACTCAACATGACAGATAGATAGATGTCTTATGGGCAATATATACAACCTAGATATGTTTTACACACACACACACACACACACACACACACACACACACACACACACACACTGACCTATTACTTATTGTATGGTTTCTATTATAGAGTTACTGGCATGATGCTCCACACACTTAAATTAAGTACAGACATTTTATCACTGCAATCAAGGAGTAAGAAAATGGAAGCAATAACAATGAAATGTAGTTCAATTATAAAAATTCAATAGATTTTCAAATAGATATGGCCAAAGCTATCACTGAGGAAAAGAATTTGAAAATTACTAAAGAATGCTATATTCAATTTTTGATCAGCTTAAATAACTATCACAATTGTACAAGTTTAAAAATTGTGTTTGGAAATTATTAGGCATTACATTATATATTATATAAAACAAATTATTTTATGTAACAGTAGCTACAATTAAAATTATTGTAAACCATATTTGGGATTTGGGGGAAGTGGAGTTGGCATTTGTTTGCATTATTTATATTGCTGAATTGTAAAAGAAATTAGAGTCCTGAGTTCCAGAACTGACCACAACTTTATCCAACTACATCCTACTTGTTTTGTGGAATGACCTCTGGTGAGCTCCTGATTAGCATTGCCCTTGCCTAAGTCCTATTATCAAATTAGGTAGAAGCAAAGACTGACTTGTTTAGGGTTTGTTTGTCCCTCACAACTCCTCTGATTCTTTTTTTTTTTAAATTTATTTTATTTATTATTATTTTCTTTATTTACATTTCAAATGCTATCCCGAAAGATCCCTATACCCTCCCCCCCCGCCCCTGCTCCCCTACCCACCCACTCCCACTAATTGGCCCTGGCCTTCCCCTGTGCTGGGTCATATAAAGTTTACAAGACCTAGGGGTCTCTCTTGCCAATGATGGCTGATTATGCCATTTTCAGCTACATATGCAGCTAGAGCTAATGGGGTACTGGTTAGTTCATATTGTTGTTGCACCTACAAGGTTGCAGCCCCCTACAACTCCTTGGGTACTTTCTCTAGCTCCTCCACTGGGGGCCCTGTGTTCCATCCAATAGCTGAAACAGCAAACTCAACATCTAACTTAATGATTGCCATTTTTAGCCATCTTGTCTGGGTGGGAACAGTTTTCTGAACCATAAAATATGCATATTCACAAAAGGCATAAACAGAGTATTTTGTGTTACTATGTAACTGCATTGAGCAATATGTATGAAATGGTCAAACAGCAGTCTCAACAATGGTAGAGGCAGACCTGCAACACATTCGCAAGAATGGTGTATAAAAGGTATGGTTCCTCATGCTTATAAGCCCAATGCTTGTGAGGGTGAGGCAGAACTGCTATGAGTTCTAGGCCACCATGATCCATATACTCCATGATGCAGTTCAACCAGGGTTGTCAACTGGTAGTCTGTCTCTAAAGACATTTAAAAAAAGTAAGAAGGAAAGAAAAAGAAAACCAAATAAGCATGAATTATAATAATAGAATTAACTGACTCTTAGTTATCATTTAAATCACATGTCTCCCAGTCTTACTCAGTTCCCATCAGCTAGCATCCTGTCTTCCTAGAACTAGCAGTATTTATATTCTTCCCATTTTGTAAAAGGAGGAAAGAGTTCAGGTCAGAAACACAGATCACTGTTCTGAACTGAAATAATCTGGCTCCAGAAACTGTAGCTTAACAGAAACTATTATTTCTATGACATAATCACAGAAAAGTGTCTGACAGATAAAACATTAAATACAATACTTAACCTAGAGTCCATAACTACCTGGGGACCAGAGGCAAACACAGAGGCTTTCCTATTGGAACTAGTTTCAAACTATGAGACACACAACATGGCTGTTGTGGTATAACTCTCCAACCCAGATTTGCCCCCGCAATGAAAACATAACTCAGTTAATATGATTACATGCCGTGCACCTAGATTGGGCAGATCTACCACTACACTACCATCTTCCACCTCTATGAGACCCCTTAGAACTTGCAGTTTCTTCAGGCCATGTGCTTCTGCTCTACTTTTCTTCTTCCTCCTCCTCCTCTGTATCCTCTCCCTCTTCCAATTTTCTCTTCTTTTTCCCCTCACCTTCTGTTCCATCTTCCCTTTTATCTGCCCAATCATCAGCTCTCCTTTATTTTACAAATTAATGTGGGAAGCAGGTTTACAGAAAGTCACCTGAGTGCTGACTCATTCCTTGTTCACAACCCCTCACAGGAGAACAGATTTAACATCAAATATAATTAGCCCCAGGGCTATCCACAACACATGGCTACAAGGGACATTGTTCCACAGTGTTGAATTTGATTACTTCCTCAAATTTTGGTTACTTTTTCATATATTACTATAAATGTAATATATTTGACTGTGACATATGCATATACCTAAACCGATACATATATGTGTATGTATGTTTATGTATTTATGTATACACATTTATACACACACATAATGTTTTTATTGAGATTGCTTCATGCATTTTTCAGAAATCCAAATGAGTCCTTCCATCCTTCCTTCAGGGTCTGTCAGAACCTGACAAAAATGGATGTGGATGCTTGTAGACAACCATCAGACTGAGCATGGGGACTCAGTAGAGGAGTTAGAGCAGAAGCACTAATGGAGCTGAAGGGGTTTGCAACCCCATAAGAAAAACAACAATACCAACCAACCAGAGACCCCCCACAAGCTCCCAGGGACTAAACAACAAACGAAAGAAAGAGTACACATGGAGGGACCCATGGTTCCAGCTGCATATGTAGCAGAGGAGAGCCTTATCTGGCATCAGTGGGAGGGGAGGCCCTTGGTTCTGTGGAGACCAGATGCCCCAGTGTAGGGGAATGATAGGACAGTGAGAAAGGAGTGAGTGGGTGGGTGGGGGAGCACCTTCATAAAAGCAGAGGGGAGGGGAGAGGGAATGAAATAGGGGTTTGAGAGGGGAAACCAGGAAGAGGGATAACATTAGAAATATAAATAAATAAAATAACTAATAAAAATAAACATTATGTATAATTAATACTATTTTGATCTCAAGCTCAGTTATTGTTTTACTACTTTAGTTAAGATAATTTTGTCACATAGATAAATTTGCCTTCTCTTCACATCTAGTTGCTACTGTTTCGACAGTTGTCAAAAATCACTGATGTGGTGAAAATAGAGTATTATTGTCTAGAGTTTCCTCAATAACCTATTATGTAATTTTAATTAATAAATTGTACATATGTGAGGGTGACAATCTTCCTTGAACATCTTCCGGAGAGCACCACTTAATTCATTGCTGAGTTAACCTCCACATTACTGAATTACTAAGGATAAATGACAGGAAATATCAGTAAACAGACATTTAAAATAATGTGGTATGCATGGGTGATCTGAGGCCCCCAGCAGTTATTTACCAGAGGACTGACTTGTCTGGCCTCAGTTGAAGAAAATGTACCCAGGGACAAGGTAGGGACTGGAGCATCCTCTCAGGAGTTCAGGGGAGGGGGGATGGGGTGAAGAACTCCAGGAGTGGGTGCCAAAAGAATGAAGCTTGTAGTGATCAAAACAATATAAAATAATTAAAAAAACTATATTTGTGACAAAGTTCTTAAGTCTCGTGCTTTTTGGTTTTCTGACCCAGGTATTCATCTTGCTGCGCCTTATCTGTGCTTTGCCTCCACACTGGAGTTGGCAATTCTCTGTCTTCCCTTCACATTCCAAAGTCTGTTTTTTATTTTGTTTTATTCCTGGGCTTTAGCTGACATATAGTGTGATTAGACTTCAGCAGGATTGACATGCTTCACTCGTGTGATGTAATGAGTGCTGTGAGTGTGGGATACTAAAGGGGATTGGACCTGCACATGGCTCACATAGCTTCTGCTCACGGAAGGCACCATCATTCAATTATACTGCAATCACTAAACATGTGGAGCACTGTGCCTTAGTTAGGGCTTTACTGCTGTGAACAGACACCATGACCAAGGCAGCTCTTTATAAGGACAACACTTAATTGGGGTTAGCTTACAGGTTAGGAGGTTCTGTCCATAATCACCAAGGCAGGAGCATGGCAGCATCCTGGCAGGCATGATGCAGGCAGAGCTGAGAGTTCTACATCTTCATCCAAAGGCTGCTGGTGGAAGACTGACTTCCAGGCAGCTAGGGTGAGGGTCTTTTAGCCCACACCCACAGTGACACAGTTACTCCAACAGAGCCATACCTTCTATTTCATATGATTGTGCCACTCCCTGGGCCGAGCATATACAAACCATCACAATTTGTAGTCGGATATTATTGTGTGAAGATGCTGAAGTCAGTGCTTCCATCTCAGTGCAAGCCTTCCATGGGGGTCCTCAAGTTGCTTCATAGCTTGTACGCACCGTTAGGCTGTGTCGTCACTGCCTAGCTTACTTTAGTTTTCTGAAATTATAGACTGGATGAATGAGTTGAATATTGAGCCTTTAATCAAAGTTTAATTTTAAAGAAATCAATAGCTACATAGTGACAAAGTATTTATTATAATGAAATATGGAAATGAGTCAGAGGGTTTATCCCATTGGTGACTGGAAATTGGCTGGTAATGTATGGCAAACTGAAAGACAATAACTGCTTAGATTCCTGTCAGTAGAAAACCAAATGAGGAAGCTGATTCGTACAATACCACTTGCACTTAGAACACACTTTCGAAATCATAATTGTACAAGGGTTGGAACCGGCTACATCTCATTTACTGGTCTCAGAATTTTGAAAGAAAATAATGGGTGACTCAGTTCACCCAAGTACTAGCTTACTGTATACTACAGGCCTTAAATCTTTTTATGGAAAAATTTTAAAAGATTTTCTTCTTTGTCAGTGGAAATTTAGATTGTATTAAACAAAAATCTAAGTTTTGATTCTCTGCCTTTCTTTGTTTTCTCTCTCTCATTCTCTCTCTCTCTCTCTCTCTCTCTCTCTCTCCCCTCGACAGAACTTCCTGCCCTGTAGAACTGGTATATTTTCGTCATCAAACCTAAGCATTTCCTCACGAGATAAGACCTTCCTTCCTTCCTTCCTTCCTTCCTTCCTTCCTTCCTTCCTTCCTTCCTTCCTTCCTTCTCTGTCTCTCTCTCTCTCTCTCTCTCTCTCTCTCTCTCTCTCTCTCTCTCTCTCTCTC
>NC_034593.1:113347290-113348792 GCF_900095145.1 Mus pahari | reverse complement strand
TGTGTGTGTGTGTGTGTGTGTGTGTGTGTGTGTGTGTGTTTAGGCCAGAAGTCCTAGCTACCATTTAAGTAATTTATGTAGTTAGTTAGATGTACAATTTTTCTTTCTGTCTTTATTTTATTTATTTATTTTTAATTTTTGGCCTGACTCCCTGACCTGTAAACCCATGGTTCCTCCTGTCTCTACCTCCATAGTGCTGGGTTTTTAAGAATATATCATAAGCCCTTCTCCTTCCTTGGGTTGTTTGTTTTAAGCATCACTTCTGGTACTTGAATTCAGGTACTCCTGCTTGCACGGCTAGCACTTTACCAATTGAAACATCTCCTCAGCCCTAACCTCACATGATGAACCTAAGAACTGCCAAACCACCAGACATTGTCATTTCACAGCCTGAGCACATCTTAGCTGGAAAAATTAAGACGTTGTTAGAATAACCTGACAACTAGAGACAAAAGAAACTCTGTGTCCTGTATAACTAAAGATTTTTACATGCCATACTCTTCTGAGCCACTTAAATGAGGGAAATAAAAAGATTGCCTGTCGTTTGTAGGATTGAAAACATATAGAGCTTGGATATTCAGCATTGCCTGGTATCAGACATATGTCAATAAATGATTGTTTTGCTCTTGACTTTACCTCCCCCCACTTCATTGCCTCTACATCATTACCCAAGTAAAATATTAGCATATATAAATAACAATTGCAACATGTGTAGTGTGAAGAAAAAGATTACTAAGATATTCAGAAATAGGCTGATACATAAGAGCTTAGGTGTATAGGAGTATCCATGATAGTATTATAACATTAAAGAGAAGAAAGATACAATGTTAATAACAGAGACAATGTATGAAATATTTCTGATGAAACACACTGAAAACCTTACCAATCAATCCCAACATATTGCTAAAATGGTTCTGTTTTTAGAAAAGATTTATTTTTATCTTATACATATGACTATTTTTGTCTGTATGTATGCAGCCATACCATGTGTGTGCCTATTGCCTGGAAAAAAGAGTTGGATAACCTAGAATTGTATCGGAGAAAGCTGCGGGCTTACCCTGTGGTGTTTGGATGCGGAATCTCTGCCATCTTGAAAGAGCAGCAAGTACTTTGAACCACCAAGGCACATTTTGTAGCCTTGAAAATGTTTATACATATGTAAATTTTAATGAAAATTCCTTTAGAACTTTTGACAACATGTTTTGAACATTTTATCCTTTCAGTCTCAATTCTTCCAAGTAGTAGTTTTCCAAATAGCATTTTCTAAAAGGTTTCTGTGTTATTATTGCTCCTGGAATTTCCCTTCCCCTGCCCAACTCCAGGTAAACCCTTCTTGTTCTACTATTTTCTCTTTATCATTTTTTTTTATTTTTTATTTTATTTATTTATTTTTTTATTTATTATTATTTTCTTTATTTACATTTCAAATGCTATCCCGAAAGTTCCCTATACCCCACCCTGGCCCCTGCTCCCCTACCCACCTACTCCCACTACTTGGCCCT
>NC_034593.1:113336125-113343740 GCF_900095145.1 Mus pahari | reverse complement strand
GTCGACTTCTCTGTCTCCTGCGTGAGATACGAGTCCACCCAGAGCTCTGCCATTAAAGTACTTCGTGTGGTTACATCAAAAGGCTTCTCTGTTTCTGTGGGACACCCTCATTCCTGTGACCTGAGGACCTGAGGGAGTTCCTCATGAGGGGGTCCTACAGTGGATACATTAGTAATGAATGGGGATGGTCAAGTTTCTCTAAGTGGGGTTTATTTTCAGCTTTATGAGGAACCTCCGAGCTGATTTTCATTGTGACCACAATAATAGACACACCCACCAGCATTGAATAAGGGTTTCCTTTCCCCATTGTCATGCCAGCATTTGCCCTCTGTCACAGGTTTATCTTGATCATTCTGACTTTGCTATGATGAATCTCAACATAGTTTTAATTATCATTTTTCCTGATGTTTAAAGATGCTACATTTTTTTAAGTTTCTTATTTGTTATTATTTAATATTTGAAAATTTTTTTCTTTAGGTACATGTCCTGTTTCTAAATAGTTTTGCTTTCTTCATTCATAATCTCAGGAGTTATTTTAGATACTAACTTTCTGTCAGATACATAGAAGTTAAGGATTTTTTTTCCATTCTATAAGCTTCCTCTTGTGCGATGGTTTCCTTTGCTGTATGCAAGCATTTTATTTTCATTAGGTCCCATTTATTCATTGTTATTCTCAATGCTGAAGGTATCAGAAGATGGAAAGAATGCCTGTTCATCGATTAGTGAGTTTAGTATTGTGAGAACAACCATCTTACCAAAAGTGGGTTATGGAATTATTACAGTCACCCTCAAACTCCATGGCAATGCCTGAAAAAAAGGGGGTTACTTATACACACACATGCACGTGTGTGTATGTGTGTGTGTGTCTGTGTGTGTGTGTGTGTGTGTGTGTGTGTGATTTCTTAGAATGATTTACAGAATGCAATGATTTAATCTAACAAAGGTGGGCTATGATTAGAAAGTCTAAAAATCCAGTAATTGCTTAGTCCATGGGGCTGGATGTCTCAACTGGTCTTCAGTAGAGGCAGAATCCCCCAAAAGTGGGTTTCAATGCCAGGGAAGGAGTGGATAGGGTAACAGGGTGAGCGTAAGTAGACAAAGAACACAAACTTCCTTCTTCCCTACACAGACTTCCAGCAGGAGCTGTGGCCCAGATTAAAGGTGTGTTTTTTCTTCCTACCTTAAGATTGGATTAAAATGAGTCTTTGCCAGGGTCAAAAAAGTCTGGATTAAAGTCACATGTCTTTCTAACTCAAAGATACAGATTACAGGTGCACCTTTCTACTTCAAGTTAAGAAAAAAAAATCCCCCATTTGCATCTCTCCATTGTTTGTGTTTCAGATCCAGATGTAGTCAAGTTGACAACCAAAAACAACCATCACACTGACTTGACCTAGATTTCAAGTTATATTAGTGAGGTTTAGTAATAACAAATTGTCATCTGCATAAAAATAGGCATGCTGATCCATAGTATAAACCTAAAACTGACATAGGAACTGGTCTCCTACAGCAATGTAAAAGGATATTTGGGTGTGGCTCAGCCTTTAGCACACATTTTTAATCCCTCTGGCTAGAATACAGACACACCCTTAGTACTCACTTTTAATCTCGAACAACAAAGGTAAAGTTAGTTTGTAGAAGGAAGCACCCATGTTTGAAAGTGATGCCTAGTTGAGTGGCAGAAAAAGTGACAAATTTTTAAAGATTTGCCAGAATACGATATGCTGAGATCCCACAAGAAGAGAGAGAACGTGGAAGTTACTTACATAAGGGAGTGCATAGAGTACAGGAGGAAGAGAGTACAGTACAGGAATACAGTAGAGTTTGTGAGAACTATACAGTAGAGTATGAGAGGGAGAGTATTGCAGCTCAGAGGGAAAAGGAGGCAGTCTTACTGGGAGTGTTTTACAGAGAGAGATTGTAGACAAAACAATCTAGACACAAATAAAGACGGAATGAGCATAAGGATGAGAAAGAGCTAGACGATTAGAAAAGATTTCTAGAATTAGTTTGAGGCCAAACAGATCAATTCAGAGACCTAGAGAGAAACCAGATTGACTAAGTCTGCTGGGAAAGGAGTTTGAGCTAAAATAGCTGAGTTGAACTAGCCCAGTTAAAAGTTCAAAAAGAGTAAGAAAGAGCTTATTCCGCAGCAAGTTTCAGAGTCTGAAAATATTCTAGGCCTAGATGAAATTGTTTGGAGACTAGAAGCGTCCCTACTTCTGGCGAGTAGAAGGTATTTTTGCACACCTGGGTGTTGAGTCAGCAGTAAGTCAGACAGGTTCTTGCTAGATTCCAAGCCAAGAGATCGGGAAGTGGCATCTGTTACAGGGTCGCCAGCTTGCCTTTGAGTCACTGCGCTCGCTCCTCCTTGGGTGTCTGACTGTAGATTTCCACCGAAAAGCATGCGTGCTTTACTTAAGGCTTCTGATACAGAGAAGACACGTCACACCTGTACACGACACGCCTGACCTTTTCCTGGTACCACCACGTGAGACAGATAAAGACGTGGAACCTGGCGTTTCACTCTGTTGTGGGTGTTGTTTCATGTTTGCAGTGTTGTAGCAGGGAAGGATTGCTATGATTGCCACTTTCCCATTGGCAAGATGCCCTAATCAAGCTCTTAACCCTTTTTACACATTTAGAGCAGAAAACAACAACAACAACAACAACAACAACAACAACAAAACAGATAATTCTTAGGGAAGTAAACAGACAGGACCCAAGAGAATAACTTAAACTGAAATCTCAGGTTCAAAACGGAAGCTAAGCTGCCAGTGGGGTGCCTTGGGAAGTAGCATACTATATGAATTGCATTTGTCCCCAGGTTGGGCATAGCATTCCAATATGGATGTTAGAAAACATTTTCAGTGTACTAGAACAAAAATTGTATTGATGCCTAAAATAGTTTCACCATATGGTATAGGATAATTCTCAAAATATCCTAATTAAATTAATCATTATTGTTACTAAATCAGGAATGTCATCACTTCCCTTTAAATATTGCACCCAGTAATCTTCGGAATCAGGAAGTATCAGTCCATTCAGTTAGTGCTGCATGGAAGCCCATAAAAACAACAAAGCCAATGCATGGAAAATGTACCAGCTAGTTTTATGTCAACTTGACACAGGCTGGAGTTATCAAAGAGAAAGGAGCTTCATTTGGGGAAATGCCTCCATGAGATCCAGCTGTAAGGCATTTTCTCAATTAATGATCAAGGGGGGAGGTCCCCTTGTGGGTGGTGCCATCTCTGAGCTGGTAGTCTTGATTTTATAAGAGAACAGGCTGAGAAAGCCAGGGGAAGCAAGCCAGTAAAGGACATCCTTCCATGGCCTCTATATCAGCTCCTGCTCCCTGACCTGCTTGAGTTCCAGTCCTGCCTTCTTTCAGTGATGAACAGCAATGTGGAAGTGTAAGCTGAATTAACCCTTTCTTCCCCAACTTGCTTCTTGGTCAGGATGTTTGTGCAGGAATAGAAACCCCGTCTAAGACAGACAAAGACTAGCCTGGGTGCACTATCTTTCGCTTCTTTATTTTTTCTTTATTTTTAAAGCTAGGTTACCATTAATCTTCCAAAACTTTAATATTAGTTCCAATTTTTTTAGTAATTCACATTCTGAGGCATGGCCTTTGAAACAGGAAGTGCTCTGTTTTACCAGTTCTGCACAGCTTATATGGTCTGATAAGCAGCGTTCCTTTCATGAATTACATTCTTTTTTAAAAAAAAATTGTATTACATAAACCTCATGTGAAGCCTCTGTGATTTATTTCTGAATTTTATGTTGTTCATTTCCTTATCTCCCCGATGGTAAGTGATATCATCAACAGAGAATATTACTTTCTGATCTAAGACAGAATATAGATAAGGGCTTTACATATTTCAAGATGATGGTAAACAACTGTGTTACTTGAAGGGCTATAAGCATTAGAAAATGTTAAGGACCATGGATATTTCTGTTCTAGGTGAGGTTTAGGGATGCTAGGGTTTCAAGGTCTGTATCCACTATGCTTGCTGCTAATGACCAGCAGCTGGGGTGTGTTGACTACTGGTGAAATGTCCAGCACTCATGAGAGCTCAGGGTAGGCACCTTAGTTCTCCCTGATAGGAAATGAGCAGAATCACATGCGATACTGCACTTAGTCTAAAATTCCCTCCCTTAATTGTTTCCTCACAGATCCGATTCAAAAACGAATGTGAAATTATTTCATCCATGCAAATGAGACACCCTGGAGGGTGGCACCAAATGCAATGGAGAGAATAGCCATTCAGCCATGGTCATGAGAGTCAGTCAGTTAGCACCAAAATCATTACACCTGAGAAAAATAAACATCTAGTTTTCATTACACCTCTGAATTATTCTGTCACATTATTATAGCAATTGTGCAAGTGTAGCATAGATGTATGTATAGAGAAAAAATGTTAGGGGACTGAAATATAAGAAAAGATTTTTATTAAAGTGAACAGGTTCAAATAAGTAGGAACATGTGACTATCCATCACTCTTTTATGCTCTATGAGAATGATACTTTAGATCGAAATAAGGTGGAAATAAAGCTCATCAGAATCAATTTTCTACTTCTATTTAAATAAGCAAAACTTTAACATTTGGACCATTACTTCTATCTAAGCTACCTAAGTCTTTCTCGTTCTCCGGAATTTATTCTCATCTTTTCACTCTGTAAAGAGTTACTATATTAAGTCATATTTTAACTAAAACAAAAATTGACATGTAATTTAGCAAGATGCTACAGAGTTAAAGAAAAGGTTATGTTGTTTTGCTATTCATGGTTTATGATAATTTTCACGTTCTGAAAAAAAGATGTTTAATTTATAAATGGTTAAAATATAAAATATATTAGTTAGGTACATATAAAGTGTTATTGATATACGAAAATAAAGTTTACCTTTTACTTACTACATTTTGACAGAAATTTTAGAAATCTAAAAATAATTAGGGTGAAAATATGGATTTCTCTTCTTAGTTTTCTCAGTGTCATTGGAGTTAATATTAAACTTACATTTTTAATTTTTTCCTTTAGTTTACCTTTTTTGAATAATCCCTTTTATTTCATACTTGCTTTCTGACTTTAGGTTTCTCTCCTCCTTTGACAATCTTTAGTTTTATTTATATTTTGACATTTCCTTTTCTTCTGATGCTGTCTGCTCTGTTTCAATCACATATGGCCTGGAAGAGCTTTGTCATAGAAGACTAAAAATTTTACTATACTTTTTTTAAAATTTATTTTATTGGATATTTTCTTCATTTAAATTTCAAATGCTATCATGAATGTCCCCTATATCCTCCCCCACCCTGCTCCCCTACCCACTCACTCCCACTTCTTGGCCCTGGTCTTCCCCTGTATGGGGCATATAAAGTTTGCAAGACCAAGGGGCCTCTCTTCCCAATGATGGCTGACTAGGCCATCTTCTGCTATATGCTGCTAGAGACATGAGCTCTGGGGGTACTGATTAGTTCATATTGATGTTCCACCCATAGGGTTGCAGAACCCTTGAGTTCCTTGGGTAATTTCTCTAGCTCCTCCATTGGGGGCCCTGTGTTCTATCCTATAGATAACTGTGAGCATCCACTTCTGTATTTGCCAGGCACTGTCCTAGCCTCAAAAGAGATAGCTATATCAGAGTCCTTTCAGCAAAATCTTGCTGGTATATGCAATAGTGTCTGTGTTTGGTGGCTGATTATTGAATGGACCCCCAGGTTGGGCAGTCTCTGGATGGTCTATTCTTTTGCCTTAGCTCCAAACTTTATCTCTGGAATTTCTTCCATGGGTATTTTATTCCCTATTTTGTGGAAGAATGAAGTATCCACATGTTGGTCTTCCTTCTTGATTTTCTTGTGTTTTGGAGACTGTATTTTGGGTATTCTAGGTTTCTGGGCTAATATCCACTTATCAGTGAGTGCATATAAAGGGAGTTCTTTTGTGATTAGGTTACCTCACTCAGGATGATATCCTCCAGATATAACCATTTGCCTAAGAATTTCATGAATTCATTGTTTTTAATAGCTGAGTAGTACTCCATTGTGTAAATGTACCACGTTTTCTGTGTCCATTCCTCTGTTGAGGGACATCTGTGTTCTTTCCAGCTTCTGGCTATTATAAATAGGGCAGTTATGAACATAGTGAAAAATATGTCCTTATTACCAGTTGGAATATCTTCTGGGTATATACACAGAAGATGTATTGCTGGATTTGCTGGTAGTACTATGTCCAGTTTTCTGAGGAACCACCAGACTGATTTCCAGAGTGGTTGTACAAACTTGCAATGCCACCAGCAATGGAGGAGTGTTCCTNTTTCTCCACAACCTCGCCAGCTTCTGCTGTCACCTGAATTTTTGATCCTAGCCATTCTGACTGGTGTGAGGTGAAATCTCAGGACTATTTAGATTTGCATTTCCCAGATGATTAAGGACGTTGAACATTTATTCAAGTGCTTCTCAGCCCTTCAGTATTCCTCAGTTGAGAATGCTTTCTTTACCTCTGTACCACATTTTTTAATGGGGTTATTTGAATTTCTGGAGTTCAGCTTCTTGAGCTTTTTGTATATATTGGATATTAGTCCCCTATCAGATTTAGGATTGGTAAAAATCCTTTCCCAATCTGTTGGTGGCCTTTTTGTCTTGTTGACAGTATCTTTTGCCCTACAGAAGCTTTGCAATTTTATGAGGTCCCATTTGTTGATTCTTGATCTTACAGCACAGGCCATTGCTGTTCTATTAAGGTATTTTTCCCGTGTGCCCATATTTGAGGTTTTTCACCCACATTCTCCTTTATATATTTCAGTGTCTCTGGTTTTAGGTGGAGTTCTTTGATCCACTTAGACTTGATCTTTGTACAAGGAGATAAGAATGGATCAATTCGTATTCTTCTACATGATAACTGCCAGTTGTGCCAGTACCATTTGTTGAAAATGCTGTCTTTTTTCCACTGGATGGTTTTAGCTCCTTTGTCAAAGATCAAGTAACCATAGGTGTGTGGGTTCATTTATGGGTCTTCAATTCTGTTCTATTGATCTACCTGTCTGTCACTGTACCAGTACCATGCAGACTTTATCACAATTGCTCTGTAGTACAGCTTGAGGTCAGGCATGGTAATTCCCTAAGAGGTTCTTCTATTGTTGAGAATAGTTTTTGCTATCCTAGGTTTTTTATTGTTCCAGATGAGTTTTCAAATTGCCATTTCTAACTCAGTGAAGAAGTGAGTTGGAATTTTGATGGGGATTACATTGAATCTGTAGATTGCTTTTGACAGGATAGCCATTTTTACTATATTAATCCTCCCAATCCATGAGCATGGGATATCTTTCCTTTTGAGATCTTCTTCAGTTTCTTTCTTCTGAGACTTGAAGATCTAGTCGTACAGATCTTTCACTTCCATAGTTAGAGTCACACCAAGCTATTTTATATTTTTTGTGACTATTGTGGAGAGTGTGGTTTCCCTAATTTCTTTCTCCTATTGTTTATCCTTTGTGAAGAGAAAGGCCACTGATTTGTTTGAGTTAATTTTATATCCAGTTACTGCACTGAAGCTGTTTATCAGGTTTAGGAGTTCTCTGGTGCAATTTTTTGGGTCACTTATATATACTATCATATCATCT
>NC_034593.1:113303685-113333800 GCF_900095145.1 Mus pahari | reverse complement strand
CATTGGTGAGAGTAGGGTGTTGAAGTCTCCCACTATTATTGTGTGAGGTGCAATGTGTGCTTTGAGCTTTACTAAAGTTTCTTTAATGAATGTGGCTGCCCTTGAATTTGGAGCATAGATATTTAGAATTAAGAGTTCATCTTGGTAGATTTTACCTTTGATGTATATGACGTGCCCATCCTTGTCTTTTTTGATAGCTTTCAGTTGGAAGTCAATTTTATTTGATTTTAGAATGGCTACTCCAGCTTATTCCTCTGGACCATTTGCTTGGAAAATTGTTTTCCAGCCTTTTACTCTGAGGTAGTGTCTGTCTTTGTCCCTGTGGTGGGTTTCATATAAGCAACAATATATGGGGTCTTGTTTGTGTAGCCAGTCTGTTAGTCTATGTCTTTTTAATGGGGACTTGAGTCCTTTGATGTTAAGAGAAATCAAAGAAAAGTAATTTTTGCTTCCAGTAATTTTTTGTTGTTAAAGTTGGGATTCTGTTCTTGAGGCTGTCTTCTTTTGGTTTTGTTGAGGGATTGCTTTCTTGCTTTTTCTAGGGTGTAGTTTCTATCGTAGTGTTGGTGTTTTCCCTTTATTATCCTTTGAAGGGCTGGATTACTGAAAAGATATGTGAATTTGGTTTTGTCATGGAATACTTTGGTTTCTCCATCTATGGTGATTGAGAGTTTTGCTGGGTATAGTATCCTGGGCTGGCATTTGTGTTCTCTTAGTGTCTGTATAATATCTCTCCAGGATCTTCTTGCTTTCATAGTCTCTGGTAAGAAGTTTGAAGTAATTCTAATAGACCTGCCTTTATATGTTACTTGACCTTTNTCTCTTACTGCTTTTAATATTCTGTCTTTATTTAGTGCATTTTTTGTTCTGATTATTATGTTTCAGGAGAAATTTCTTTTCTGGTCCAGTCTATTTGGAATTCTGTAGGCTTCTTGTATGTTCATGGGCATCTCTTTCTTTAGGTATGGGAAGTTTTCTTCGATAATTTTGTTGAAGATATTTTCTGGCCCTTTAAGTTGAAAATCTTCATTCTCATCTACTCCTATGATCTGTAGGTTTGGTCTTCTCATTGTGTCCTGGATTTCCTGGATGTTTTGAATTAGGATAATTTTGCATTTTGCATTTTCTTTGATTGTTGTGTCCATGTTCCCTATGGAATCTTCTGTACCTGGGATTCTCTCTTCCATCTCTTGTATACTGTTGCTGATGCTCACATCTATGGTTCCTGATTTCTTTTCTAGGGTTTCTATCTCCAGAGTTGTCCCCCTTTGGGTTTTCTTTAGTGTTTCTACTTCCATTTTCAGATCCTGGATGGTTTTGTTCAATTCTATCCCCTGTTCTGTTGGGTTTTCCTGTAATTCTTTAAGGGATTTTTGTGTTACTTCTACCTGTTTAGCAGTGTTTTCCTATAATTCTTTAAGGGAATTTTGTGTTTCTTCTAGCTATTTAGCAGTGTTTTCCTGTAATTCTTTAAGGGACTTTTGTGTTTCTTCTACCTGTTTAGCAGTGTTTGCCTGTAGTTCTTTAAGGGCTTTTACCTGTTTAGCAGTATTATCCTGTAATTCCTTGAGGGATTTTTCTGCTTCCTCTTTAAGGGCTTCTACCTGTTTAGCAGTGTTCTGTATTTCTTTGAGTGAGTTATTAATGTCCTTTTTCAAATCTTCTATCACCATCATGAGATATGATTTTTGAATCTGTGTCTTGGTTTTTGGGTGTGTTGGGGTATCCAGGAATTACTGTTGTGGGCGTCCTGGGTACTGATGATGCCCAGTGTTCTTGGTTTCTGTTAGTAAGATTCTTACGCTTGCCTTTCACCATCTGGAAATCTCTGGTGTTAATGTTCAAGCTGTCTCTGGCTGGAGTTTGATCCTCCTGTGATTCTGTTAGCCTCTGTCAGCACTCCTGGGAGACCAACTCCCACCTGAGTCTCAGTGGTCAGAGCACTCTCTGTAGGCAAGCTCTCCTCTTGCAGGGCAGGTGTCCAGAAGTCTGGAGCTCCGATCCACCTTCTGAGTCCTGGGATCCGAGTCCTCCCTGTAGGCCAACTCTCCTCTGGCAAGGAAGGTGCCCAGATGTCAGGGTCTCTGCTCTCTGCCTCTGGAGATCCTGAGGTGATCCCAAGGTCCAAAGGTGAGCCGGAGGATCTGCTGAGTGGAGAGTCCTCTCTTGCTCAGTGGCCTCAGCTGGGGTTCAGAAGAGAGATGGTGGGTGGGGGGGTGTGACACTGACAGGACTAGAACCCAGCCTCTGTGTGTGTCTCTTCTTTAGGTAGCTGCTTCAGTGATCCTAAGATTGCATGGAGAGTCCTCTAGGGGTCATGGGGGTGTCCGCTGAATCTGCTCCTGAGGTGACCCAGTGCTGGTGCCAACTTGAAGGGACTAGTGCCCCTGGTCAAGCTGGATTTCTGCTTCCCTAATGCTGTCTCAGGTCCCGTGCGATTGGAATGGAACTGGTGTTGTGTTCTGCTCACCAGTGATCCAAAGATCACATGGAGAGTCCTCTAGGGGCCGTGGGTGTGTCCGCTGACTCCGTGCCCAAGGTGACCCAGTGCTGGCACCAACCAGAAAGGCTTTACTATACTTTTTTTTAAAAATAACACAGCAACCCAAATAAGCCCAGGCAATGAAAACACAACTCAATTAATTTGAATACATGCTGTGCGCCTAGATTGGGCTGATCTACCACTACACTATCACCTTCACCATATAAGAGACCTCTTATAACTTGTGGTTTCTCCAGGCCAGGTGTTTCTCCACTTTTCTTCTTCTTCCTTCTCCTCCATCATCCTCTCTCCTTTTCTCTCAAAACATTCAGCTCCACCTCCTCCTTTCTCCCTCCCATTCACTGGCTCTAGCCTTTATTTATAAATGAAGGTGGGAAGGTTTACAGGAAACCACCTGAGTGCTGACTCATTCCTTGTTCAGAACCCTTGTTCAGAACAGGAGAACAGAATTAATATCAAATACAATTAGCTCCAGGGCTATCTGCAACAATATTGTTCTACTGTCTTTTTTTCTAAAAGATTAAGTTTCATTGTTTGCTGTTCTTTTTTGGTTATTAGACATGTTCTTAGGCTCCCATATAGTTTGCATCACTAATTTGCTACAGCAAGCAATTAATGGAGATTTGAATGTGTAATGCATTAAATTATTAAAAGGAAAATTTAGCTTAAAATTTTTTCTTCAAAACTATTGCTTCCCATACTTTTACTTTCTAAACCTCCCATTCAATGCTATTCTCGCAAATAATTTAAATCATGTTTACATACCCAATAAGGAAATTTTCATCAGTGATAGACTGCATAAAAGCATGGAAATTTCATAAAATTATTGTGTAGCTACAGCTGAAGTATCATTACATAGAGATGCTCTAGTCACTGTGACTTCATAGTGTACACATAAACCATATGTTTTTCTTAATGCTGATGGAAGCTAACCTGTGGTGATGTAGAATAAGTTATGGACCATTCTAATTTGTGCATTATGCAGTAGCTGATTCTTAATGTTTGTTTGAGGTATGAATTATACTATACTATTTATTTCTTTATAAAATAATCCTGTCTGTATAAAGGTTGCCACAATCATTGTGTTGTGATTCTCCACATGTGTTCTATAGTTCATACTTGTGATCATGTCCTTTTCTTTTCTTGTATCTCATTTCAAGTTACTTTGTGCATTATGCTCCTAAGCATGTAGAACCACCTTGTCTTGCTTCTAAAGAGTCCTATAAACCATTGCTATATAATTTAAAGTGGTTCAAATCAGACTTACCAATCAGGCATGGCCCATTATCAAAGACCATGAAAAATTACAAGTGTGGGCAGATGCTTAGACAGCCATTCATTGATGGTGACAAGACTAACACAGCTCCATTGAGGATGGGTTTCTATGCAGTGTGATGCCATCCTCTGATCTTAACAGCTGTTAGCATCTTCATTAATGCAGCTGTGATTGCATGGAAGAGACTCCCACCAGTGCCTCTGTGCATATTTCCTTATAGAAGGAGTTAGGGGAAAGTTAGGTGCCAGTCAAAATTCTAGCTAAAAAAAAAAATACAGAGAATTTCTATTTTTGTTTATTTTTATGTACTTTTCATTTTAACCTAAATGTACCATTTTCCTCCTGCCCCTTTCCACTCCTACCCATCTCATGTCTTCTTGTATCAACCTTTCTATTTAATCTCTTAAGTTTTTCTCAAATTCATGGCATCTTATTCTTTGATCGTTACTTATGTATGAATAAATATATGAATACAACTTTCTCAGATGTTTTGGTGTTGTTCACATGCATATGATTTCTGGATTGACCACTAACTATTCTGAGAAAGTGAGGCAATTTTGGAAACAAGTCACTTTGAATCGTTAGTGTTGTTTGCTTGCTTGCTCGCTTGTTTGTTTGTTTGTTTTGCTGCTTCTTATTTCTTTGCTCACCAGCTTATACTCATGTGAGGTTGAGAATTCTAATATTGATTATTTAAACTATTGTATAAGGTATATGTTTTCAGTAAAATATTAAACACATTGTTTAAGAAAAAATAATGATATGTTGAGTAGCCCAAAAAAATCATTTTACTTTAAAATAAAAATAAACACACTACCATATTAAAAAGGACTCTACTACTATTCACTTCCAGTACCACTTGGGAATGATTTTCCTAACCTTAACAGATGTTTCTGGTGCTTTTCACAACCTTGAAGTCACCTTTAAATATGTTTTATGCTTCTATTTTGTGTTGTCATTGATAGAAAAAGTAGGAGGCATACAATATTTAGACATGAGTTAAGTCATATCTCATGGATCAGCACATACAGTTCTACTAATAAATGTTCTTCAAACTCTCTCTTTGTTTAGTTCAAATATTTTGTACATCGATGCTTAGATCAGGTGTAGTGTGAGTAGATACTAAAGATGTTGAGTACTTAAAGTTTCTAGAGACAGGTTAGATTTCTATGAAGTAACTATAGTATAGAACAAAAGGAAGGAAAAATAGCTGCTTATTTAACAAACAAACAAAAACCAACAAAACAGACATCCTTAGGTAATAGGAAAGATATAGTTGGTAAATAGCCATTGTTCATGCTTTTTATGTTTCACCATATTCCTTTTATTTCTCTATGTGTCAATGAAAATGCTTAAATGTAATAAAACAGACAAGAAAAAATAGAGAGGCTTTTTGAACTACTTCATATTCTTAATGTCCTTGGTGTAAAAAGCCTATGAGCTACAACAATAACCAGTATGGCAAGATATTCTACATGGTGTCATAATGACACCCATATCTCAGGGATAACCAATTGTCTCCTACTTGGATTTAGGCTCCGCTTAATAGAAAGGAATTCTATTAACTAATTAAAAGGGAGAAAAGGATATGAAAAGGGGAATGGTTTGCAAGGAGATCGATCCATAGAAAGAAAAAGAGGGTGTATGGAGGTGATGGCTCTGATCTTATTTCATTGTATAGATTTGAAATTCTCCTATAGCCATGTAAAATAAAATGATTGCATTACCTATGATAGTCTTCATTTTAGTATAAATTCAAAGATGTTAATTGAAGATTGTCAATATTTGTAAACCTAGCCAACCACTCTGGCTAGTGAGCTCATGAACGCTGGTGAAGAATCCACTGAGTACTGCCACCTCTCTAAACTGGTACAATGTCTAATTGATTTCTACATACTTACCCTTACACCCCTAAAGAAAGGAAGGTCTCCCCTCTCATCAAAGAACCTTCTTTTTGCAGCAGAAAGAGATTATTACAAAAATATACAGGTAGTCAAAACGCAGAGAGCAACAGAGCATGTGTTGTTCATCTATAGCACTATCACTATAGCTGTGAGTTCAAAAAGATTACAGAACATGCGGCAGAAAGGTTGTAAGAGTCAAGGTGTTTGATGTGAAATGGTTACCTCAATATGTGAGGAAGCTGAACCATCAAAAGACAACAATAAGGTCACCTAAAAAAAGACTTCCACAATGATAATACCATTTGGCCTGCCAACAATTCATAAGGCTCCACCCTAGAAGATGTGCTAAAAGCAATTAATTTCTCCAGAGAAAGGGAGTTTCAGTTTTTGCCAAGGATGATTCCCCCTGATAGTTTACCCACATCTAAGTCAACATAAAGCATATATATATATATATATATATATATATATATATATATATATATAAGCAACATTACATAGATATAGCATATCCATATATGGAATTAAACAGGCCTTTCATTTCATAGGTAATCGTCAAGGAGACATGGTAATTGTTGTAGTGGAGAGGGAAATGTGTTGACAGGTTGTAAACATAGCATTCATATATGAAGTTCTATTTTTAAAATACTTTTATTCATTTAAAATGTATGGGTATTTTGCCTGCATGTATGTCTGTGCATGTGTGGTAGAGATCAAAGGAGGGCTTCAGATCCCCTGAAACTGGAGTTACAGACATTGTGAGCAGACCCACGGGTGCTGGGAACTGAACTCAGTTCCTCTAGAATCTCAGCCAATGCCTTATCCTCTGAGCCATCTCTTCAACCCCATGAACTTCTAAAAATTTAAAAGAAATTTAGGTTTTCAAAACTACCTATTAGAATTTATATTAAAATATTCTATTATCAATTTTATGAATAAATAGAAAATCTGAAAATACAAGACAAACAAAATAGTTTATTGTTCCATAAAATACACATTTAAAAGATTGTAGAAAGAAAATGTATTATTATAAACTCAGTAATAAACATATGTAAGACTATACTGAATATGTGAGTTATATATTGTCTATATAGGAGGGTAATAATACAAACTAGGTTTGTCACAGAAAGCACTTTTAGAAAATAAGAATATATTAGCTCAACATGTGCTTCTAAGCCCAATGCTATTTTTAGAGTTATTTATTTTAATTGTATGTTTTGAGTGGTCTTCTACATGAATGTATATGTGTTACATACGTGGCTGTTGCCTACAGAGGTAAGAAGTGAGTACCATGTCTCCTGGAACTGAAGTTACAAATGATTATGAGCTTCCATGAAGGTGCTGGGCAGAGCAGTGCATGTTTAGATGGAACAAAGGGAAGATACCTGGCGTGTTAGGAATTTTAACATTATGTTTGGATTGCCTCACATGTTTTGAGTAATGAAAAATGAACAAGTGGACAGAAAAACATATGGACATACAAAATTTAAAAAACAAACAAGAATCACTAGATATGTTTTGCCTTATATTTTCCAAGTCACAGAATAACACAAGTTATTTTCATGAAGAACGTGTACAGATACAAAGTTTTGATCCATCAGTAAAAAATTGTACTAAAATTATGCGATAATCTCAAGTCATAAAACAGCAAAAAAAAAAAAAAAAAAAAAGAAAAAAAGAAAAAGGTCTCTCTGTACAGCCAAGTGTTTTACATAATCAACAGAGACATTTGAGGACCAGGAGTCTATCACACAGATGGCAAACCGACCTTCTTTATCCCTACCGAAGCAGCCCATCAAACACCCAGCAAATGTTCCAGCTCACGTATTTTTGTGGTAACCATCATCATCGTTTAAGTATTTGCTATATTCCAACAAATTCAAGCGTTTTATTTTGCTTAGAAATAATTTTGCCTTACCTGGTTTATACTAAAGTTGCCTTAATCACCAGTTTACTGGATAACCTTAAATTTATCACAAAATTGTTTTCTAAGATGAAAAGCAAGTTTTAAGAATGGATGAGCATCTCTGGAATGTATTGTGTGTTGTCTCTGGTTTTACACAGATGAGCTTAAAGAGACTGTGTATGTAACATGCTGGCATTTTGCTCAGTTTGATCTTATAAAGGTCTTATTCAGTTGACCTGATGGGAGTCGACATTTTAAACCACTGCTCGTGACCCACTATATTTTACAATCTTTTTTCTTTTTTAAGTTAAATTATTTTATTACATTCCAAATGTTGCCCCACTTCCCAGTCTCCCTTCCCAGCATTCTTCATTCCATTCCCCCTCCCCTTTGCAGAGGAGGGATGGGGTGAAGATTATTTTACATCCTTTGTATGTCTTCTGTCATGTTCTCCGAGTCTTGCCATGCTGTTGATAAGATCTCGCTTCCTTTCACTAAGTAGTTATTAGCAGTCAACAGCTAATAGGAAGGAAGGAGAATCATTTTTCTTTGGGAGCATGGCCAATAGTATGTTGCCCATGATCCTGAAAGTGTCTGCATACCTATGTTTATATGGACATCACTAACTGGAATGAGGGAGAAAAGGATGTGAAGTTGAAATGGGATTGTTTTGCAGGGAGATCCATAGAGAGAAGAAGAAGGTATGTGGAAGCGATGGCTATGATCTTATTACATTGTATACATTTGAAATTCTCCTATAACAATTTAAAATAAAATAATTACATTCTCTATGATCTTCTTCATTTTAGTATAAATTTAATAATGTTAATTAGAGAGATTCAATATTTGTCTTTCGTGAGAATTTAGAATATGTCAACTGCTACATCTATGTAATCTGTCCTGTGTTTTACAAAAGAAATATAATGATGACTGGCCCTGGAGGACACAAAGGCTAATATGATGCTGCATTTTCTCATACAAAAAATTTTCTACTGAGATGTTCTATAATCTAATACATAAACCACATTAATTTAAATGTTATAATAAATCAGAAAAGTTGCTGTAGCTCTTCCAAACCTGTTCTAGCTCATTGAGTGTTAAATGGGGCAAAAGTAGGTCTTAATTAAATTCATATGTGGTAGCTTTCCTAACTAGCAATAGATGAGGATATTCAATGTTTTCTTTCCATTTCCTAGGAATATGCATCTATTTTCTCTAAGCGTTATTTATCTTGAGAAAGTAATTATAATAATTAAAGTTTATATTATCGTGCATTTGAAGATAAAATATAAATCCTATGTAGTGGCTATACTCACCAAGGGCTCATTATGTGACTATATTTTCAAACAGATTTTACATACTGTAATTCTCTTCAGGTGATTTTGCCTATACAGATTTATACTTAAATGAATAAGAATGCACCCGAGTTTTAGAATACTGACATTTTTAACAGCATAAACCTTGAATATTTTATACAGTTAGTGAATTGTAAGAAAAAAAAAAAAAAAAAAAAAAGAATGGTATTGCTTGACAAGAGAAATGAAGTGATCATTTAACCTAGAAGCTAAACATGTTTCTCCACTTAGTCTTCTGTGTATACTTAAATTACTGCCAGGCTAATGACATTAGATTCAGTTGTGTCTTCAATTTCTCTGTATATGAATGTGGCAGCATAATTTTATATACAATGTTATACTTATGATATTTTTTACTTATGAGAAAAAGAAAATAATATAAAGTTCATTAGGTAAATAGATATTTTATTCAACTCTCTGCTTGGGGCTCAGAATAAAGAGCTCTCCTCAAAAAGAGGACACTAGTTGATATTCCTGAATGAATGGACAAAGAAGAGGTATGGCCAATTATTTATACCTCTTTGGAAAGTACTTTTCAAGGATTGTAAGCAGAGAACCCAAAACCATACAACATTTTCTTACATCATTGAAGATCCCATTAGCTAAATCAATTTCATGAAGATACAAAAGATATGTCATATATCACCTGGAAATTGACATCGCAGTATGATCTAAGCACAACACAATGACAGATGAGAGATGTATCTATAATGAGTGTTTCATAAAATACATTCAACCATAAATCACCACCAAAATATAATATGCACTATAATTTACATGTTGCTGTTCTTTCAACAATTCCTTGTAAATTTCATACACAACAGCAAGAATAAAAGTGCTGAAAAATGAGGCTCAATATCAGGCACTTCCATCATGGAGGTTGGGGATTGATGCCTGTACCAATGGAGTAGGTTGGTGCATTGTATTTTTTGAGAACTTTTTGTTTGCTTGTTTCAAGAGCATACATTTAATGAGCCATCAGTCTTTTCCATATTCATTCTGCTATGAAGGTTTAATATACTCCTTACAAATTTTCACACTATACCACATTATTAAATGTAATAATTAACTACATTATCATTACAATTGTGTTTGTTAAAGGATTTATAAAATTATAATTAATTATTCAGGGACTATACTAACAGACGGTGAAAAATGGATACCACATACTTTTACTAATATTATTTACTCTATTTACTAATATTACTGTTTTTCAAAAGGATGAACTGCTTTCTTAACATTTTCTTCAAATTGGCATTCAGTAAATGGCTACTGATATTATATTAACAATGAACCAGTCATCAATATACATTTAATACAATAGCGAATATACAGTTCTATTAGTAGTATTGTATCTATAGAACTTATTTGTCAGTAGAAAATATACAAAAGATATTTTGTATACAAATTTATACAAAACACCATAAGAGCTTTGCTGAAGAACTTAGATTGACCAAAGCATGTTTTATGGCATGGACTTTACAAAGTGAGCTCTTTCCATGACATTTAGCACCTGAGGCTGAATTTCACTGGGCATGTGCTTTGTTTGATATAGTTTAGTTGGCAAAAATTCAGTCACTTTTGCTTAAAGAATGAGTCTTAAATCCAGGGGAAATTCCTGTCAGTTAAATAAATAGACTATCTTACAGAAGAGCCCCAATTTTGCTTTTCCACATGTTTGCCAAGCACTTAAATGAATACAGCTCCCTCAAAGAAGCTCCAGGATCAATAAGTGATAAGACAATGGAAACTGCTCATTAGAGAGGAATGGTGCCTTATGGATCTTCCAGAATTCTCAGGCCAATCTATTGACTTGTGGAAACCCCCAAATGGCAAATGTAGTTTCTTCTGTAATGTGAAGAGCAGTGAGTAAGGAACTTTGAAAGAAGAGTTTAAAGATTGTTTCATGTAATTTGCATTTATTTTATTACTTTTAATTTTTGCATACAGGGGCACACTATTTAAGTCATTTTTATCCCAGCGTTTCTCCACTCCCAATGTCTTCCATACCCCCTCATATCCTCTCAAATGGATAGCCTCTTATTCCTTAAATCCCTATATCCATACCAGAGTCTGCTGTTGTTTCATTTCCTCCTTCTTTCCTTCCCTCCCTCCTTCTCTCCCTCCCTCCCTCCTCCCCTCCTTCCTTCTTTCCCTCTCCCTCCCTCCCTTCCTTTCCATTTTCTTTTGACTTTGAACATTTTTGATTGTCGTAAGATGAATCACAAATTAGTTTTAATTTGTACTTCCTTGATGTTGAAAGATGATGACTATTTAAAAATGGTTCATAGTCATTTGTCTTTCATCTTTTAAAAACTTTTTTTCAATAACCTCTCATTTAGTTGTTTGTTTTTATTACTGTTAACTTTTCTAGCTTTCTTTTTATTTTTTGTCCTTTGTATACAATAACCTTTTGTCAGAATTCTGAATTATATCCAGAAGTTATTTTATGGCAAAATATTAGTGAATGTATATATCTTACTGTCTGTTTTGGTTATACTTAAATTATTTACTAAATTATTTTTAATTTTGGTAGGTCACATACTTTTAGAAATTATTAATTTCTTCAGTATTTTCCAGTTTAGTGGAGTATAAAATTTTGTTTTAAACTATTTTCTTTACTTACATTCTAAATGTTGTCCCCCTTCCTGGTCACGAAATCCTGACACTATTACTAATGCCATGTTGTACATGCAGACTGGAGCAGAGTCTGGCTGTCCTCTCAGAGGTTGTACCAGCAGCTGACTGAGACAGATGCAGGTACTTACAGCCAACCATTGGAGTATAGAATTTTTAAATAACTTGTTATGGCCTTTTTACTTTCTTTAGTATGTTTTAATGCTTCTATTTCATCTTGAATTTTACTAATTTGGGCCTTTATTTCTTTTGGTTAATTGAGATAAAGGTTTCTCAAGCTTTAAAAATGTTTTCAAAGAACTAACTCATAATTTCATTGGGTTTTTTGTTTGTTTGTTTGTTTGTTTGTTTGTTTGTTTTTTGCTTGTTCATCTGTTTCCATTTCATTAATATCAGGCCTGACTTTTATTATCTCTTCCCATCTGTTCTCTTTGGGTGTTTGTGCTTTTTTACCTAAGGCTTCAGATGCTGCTTGTGTGGTTAAGATTTCTCCACGAGTTTTACAAAGGCATTTAATGTTATAGACTATTGCTGGACCTGCTGGTTTTGTGGCACATAAATTTGTCATGATTTGTTTCAATTTTCATTTGTTACTACTGCTACTTAATAATAATATGTTAATGTTATATTATATCATATATTTTATACAGTAGAAATAATTCTATATATTATACTACCATATATGTTTATATTATATAATATGGTATAATATTATATAATAATTATATAATTTTCTTGTTGACTTATTGGTTGACCGAATTAGCATCCAGTTATGTCTTTTGTTAGCCTCCATAAATTGTTGTTGTTGCTGTTGTTGTTGTTGTTATTGCTGTTATTGTTAATATCCAACTTTACCTTCATGATCAGATAGTATGAAGGATATTATTTCAGTTTTCCTAGGTTTATTGAGACTTACCTTTTATTCTAATATGTGGTAGATTTTGGAAAGTATTTTAGGTTTTGAGAAAAAGAAAGTATTTTCCTTCATGTTTTGATGGAGAGTTATATAAGTTGTTATTTCATATACTTGATTTATAATGTCATTTAGTTCCATAGTTTCTCTATTTAGTTTTTGTTTCAGTATTTCTATTGGTGGGAGTGGAACATTGAAGTCGCCCTCTATGGGAATCCTGTGTTGGTCCATTTGTAATGTTAGATCTAGCAGTGTTCTTTTTTTTATTGAAGTCTTGTAAATCCGTGCTCTGTTGTTCATAAATGACTGAATTGTAACACCCTCTTGGGGTAATTATATAATTTTGCTCTATGCTTTCTTCTTTCTAGTCTCTTCTATATTCCCTACTAATCTTGTTCTCCTTCAAATTCATGACCTCTTTTTTACAAATTGATTACACACACACACACACACACACACACACACACACACACACACAAATACATAAATACATATACCTAGGAGTGGGTCATAAGGTAGACTTACTTTGAGCTTCTTGATTATTGGGAGCGACCCTGTTTGAATGCTAACTGCCTTGTCAGCCATAAGTACTTATTTACAAAGTCTTGGCCTTAGTGGAAAAGTACTAGCTTAGTTGAGATTTCTATGGGGAAAAGTTGAGTCCTCTATGGGAAAGTACTACCCCCAGTTAAGAACAAATAGCTATAGATCTTGTGGACAGGTACCTAGCAACCCATTCTGTCCTGTTCCTCCTGCTGAACTTTTTACCTAGCCAATATCCTGCTTTTGGGAACAGGTGCATTCTCCCAGAAACAAAGTGGTTCTGCGTCATCCCCCTCCCCAAACCCTGCTTCTGTAGTCAAATTTTTATTGTTCCTGCCTGGGAACAAAAATTTGACAGCTTGATTAATCAGACTTGCTGTCTGTCCCTGTGTTTCTGGACTCTCATTCTCTCCACAGGTGGTTCCCCAGACCCTGTTCCACTGTCCCGCTGGTTGAGACACTTGATAATTCTCTATCCTGATTTCCATAGTAACTACATCATTTTGGGATTTCACAGTGAATGTGTGTTTCCTTTTCTCCTTCATTCATTGTCACTTGTTTTGTTGATCTTTGCATTCTGCCTAGAGTAAGATAAAATCTCAAAATTGTTTTGATACCTACTTTTATACTTGTCAGAAATGACGAATATTTTTGAGCCAGTTCTTACAAATTTTTCTACTTTTTAGAAGTCTCTGTTCAGATCCTGAGTCCATTCTTGAATGGGTCATTCATTATAGTACATATTTTATTTTATTTTATTTTTATTTAATTCTTTATATATTGTGGATCCTCTGTCAGATGTATAGCTAACTATGATAACTATGATTCTCCCCATTCTATGGGATTTCTCCTAACCTCTTGATTCTTTTTTGCTGTGTAGGATTTTAGATATCAAAGTATATTTTCCAAGCTAATCTAGCTTTTAAAGTTTCCTTTGGAATGTCAACTATTATTGTGCCATTTGTTTTCACTTTACAAGTTTAAATTTACTCATAAATTTATGTGTAGATACATATATGTTAAAAAGTAACAACTAAAGAGTAAGAACGAATAAATTTGAAAAAAAAATTAGGGGAATACAAGAAGACCTGGAATGAAGGGTGGGTGAAAGAATGTAAATACAGTACTCACTTATGAAACTCTCAAATAATGGAAATGAAAACCTCCCATGAAAAAGGCATGCTTTTTATTTACTTTTTGTATAGATGGGTTTATGTTATCTTAGTTTATTTAGTTTTGATCAGATGAATGTTTGTCCAACCTACTGAAAGTCTGGTAAAAATGGACTATTCAATTTTAATAACAATTTTCTTTATTTTATTATTTTAATATTTTATTTTAAGAAAAAAAATGAAGTTTTAAAATATGCAAAGCTCTAAGCAATAAAATTATTTGTTTGCAGAGATAACTGTCTAAAATGAAAGAAGACAAAGAAGCAAGAATCTGGGTATACTGGGAAGAAAGAAGGGTTGCACATGAGAGAGAAACATCATGCAGTGCCTTGGAGTAACTGTTATGGTTTCTAGATAAATACAATGAATGTATGCAATGTGGTATGGTCTACAAGTAAGTGTTCTTCCCAAGTTCCTGTGTTGAAATTCTAACCCACTTTTGTGTACCATTAGCAGATGAATCTTCAGGGAGTGATTATCTGTGTTTGAAGGACTTCTTACTGATGGGATCCTTGTCTTTATAAAAGCTATCCAAGAGATTGTCCTCACTTGATTCTCTCTGTAAGGGCACAGAGGCCATATTGTACCTGTAAGAAGGTGATGTTGGGCTAGAAGCTAGATATCCTGCAATGTTACCCTCTATTATCAGCCTTTGGAACTATTAGAAACAAGTTGATTTTGTTTCTGAGACACTGTTTTTTTTTTGTTTTTTTTTTTTTTAAATTAGGTATTTTCTTTATTTACATTTCAAATGTTATCCCCTTTCCTAGTTTCCACTCTAAAAATCCCCTATCTTCTATTCCCCTCCCCCTGCTCCCCAACACACCCACTCCTGCTTCCTGGCCCTGTCATTCTCCTATACTGGGACAGAGTACCTTCACTGGACCAAGGGCCTCTCCTCCCATTGATGACTGACTAGGCCATCCTCTGCTACACATGCAGCTGGAGCCATGAGTCCCACCATGTGTTTTCTTTGGTTGGTGGTTTAGTCCCAGGGAGCTCTGAGGGTATTGGTTAGTTCATATTGTTCCTCCTATGGGGCTGCTAACCCCTCCAGACCCTTGGGTACTTTCTCTAGCTCCTTCATTGGGGACCCTGTGCTTTGTCCAATGGATGGCTGTGAGCATCCACTTCTGTATTTGTAGGCACTGGCAGAGCCTCTCAGAAGACAACTTTATTAGACTCCTGTCAGCTAGCTCTTGTTGTCATCCACAATAGTGTCTGGGTTTGGTGGTTGTTTATGAGAATGATCCCCAGGTGGGGCAGTCTCTGGATGGTCATTCCTTCAGTCTCTGCTCCTGAGATTCTGCCTCACACCAGTCAGAATGGCTAAGATCAGAAACTCAGATGACAGCAGATGCTGGCAAGGATGTGGAGAAAGAGGAACACTCCTCCATTGCTGGTGGATTGCAAGCTGGTACAACCACTCTGGCAATTAGTTTGGCAGTTCCTCAAAAAAAATTGGACATAGTATTACCTGTGGACCCACCTATACCACTCTTGGGCATATACCCAGATGATGTTCCAACTTGTAATAAGGACACATACTCTACTATGTTCATAGCAACCTTATTTATAATAGCCAGAAGATTCAAAGAACCCAGATGTCCCTCAACAGAGGAATGGATACAGAAAATGTGGTACATTTACACAATGGAGTACTACTCAGCTATGAAAAACAATGAATTTATGAAATTCTTAAATAAATGGATGGATCTGGGGGTATCACCCTAAGTGAGGTAACCCAATCACAAAATAACACATATTTTATGCACTCACTGATAAGTATATATGAGCCCAGAAGTTCAGAATACCCAAGATATAATTTGCAAACACATGAAACTCAAGAAGGAAGTTCAAACTTTGGATACATCGATCCTTCTTAGAAAGGGGAACAAAATACCCATGGAAGGAGTTACAGAGACAAAGTTTGGAGACTGAAGGAATGAGACATTCTAGTCATGGTATTTTCTTATGGGTAATAACTAGACTAAGACAGTCAATCCTCATGTTTATATGAAGGGATTCTGATCCTTAAGAGTATAAGATATTTATATACCTCTTTATCCCTTAAGTTAAACCAAAAATGTAGGCAAGATTGTTTGAATAGCCTATGTGGAATGATAGCATGAAGGGAAATCTTGTCCACTGAATAGGACAGAATTCAAGACATTGGACCTGGTGTATTGAAACAACTCTTTATCTTTAAGGAAAAGATGAGTCTCTCAAGTCTAATTTTCCATTTAATGTCATCCACAGAAAGTAAGGAGATATTGTCCAAAGAAACTAGAGAAAAGACTTTGCCTAACATAGAGATGCCTCATGACAATGAATTAACTCTAATCATCTTGTTACTTTATCAGAAAAGCTTTTTTTAAATTATATCCATATGTTACTCCAAAGTTTCGTTGCTGTCTGAATTTATTTTTCAACATTGCAGTGTTTGTAGCAGGAATTTGGCAGCGTTGGCCACCCCAGTGAACTCAGTCGCTACTCAGAGGGAGCATGTCATCTCTGTTAGAGTAGTCAGCGTGTAGGCCTGTTTGTTCTGCTGCTTCTCTGTGCTCCTCGTCTATGCCTCAGTGAATCCAGCTATGTGTTGATGCATTGTGAGAGGATTTCTTTTGCCTTCACTTAAAATGAAAAACACCAGCGGTTCAGATGGCTCGCTTTACATCTGCCCTCTCAGCCCGCTCTGCTTCCTAAATTCACAATTCTATCAACATCCTTAACATTCATTCCAATATAATTGGGTCATGATGTTAGAATTAATTTGTATGCTACCACTGCTTAATCTCAGATTTTTTTTTCAATTTTCTCTGTTAATGACTCTCCGGTTCATTTTTTTCTGTCTATTTGACCTGCTATGACAAGATTCTCCAATCTCTCCTTTTTTATATTTGCATTTATCACACAAGTAATATCTACACTGTTCCTAGACTAATACTTTTAAAACATTGCTTTCCACACCACATTCCCTTGATTAAAACCTTTTGCTACAATTGAATAGGCTAGCATATTAAATTCAAATGTCTAGACTCTTTAGGTAAGATTTCTGATTAGTCCAAAATTTCTCATTAGCTGTCATCTGACACTCTTAATAATCATATATGCAGATGTATGAATATCTGTAGGGATTCTGTGATGCATTGTTTAAAGGAAGTGTGTTAAACCAGGCATGCTGTCACAGAATTGTAAACCTTGCACTGTCCATGTTGGGGCTGGAGAGTAATAAGTTCAAGGACTAACAAGTTTCCAGACAAGCATGTTTCTATAAAACATTGTGTCAGAAGTATGAAATCAAAAGTGACATTTATTCTGTCATATATCTTTTAAGCTACATATGTTTGCTTTCATTCGTACATTCATTCAGATTATTCTTATTAATTGTGTTCTTTGTCAGATTGCTAAATGAATACAATGAATAAGGATTAAACCAATCATCAATTATCTGTTTTATTTTTATATTTGTAATACAAATATATAATTTCTTTGCTTTCTTTTCCTTTCTCCAATTCCTCTACTGTTCTCTTTCAAGTTCATAGCACCGTTTTCTTTACAACATAAGCACATAAATAAAACCATCTGTCTCTGCAAAAACTTACATGTATGTATGTATGTATGTATGTATGTATGTATGTATGTATATAATCTCAGGATTGTTCACTTCTACTTGGACAAGCAACTGATGAGTTTTCTCCTGGGGAATACTGTTTCTCCCATTCTCAGGACTTCCAGTTGACTGAAGGTCTTTTTCTAAGATTGAAGCTCTCCAGGTATCCATTGCCCCCTTCTTAGCCCTTTCTTTGGTGTCAACCTTCTTCAGATTTATTTAGGAAACCATGCTAGTGAGTTTCTGGGTGTTTGCCTCTCTGATATTCTAGGATATACAAATCCGCTGCTTTTTTAAACCTTAAAATCATTTGGAATTCTTCAGCAATGATTCATGAGCCTCAAGGGCAGGCATTGTGTGGCAAGTGAACATACAAGTTGAAAATAGGAACCACGATAATTCTGTTCTATGCATTTTGATAGGCTGTGGTTTTCTGTAATGGTCTCTGTTGCTGAGAGAAGTATATTTGCTGGAATGTGAGTCACAAATGACTGTGAACTGCGTGACATTGGTGATGTGATTCCAGCTTCGGTCCTCTGGAAGAATAAATGCTCTTTACCACAGAACTCTCCCTGTCACCCCATATTTTACTTTATGAAAAACAAATGAGACTCAAAACCATTGGCTGATTTCTCTCAGACCATTCTTGGCTGGTGCAGGTTAATGATTCTAAAATTCCTCAAATATGCCCATCCTAAGAAGACCATAAGGGACTATAGTTCTTTGTTCTTTATTCCTCATTCTTATCAATCTCATTGTTCAGATTTGAATCAGAAAGAGGTGGTACAGCAGTGTTTGCAAAGCATGAACAAGGACCACAGGGTTCTATCCTATAATACCTAAATAAATAAATAAATAAATAGATAGATAAATAAATAAAATAGCCATACAAAACCTTTCTTGAGCCCATTTGGAAGTGAGCATTTGAAATCACTGAACCCTCTGACTTGCCTACACATAACTAAAAATGAGCAGGATGGTGAAACTAAATCTCCCAGAGCAGGAATTTGCTAATGAGAAGGATTTGTTCTATACACCTTTTATGTGAGCTTCTAAATTACTATCTGGAACAGAAATTTTAAAATTGCATTAACAATAATTGTGTTTTGGCAACAACTTAATTTAAAGATTATGTAAGTGTGAAAGTCACAAATCAGGCTTCACAATTAGGTCTCTTGACTGAGGAATTTGACATAATACTTTCTGAAAGAGAAGAGCTCCACCTCACCAGTCTCTAACCTATATAAAATCAAGAAATGTCTTCAGAAACAGATGTTGTCTTTAAAACAAAGAAAGTCATTTGAATATTTTCAAGATTAGTATTGGGTGAGCAAAACAAAACAAAAAGATCCCAAGAGTGTCACACAGTTTTAATTTACAAATGTGGAAATCTAGAAACAGTGCCAAGCCATAAGCAAGGAGAAAATGAATTCAAAGCTTCCATGGAATCCACAAAGGACTAAGATTATTATAAACCACCATCAAAGACCCAGAGAAGAAACTAAGTACTGGGCCTCTGTATACTTAGGACAGATGCCATTAGATGTTACCCAAGAGAAAAGAATTTAGAAACATACTGAAAACATCTGTAGGCTGAGTCATTGCAGACCTGTAGGAACTTTTGTGAAGGTGAAACTCTAGTCACTAATTTGTCTGTGTGTCTATATCTAGATTAATAAATACATGTCTAATTATCTCTATAATTTAAATTATAATTTTTGAAAGACTAAAATGAACAGTATACTTTCTTTTAGAATCTGACTGCATATCTAATGAAATCGGTAAAAAAAACCAAAAGACTGATTAGCTAGACAATTTTGAACAATAATACATCCCTCAAACATGGAGTTCGGATCTTTATAGGCAACATTAAAATAATTCCTTTAGCAGAAAGAATGTTTTGGAAATCTGGTGATACACAATAATAACACTAAGTACTAGTCCACAGTAAGAGTAATAGGAGCATATATGATACAAGAAACTGTTGAATATTATTCAGATTGATTTTTTTAAGGGCAAAAGAAAGTTCTAGGTACAAATTAGAAATGCACGATTGAAAATCGGTCATTTGAATGAACCATATCATGTTCTTTTGATGAACACTATAATACAATGCAGATAAATTTTAGAATTGCAACAAGTATAGGAAGCAAGCATAATAAAAGAAAAGAAGAAAAAAGAAAAACTGGCAAATGCTGCAGATAGAACTGGACACTGGACTTACATCCACAGAAATTGTCAATTTAAATATCAAGTAAAAAATATATCCATGTTATATTGGATATTCATGCCAGAATCAATTGTCTTTTACAATAAGTAAATTACAAATACCACTTTATGACCCCCACCTCTGTCAGTGTGTGTGTGTGTGTGTGTGTGTGTGTGTGTGTGTGTGTACAAGTGTCTATGCTTGTGAAAATAAGGAACCGTGACATGTTCAGCATGGCTTGGATCTCGAAATCCTAATTATGAGGAAATAAAGCAATAACCAGTGGGGCTGAGATTTTTGTAGATTGAGCTCTAAGAAAGGCCACAGCCCTCTAGAAGTTCAATGTGTTTATAATATACAGAGGGAGTTAAGGGTTACTCTATACAGAGGCACAAGAGGCAGGTTGACTAATGTGGATATGAACTGTCTCTGTGTGAGCAAATTTTAGGCTGTAAATATCTGGGGAAAAAAGCTATGGTACACATCTTTTTGCATACATTGTCAACATTCTCACTCAGACTGGGGGAGAACATTGCCACTCTTCTGAGCCTCACCTGAGGAAGACTTTGCCATTCCCAAAGAACTGGGGCACTGAAGTCCTTGTCATGGCCATGCACCTTCTCTAGTACTTCATTGTTTCCCTATATCCCATATTTTCTTATGTCTTTCATGATCAGGAAGTATCTTCACAGTTAGTCTTAGGGGAGTTTATTATTGACCCCAGCTTGTAAAGATGATAAGAAATAAGATCATAGTTACCACTCTGGCCAACAAAATCAAAAGGAAGGCTTTAGGACGTTTATGTGATTAACTCCTCAAAGCTCATTGATGATGTTTTAGAGAATAGCAGAAAAAAACTAAACCAGTCAGAAACCTTTTGCTTTTCTAGGATGTGCTGGCTTCATTGGGCCACTTTGGCACTACCATTATTGTGGGTCAAATGACAAAGCAGGCGGGTTCCGATTAATTACTGATTAGATAGACTTTCATTGTAAAGAGTTGCCACACAGATGTGTTGAGCACCCTGAAATCCTTAAATCCTGTCACAATAGGAAGGCTTTAAGCTGCCCTGAAAAGTTGAATGGAGTTCCCTGGGACACCAGTTGGCTAGAGCAATTCTTCCAAAATGGAAAGAATCATTAGAGTAAACAGGTATGTGAAGATGGATTTAAAAAGAACAGTCCCAGAACCTTCCTTGACTGGTTCTATTTGTATAGATATAAATACTAGACACATCAGAAGTATAGCAGCTGTGTTATTAGGGTCAGGTATTCAAGAACTTGGGTAGCATTTAAAGGCACCAAAATTTCCCTTTTTGGCTACATGTTTCTTCCTTCTGCAAACTCCTGCTCTGTTACTATTGGCAACCTTTTTCTGCCTCTCCATGGTGCAGAGACAGCTCTGCTGTGACTATGACACTGAGGTCACCCTCTCCTCCTCATGTGGTCTAGGCTGTGGCTGGGACAGGCTGTCTGTGCTGGTCATTGGGGAAGGTGGGTTCCCTGTGTGTCTGCCACACCTTAAACAGCTAAGCAGTTAGACAGATCCTCCGCTTACCCAGGCTTCCACCATGGTTCATCTGCCACCGCCAAGCTGCTTGTTTCCCATGATACATAACATAAAGGCAGTTAAAAAGAAAGCAAAAGTGCAAGTATGCTCACGTCTCTAGGGCACACTTCTTTCCATCAAATTTTCTCCTGTCTACTATCATTTTTCTCACCAAGCCAAATTTGTGTCTTTTTTTTTTTTTTACAACCAACACATTAAAATGTGCTCTCTTTTCCCCCTTTATTTGTTTCTTTTTCCTTATTTCTTTTTTTGCTTTTAATTACTTCTTTCCCTTTATTTCATCCCTTGCCTTTCTTAGCACACTTCACAGGGGTAGATTCCCCTGGGTGTCCCTTGTAGTCAAGCTCCACATTCAGTTACCTGTTGAGGAACTACTTTGCATGGCTAAGGAATGAAGAAAGGACAGACACACCTACAAATTTAAGTAGGTGGGATAGCATCCCTCTGAGTGAGGAACTGCATTGTACAGGCCAGCATGTTATTACACACAGTAAAAAAGAGAGGGGGTTATTGTACATGGCAAGATGACAAGGCAGGGTTACTATATGCAGAAAAACATGAAACCATGTTACTGTGCATAGCTGAGCAAGGATGCAGGGTCAGCTAATCTTGGTAGGAGCAGTAAATGCGAGGAAGCAGCCTATAGGCTGGAAACATCCAGAGCAGAAAGCTACATTGGACATTTTTCACCCACTGCACATTTTCACTCAAACCAGAAAGGCATTTCCCCTCCTCTGAGCCCTATCCCACAGAAGATTTTTCTATTCCCAGGGACTGAGGCTCAGTTCCTTAATATAATTATGCCCAAGTCAAATGATACACATTCATTGATTTAATTAACTCCATATGAAACAGTGTTAAGAATAAATAAGAGAATTACTGACTAATAAAAGGAAAAGTTTTCCAAGAAGATAAAAATAACTACATTTATTTTTTTCCTAACAGAGGCAATGTATTCAAACATTCTTGATATGAAAGCAAAAAGTTATAAAAAGCCACAGTTGCAGATGTTAACTAATTAGATGAATGAAAAGAGATCCAGTCTGAGAAAGTAGATGAAGCACAAGGTGCTTCATATACAAACATGTGTATCTGTGTTTCAAAACCCACCCACCATGCAAATCCCAGATGTTCTGCTATGTGCCTGTAATTCCAGCAGTGAGAAGAATGAGAGGCAATCTGAAGCTCCCTGGACAGCCAATCTTGCTGAACCAATCAATACCAGATTGAGAGAGAGACCTTGTTTTAAAATTTAAGTTAGACAGAAATAAATTAAATGTCTCTGGTTTACAAATACACACACACACACACACACACACACACACGCCCACACATACTCACATGCACACACACACACATGTATAAACACACACACACACGCACTACACATACACATGAGAAAAATTCTAAAGTTGTTAAAATATATATATACATATGTGTATGTATCATTAACCATATCTATTTTTAAGTTTAAACTCACTCATTTTGTGAATGTCATACATTATGACTCTATTTACATCATTTTGACTACTCCCTCTTCTCATTCCAACTCCTCTCATGACTTGCCAGTCCTTTGAAATTGATAGTTTCTTAGTCTTTAGTTGTTATTGCATATGAAGAGAAATAGGTTGGTAGGTAGGTGGGTGGATGATAGATCACAGATATAGATAATATAATATAGATATAGATAATCTGTTGAATCCATATAGTGTTGCTTTATATTTGTTTACAAATGAGAGGACGGATTCCTTTTCTTGTCATCTATTAAATGTCTATAGATATTCACCTAGGAGTAGACAATATGTCATCCACATTAGCATGTCAATTTGTTCTATCATTGGTCCAGTCTTCTTTAATTACCATATTCTTGGGATTTCATGAATACAATTTTTACATGATAATAAAAGACTGTCTCAGAGCAAACCTTCTGGTCCTCTGGCTCTTGCATCTTTCCTCCCCTTTGTCTATGATGTTCCAGGAGCACTAGATGTAGTGGATTATACTGTAAATGTATCAGTTGGGTTTGGCCAAACCATGGTATATTTTTCTTTGCATATTCATCAGTTGAAGCTTTCTGTTATAATAGGCTCTATCTACTGCAGAAAAGATGTTCTTTGATAAGAGATAGAAGCTATAGTTAGCTTTGAATATTAAAAAAATTATTTAGCATGCTGTTAGGAATTATATTGGCTTAAGAAGGTATCAGCAGGTTCTTTCGTAGAATCAATAGGTAGTTGGTAGGTAGTTGGGTAGAAAGTGCTAGACATCTTTCTATCAAATGAGTCTTAAGTTCAATTAGACAGGTATTGGTTACTCCTAAGACATAAGTACCACAACTGCACCATTAGTAACACTTAACTTTCCTGACCATTGTACTCTTGTCCTAAGGGGGAGGATTCTAGATACATTAAAGCTAGAGTTTACCAAGTCTTGTTCACCTAGTCCAGCATATTCATAAATGAATATGTTTCAAAAGCATATTTTCAAATCACCACAAAATTTAAAAAATCAAACAGTAATGCTAAAAAACTTAACCTAAGGGATTTGAAATACAATGTGTTTCCAGACAATTTAAGCAACATAGAGGTTTCAAAAGAAAACTTTTTAAACATTTAACTTAACTAGTATAAAACTACAATAAACTGTGTGATCTCTCTTACACTCATTCATATGTGACCTGCAATCCCTGTGCAGTGGTTTGAATATGCTTGACCAATGGAAGTGGCACTCTTAGGAGGTGTGGCCTTGTTGGAGAATGTACATCACTATGAGATGGGTTTGGAAGTCTTCGTGCTCATGTTTCACCTTGTACAGAAAAGACCGTCCTCCTAGCTGCCTACGGAAGAGAGTCTCTTCCTGGCTGTCCTTGGATCAAGATTCAGAACTCCTAGCTCCCACAGCACTGTGTATTTCTGCATTATTTCATGGCTCCCACCATGATGATAATGAACTGAAACTCTGAAGCTGTAAGCCAGCTCCAATTAAATGTTGTCATTTGTAAGCATTATGTTGGGCATGGTGTCTCTTCACAGCAATGGTAACCCTAACTAAGACCCCGAGTATTTGCTATGTGGATATCTGAAGATGGTAAGTTCCAAGCAAGTTTAGGATATGATCCTGTGTCAATAATCCCCTTTGAATAAAATTGTGCAGTGTTTATATGGCTATAGATACCATATGCTTATATTTAAAAGGAAATATTAAGCTATTAACTTCTAATCTAATGAATATAGATCAAAACATCATTACAACAGTCAAAACTGAATATAAAAAGTGAGAAAAGGTAATTATTGTAAAACAATACATTCGAAGAAGGAAAATAACAAAAATTAATGAACCAAAAACCTTTTATGTGAGGATATCAATATAATTGATAAATTTCATACCAAGGTTTTTTAAACAACACACAAAACAATACTAGAATTGGAGAAAGAAAAATTACTATTGATCTCAATGACAAAAAACATAAATAAATGCCTTTAAGAACTCTATAATCACAAATTCAACATAGTAACTGAAATGGATGAAAATCTGAAATACACAAAACATCATTCAAAAATATATGCAACCTGAATGTTCCTTTATCTTCAAAAATTCTACAAGTATAGTAGTTTAATCATGTTTTATGGTCTTTACATTATCGCAATAACAAAAAAATTGAATCAAACAAAATTATAGACAAGGCCAAATAATTTTCCAAAGACTGTAAAGCTGAGCACTACTTGAAAATCAATGTAATTCATTACATTAACAGATTAAATAAAGAAGGCAATGAGGTAACAGTCAGGGGAAGAAAATCACATTAGGAAAATGCATGATCAATTCATGATTAAAAGCTCTCAAAAAATAAAAACAATATGTGAAGTACTATATTCTAACAACAGACATCTATAAGGAAATCAAATTTTCATATGATGAATATGATGAACTAGATGCTTTTTTTCTAAGTCAAAGAAAAAGGCAAAAGTCTCCTTCTCACCATTGCAGCTAACACTTTTCACAAGAGTTAACAATTACAATACTTTCAGAAGAAATAAAATATCTAGAGAGAAATAAAACTATCTCACTTTACAAGACATTATTAGTCCAAATACATTATTAAGAAACTGGATATTCTCACAGCCTCCCACAATATCTCTCGAAACATACTGAGGTCATTTTAAAATTTTTTTTTCAGGAGTCAAATGCTTTTTTCTATAGGAGGTGTAGTTTTCCTACAGTTGATTGAGTTTGGACAACAACTATTGAAAATGCTACCCAACATTAGAAAAACCTGAAGGGCACAGTCTTAAATAAGAGATAAAGGCCCACATTTCCTTTGATAGGCCTGTGTTGTTGAGGTGAATATATTGTGGGTAGCAGCAGAAATGGCTGTAAGGGGATTGTTAAAGTTCAGTCAGAGAAGACATGATGGTGATTATTCAAGATGCTTGCATTGTGCTTGGTGAATACATGGTGGAAGATGGCTCCAACAGTCTCCTCTGACCACCACATGAGAATGCCACCAAACACACACATACACACACACACACACACACACACACACACACACACANAGAGAGAGAGAGAGAGAGAGAGAGAGAGAGAGAGAGAGAGAGAGAGAGAGAGAATAAATAAATGTGATAAAAATTAAATAAAGCAAAGTTAAATAACTAAGATGTGTCCCCTCTTTGGTCTAGTTACTGCTGATCTAGAAATGACTTCTAACAAAGATCACATTCTCTTCTCTTCCCATGGGCACTCACTGACAGAGGCCCCTAGGGGTAATAAAGAGGATACAGCCATCTGCAAGGCAAGTCTTGAAGCCTTAACAAAAATTGAACACTGATGTAGTCTTGATCTTAGACTTCGTTAGCATTTAGAAATTAAAGAAAACGAAATTCCATTGTCCATTTCCAGCATTCTCTGGAAGTCAATTGAGGCAGTCCGGTGGAGGCTTGATGCCCCCAGAGAAGGGGAAATACTAGAAGGGTGACGTGGAAGTGGTGAATGGGTATTGGAGCACCCTCTTAGAGACAAACGGAGAGGAGGATGGGGTGGGGAGTTTATAGAGGGGAGACCGGGAAGGGAATTAACATTTGAATTGTAAACAAATAAAATGATTAATAAATTTGAAAAAGTATTAGATAAAATGCTGCAAAGTTTTTAAAGACTGTACCTCCTCCTTCCTGCACTGCTCAAAGCACATCATAGTTTACATCTCAAATACATGGCATATCAGTCTATCTATCTATCTATCTATCTATCTATCTGTCTGTCTGTCTGTCTGTCTGTCTGTCTGTCTGTCTATCTATCTATCTATCTACCTATCTATCTACATATATTTACGCATTCCTAGAGAACTCCAAGGACATGCCCTAAATAAGGCGTATAGACTGTGTCTACATGCTACAAACTACTGCCACTATGCAGAAGACTTGACTTTGTTTTTCAGAATCACACTGAGTAGCTCACAACCACCTGTAAGCCTGACAATGCAATACTTCTCTTGTGTCCTCCATAGACATGTACACACACACATACACACACACAGACACACACACACACACACACACACACACACACACACACACACACCACATACATATACACACTAAAATAAATATTTTTTAAAATACCAAATTCAAAATAAAATTACCATATTAAATAAAACATTATATGAAAGCCACAGACATTCACATTTTAAATCCTAAATTACTGCCTGATTGAATCGGTGTCTTGCTCCCTTTCTGTCACTAAATGAATTATTAGTAATATTTTTTTTAATTCTAAATTGAGCACATCATGGGTAAATAGTTCAGTATAAACAAATGAACAAACAAATCTACAAGCACAGATGTAGTTCGTTATGTTTTTGCTTATTTCACCCTACAGGTAAATAAGTCACAGTTTATTACAGTTTAATTCACTAGAGTCAACTACATTGATTCTTTGTTTAAAATTTATTTCATAAATAAATTTATTTCACTAATGGATGAGAGTAAATTGTGAGAATAGCAATCACTGGATTACAGTAAATCCAAATAACTAAATTTATCAAATCTATCGAGTACAAACATAATATAGAATTATTGTACTTACTCTATAGTAAATATGTTTTATCATTTCATTTTCAATAGTGTGCTATTATTGAGATTATTTTAAATACTCAAATTGCTATTGCAAAACATATTTCCAAATATGTGTTGTTTTTTGCCCAATTTCACTGCAGTTATTAAGCATGATTTTTTTTTTAAAAGGAAGGATGCAAAATTATCAACTATGTATCTAAAGGGACCAGGAATAGCTCAGTCAGTACTTACATTGAAGCCTAAAGATATGAGTAGAATCCCTAGAACCCATGAAGAAAGTAATTTATCATGGTTTCCTCTGAAATCCCAATGCTGGGAGTGAGGCAGAGTCAAGGATAATTCTGTCACTTGTTAACCAGTAAGCCTACAATAAACTACATGAATCTCAAAAAAAAAAAAATGGAATACAGAAAATATCTAAGCAAAGAGGAAAGAAACATGAAATTGTTCAGTGACATGCACAATCATATTCACACACACACACACACACACACACACACACACACAGAGGGAAGGGGAGAGAGAGAGAGAGAGAGGGATAGCACAACAAATATTTAATGATTCTCCAATACAATGTCAAACTATATTCTATATACATATACATTTTTATTATAATTTTAGTTTTTGTAATTCCTTTTTATTGTTATTTTAATTGTAATTCTTAAAGCATAATAAATTTTTTCTTTGTATTAGACAATGTAGGAATACATTCAGGAATCAAATATTATATGAAAGTCATTGTGTTATGTTTTCTGGCATGTCACACACACACATACACACAATATTGTTTTCTGGATTCTTGTGTTATAAACAAATCTAATCTTTTCATATAGAATATTAATTAGCTAAACAAAAATTGTTGAGCATTTTCTTAAGTGAATCATTCTAGGATTTCATTTAGTCAGTGCTGAAGATTAAAAGATGAAGTAAGATATAGATATCCACTTCTTATTTTTGTTTTGTAAACCCTACTCTATCAAAAGAGAAACGTAAACACAAAGCCAGCCTGATAGGTGTACTACCTGTAAGATGTATGAATGCAAGGTTGGCAAAAGTTTGTTGGAGTAACTAAGCTTCTGCTTTAACTTAAGGGCTACTCCATGGTATGGAATACATACCTGACATGACACTGATCGTCTCATAAGGACCAGATACTAGATAGCCCAGGGACCGAAGGTAAAACCAAATAGTGTTGGTCTTAAAAAAAGAAATAATACAGTGAAATAAATAATTGCTAATGATTTAATGAGTTAGTCATAGACCAGTGCCTTGTTCAGCTATCATCAGTGAAGCTTCCTGATGGGAACAAATATAGAGATCAACAATCAGACATAACACAGAGAGTGAGAGACCTTGAAACCTTCCATCCCTAAATGGGCTCTATCTCCATCAAACCTCTCCCCTCAGAGCTCACAGAACCCAAAGCAGTGGAGGCTGAAAGAATGTCAAAGGCAACCTGGATGGAAGTCAACAGGAAAACAAGGCCCTCTAAATCCACAAGAGGCAAGCTCATGTGAACTCAGATAGAAGCAGTGTACATTGGGCCAGCACAGGTCGGTAGCAGGCCATCCGCCAGGGTATTCCAGGTGTCCAGTTTACTGTGTTTCCAGGACTCCTGAGTGGGTGAGTGAGCACATGTTTGACTCTCGTGCTTTCTCTTAAGCCCTTTTCCTTATGTTTGTTTGCCTTGTTCAATTCTGATGTGATGGTTTTTCTTTTACCTTATTATATTTTCTTTTGTTATAGTTTACAAAAAAATGAACAGGGATGGATGAAAACCTAGCCACTATTGTAAAGGTTAACAGCTGAAATCCATCTATACCTCCTGGGAGAGGGAAAGTTAGGTTCCTTCAAAGGAGAGACACTGTACAGTGTATCAATAACTCCAGGGCAGAACACATGTCCAGGAGTAGTTGACCAATATATAATAGATTCCCAACCCCCATCCTAAAAGGAAAAGAAAATGTCCTACAAGCATGCCTGTCATCAGCCTAATATTGTGGATGCCTTTTTGTTTGTTTGTTTCAGTTGAGCTCTTTATTTTCAGATGACTTTAGCTTGTGTTAGTAGACATAAAACTCGCCAGGATATATATCAATAATAATTAAAGAAATAAGGAACTTGAGTTTTTGAGTGAGTGAGAGGAAATATGGGAAGCTTTGGAGAGAGAAGAGAAAAATAATGTAATTATAGTTTAATTTTTGGAAATTGAGAAAAATAAAGTATTATGATTAAGAAAAAAGAAACGAAAAGAAAAGGAAAGGACAGGACAGGACGGGAAGGGAAGGGAAGGGAAGGGAAGGGAAGGGAAGGGAAGGGAAAGGAAAGGAAAGGAAAGGAAAGGAAAGGCACGACTGTTTCTAGATATAGTGGGGGAGAAAGTTTATTGTAGATAAAAGGGAAGCATAGCCAGGCAGGGACATCTGGGAGAGTCCCAGAGTGGA
>NC_034593.1:113292502-113303675 GCF_900095145.1 Mus pahari | reverse complement strand
GGGAAGGGAAGGGAAGGGAAGGGAAGGGAAGGGAAGGGAAGGGAAGGGGAGGGGAGGTACACATACTAGGCCTGTCTAGGAACTTATGTATAGCTCTCTAGGAATTTGGGAAAATGAGAAATTTTCTTTTTTTAATATTAGATTGTTTTATTTATATTTCAAATGATATCCCCTTTCCTGATTTCCTCTCCCCAAACCTCCTATTCCCTATCTCCTTCCCCTGCTCACGAACCCACCCACTCCTACTTCCTGGCCCTGGCATTCCCCTACATTGGGGCATCAAGCCTTCACAGAACCAAGGGCCTCTCTTCCCATTGATGACTGACTAGGCCATCCTCTACTACATATGCAGCTGGAGCCATGAGTCCCACCATGTGTTTTCTTTGGTTGGTGGTTTAGTCCCTGTGAGCTCTGGGGTTACTGGTTAGTTCATATTGTTTTTCCTCTTATCAGGCTGCAAATTCCTTCAGCTCCTTGGGTCCTTTCTATAGCTCCTTCATTGGAGACTCTGTGCTCAGTCCAATGGATGGCTGTGGGCATTCACTTCTGTATTTGTCAAGCACTGGCAGAGCCTCTCAGGTGACAGCTATATCAGGCTCCTGTCAGCAAGCAGCTGTTGGCAACCACAATAGTGTCTGGGTTTGGTGATTGTATATGGGATGTATTCCCCAGGTGGGGCAGTCTCTGGATGGTCATTCCTTCAGTCTCTGCTCCACATTTCGTCTCTGTGACTCTTCCCATGGGTGTTTTGTTCCCCCTTCTAAGAAGGATCGAAGTATCCACACTTTGGTCTTCGTTCTTGAGTTTCATGTGTTTTGTGAATTGTATCTTGGGTAGTCTGAGCTTCTGGGCTAATATCCACTTATCAGTGAGTGTGTATCATATGTGTTCTTTTGTGACTGGGTTACCTAACTCAGGACGATATCCTCCAGATGCATCCATTTGCCTAAGAATTTCATAAATTCATTAGTTTTAATAGCTCAGTAGTATTCCATTTTGTAAATGTACCATACTTTCTGTATCCATTCCTTTGTTGAGGGATATCTGGGTTCTTTCTAGCTGCTGGAAAATTCCTTAAGAAATTTTATTTTCAGTGTGGCATGATTTGTGATAAGGACCCATGAGATCTCACAGACACTGAGCCACCAGCTAGGCATCATATACTAGGTGGTCTGATGGCCTAGACACATATACAGCAGAGGACTGCCTGGACTAGCCCCAGTGAGAGAAGACACACCTAATCCTCATGAGACTTGAGGCCCTACCGATTGAGAAGGCCTGATGAGGTGGGGGTCGGGGGGGGCATCCTCTTGGAGACTGGGGGAGGAGGAATTGGATGAGAAAACAGTCTTGGAAGGCAGACAAGGAGGGGGGATAATGACTGGACTGTAAAAAAGATTTAATAATAGTAATAATAATAATAATAATAATAATAATAATAATAATAATGGAACCCAACAGTAACATGGTTCATTTTCTAACACAAGTGATAAATTCTAACAGTACGTTTGGCCACAATTCATCCTATAAATTCAAACCAATCTTGTTAATATTCGAATGGCTTCTACCTATCATCTTGGCTTGCCTAATGTTCAGCAATAAATTCATCCCTTAGAAATTGAAATGTATCATCATGACTGTAACTTTTCACCCTATTTTACCATATTTATAGTCACCAAAATCTCTCCCCTGAACTACAAAATATGCACTTATGTGTCATCTCTGCTTCTACTTTTACCCCATGGCTTATTCTCAACGGAGTTGCTGGATGACATTTAATATGTCAGATCACTATCCTTTGGGCACTCAAAAATTTCTTTATCTCATTTTATTACCTTATGGTTATTATTAAAACATATAATTCCACATTTAATGATTTAAGAAAGCCAAGGGCCAAACACATAGCTCAGAAGGTAAAAACACTGGAAATCAAGGGTGAAAACTTGAGCTCACTCTTGAAAACAACTCAACAGACTTTCCCTATTGTCTTATGACATATGTACTCTCCCTGCTCCCCCAAATTAAAATAAAAGATAATTTAAAAATAGACACATTTTTTTTCTTCAGAGACTTGAAGTTCTTGTCATACACATCTTTCACTTGCTTCATTAGAGTTATACCAAGATATTTTATATTATTAGTGACTATTTTTGAAGGGTGTTGTTTTCCTATTTCTTCCTTGGTCAGTTTACCATTTGTGTAAAGGAAGGCTACTTATTTTCTTGACTTAATTTTACATACAGTCACCTTGCTGAAGTAGTATTTCAGCTATAGAAGTTCTGTGGTAGAATTTTTGGAATTGCTTATGTATACTATCATATCATCTGCAAACAGTGATACCATAACTTCTTTGTTTCCAATTTGTATCCCCTTGATCTTTTGTTTTCTAATTGCTTTAGCTAGAACTTCAAGTACTATATTGAATAGATAGGGAGAGAGTGGACAACCTTGTCCTGTCCCGGATTTTAGTGGGATTGTTTCAAAATTCTCTCGATTTAATTTGATATTTGCTGTTGGTTTGTTGTATATTGCTTTATTATGTTTAGGTATGGGCCTTGAATTCTTGATCTCGCCAATACTTTTAACATGAATGGGTGTTGGATTTTGTCAAAGGCTTTTTCAGAATTACTTAGATGATCATGTGATTTTTTGTGGTGTTTAATTATATAGTTATATTATATGTGTGTGTGTGAGAAAGGTAGATGATAGATAGATGATAGATAGATAGATAGATAGATAGATAGATAGATAGATAGATACAAAAGTGTGATTTTAACAGTGAGATCTTATATTTGAAATTGAATATAATTCCTTAGCTTAAATAAAGGAATTTTTCATATGTTTTCATAGACTTAATTTAAAATAATATATAAGTGACAATGGAGTGACAAGGTGAGATATTGAGTATTACATGTCTGACTCCAGATTCTATTTTGTTCCACAGTAAAGATTACAGTCACCAATGTACTATACTACTAAATATATAATCACTCGGGAGGCAGAGGCAGGCAGATTTCTGAGTTCGAGGCCGGCCTGGTCTACAAAGTGAGTTCCAGGACAGCCAGGGCTATACAGAGAAACCTGTCTTGAAAAACCAACCAACCAACCAACCAACCAAACAAACAAACCAAAAAAAGACCCAACTACAGTCTTGTTGAGATATAAACATTAAATTACAACTACCAAAGTATAGACAATTTAATGTTGGCAAGAGGTAAGTATATGTGCCCTTAACAATATGTTCTATAAAACTTAGTGACTATTTGAAATTTGGAATTTCATTAAAAAGAAAATGGCTAAAAGTTCTAACCTTGTGGATAGATGGTTCTGAGATTCATGATAAAGAAAGTTGATGCATGTTACCCTGCTGTCCTTCTTTTAGAGATCTGCAGTGAAGTGCTCAGTAGAAGAAATTATCTGCTTTGGAAAAAGCTAGAGCAGAAAGACTGGTTATGATCCTTTTAGAGCATTTTATAATACAGTCATTTTCTATTCTGCTTGCCTATTACAATCACCTGGGAAGCTTTATCAACACTGCCTCATGGGTAATTTCCCCAAAGATAGAGATTTAATTGGCATCATGATGTTTAAGAGATCCCTTGGTGGTTATCATGTTCAGTCGCGGTTGAAAATCTTGGCCATAGTGTGAGTGCAGGCAAGAACTCAGAGTAGAGCCAGAAGCTACACACAGGCATGCAAATGCTTGGAATTAACAGACTAATCAGTGCTTTAAAGATATACTCTTTTGAGGAAAGAACATTTATATTTATTTCTGTAGTGTTCTTTTGTCTTCCATCTAACATTTTATATGTGATAAACACACAATATATTTTAGTAACATATTTGATGATATAAGAGCTTATACATTAGTACACAATATAAAATAATGGAATCTCTGGTAACTCAAGTGATCTGGTCAAGCTTTCAAACATGGTATTATTTGCTAAAAATTCTAAGAAGTGATTGTTTATTTAAATTTCTCTGCATAGAAAACATGGCTCACAAAGAAGTACTTATTCCATTTGCAAACAGTTATAGGCAATTGTTATGGTAGCCTGAAAATATTTGAGGAACACACACAGTAAGAGTATTGTAGACTTTCTGTTAACATCACTTATTGTCTTTGAAAGAAACTTCTTTATCTAAAGGCCCAGTGTGGAAGGTATATCATTTTTTGGTCTTGTTTTTACATAATATTTGTCATTAAAAATTAGCTAAATTAACTGAAAGTACAGGTTAACTTTATTTTAAAATTTTTACGTTTTAATAATTATTGGAATATTTGTCATCCTACTAGTAATGGAATTATTGTCATCCTATTAGAACAGATATTGAGAATCTTAGAAATGGTGGCATAATGTGACTACTTTATTAAAATATAAAGTTTATTTCAAGAAATGCAATCATGATTCCTAGAGTAATGTCTGAATATATTTATAATACTTGAGCATATCTACTTAAGAAAAACACACACTAAGGAAATTCAACATACTTGCCATTAAAGGTCCTGTGTTCCTACACATCAATTTATAAGAATAAAACACATCTCAAGTGAATGCTTTGCACAAAATATTTATTCTTCTCATTTTCATATTTTGCCGGTTGTACGGACAATTAATCTGTGTGTTCTGTTACCATCTCTCAAACAGCTCTGAGCAATGACATTGAGTGTTTCTGAGTTTGAAAGGAGTCACAATTTTGAATGTGACTACTAAATTGTGAATACAAAAATCACAAAGGAACATTTCAGTCAAAATGAAAAGCAAATAAATGCTGGCCAAAACAGAATGAGACATTTCCAAGTTGCTCTGAACTTAGATTCTCAGTAAACTTTTCAATTAATTTTCTATGACATCTTTTTAAGCAGAAGAATTCTGCACATAACGTCCTTTACTTAAGAAAGAAAGAAAGAAAGAAAGAAAGAAAGAAAGAAAGAAAGAAAGAAAGAAAGAAAGAAAGAAAGAAAGAAAAAAGGAAGGAAGGAAAGAAAGAAAGAAAGAAAGAAAGAAAGAAAGAAAGAAAGAGTAGAGAGAGAAAGAAAAGAGAAGAGAAGAGAAGAGAAGAGAAGAGAAGAGAAAAGAAAAGAAAAGAAAAGAAAAGAAAAGAAAAGAAAAGAAAAGAAAAGAAAAAACAGACATGGAAACATAGGTAAAACCAGCTATTGAAAGCTGAAATCAAATGGCAATGGTAATAACTAAAATGTGAGAAACTGAGCAATAGATTTAGTGCATGACTACCCACTTATCAAAATAGTAGAATATTTTGTTGCTATGGTGAAAGGGCAGTGGACGGACATTTTGAGATTAACTCAGCATGCCTAGGGACCAGTCAATGCCAGCGAGCAGTTGCTCTGCATATGTCATGTCACTGGACTTGAAGCTGATTTCACAGAGCCATAGAGAGAGATGGAGCACAAGAATGAGTGCCTGCCTCCTGCTCACCCACCTGGTCCCGCTCCCCTCTTTTTAAGTAATAGACCAACCACTTACTTTCAGGTTCCTTTGTTTAATGCTGTTAGGCAGCTCTGGCCTCCCCAGGGAATTGAATTTCCACTGAATTGACTGGAATTATTCTGAAATATAAAGGAAAATCATTTTAACGTTGTTTTCTCTTGCTTGAATCTCCTTTCCTAATAAATTTTATTAAAGTCTGTTTTATTAGCATTTTCAATCAATTTCAGTATTATCATGAAAATAATTTGAAGGATTAGTGAAACCAGTAATAGAGTGAGAGAGATTAATATACTTTCCTTGAATATTTTAATTTTCTCGCTATTCCTTCTTCTCCTCATTCGCATCTTGCTCTTTATTGTACTTGGATTCTTCTCTCACCCATCAGTGTTTCCTTTGCAGATTCATGCTCTCTCTCCTGGTAACTCACAGGCAGAGTGACTCTGGCCACAGAAAATGAAAGTGACTTTGAATGTTAGGTGACCCGCATCTAGCTGTTCAGGGACTGGAGGCATTCACTGGGACGGTATAGGTCAGGCTGGTGCTGCTTCACTGTAGCCCCCTCCTACGAGGATTAAAAATATTGAAACTACTTCTTTGAACTTTCTAATGTCTTAAAATGAGATTTATGTTTATTCTATAATTCTAATATGGTCTGAAAGGATCTAAAATACATAAAAGATGCAGAACAATAAAAATCATAAAGTTGGTGCTATGTAAAAAATTTAAATTAAAACACCTACATATATACAAATATGTGATTTTAATTATATATTTTTGTCCAGTATACTTACCTTTGAACCAAGGCACAAAGGCTAAAAAGATAAATACAATTACAGCAATTTCAATAATTATACATTTTGTAGAAGAAAATATATTCTTTTCACATTATTTCCTTCGTAACAACAGTAAGCCAAAATAATAAAGGCTAACATGAACATTTTCTTGTGAGAGGCATAAATGGAATTATTTTCCCAAATTACTATTGATTACCTAAAATCATTTTCTATAAAGGTCATTTTAAATTGGCCATGCTCATTATTCAAGAGCCTATTATTCTGATTTGAATTGAAATGGGCATTTCTTATTATAACCTATATAGAATAATACATTATGTATTATTATAATTTCAACATGTGCATTTATGAAATACTGAAAAATGCTATGACTGACTCTAAAGTATTTTAACTATATCAATGAATGGAAATTTTGCGTCTCAAAAATTTTCAGCAAAAATTTTCATGGGCATTTAGCACTTTTGAAGTTATTAGCAATGTGAAAATAAACCCAAACAAAACCCAAAACACCAGCTTTTCCTTTGGCAAACAGACATCATCAGAGATAGGCTGCAAAGTACTACTTGGAATCATGCTTCTTTCGTGACAAAACGATTTCCATTGTTTCTGATGAATGTCATCATGAAGATTGGTACCCTAATGCAAATCTTGCTTTACAAATGTAAGTTGACATGATGATAGTGAGCAGATGTGTGGGACATTCTGGCATCTGGTAGTGTGTCATTGAGAAAAGTTCAGAACTGATCTTTCATGTCCATCTTCCTTAAAGCCATACCCGTTATTCCCGGTGCTCTGTGAACATTCCAAATTTGTCCTAGGTGCATATTTTACTATATTTGTTCCAAGGGCCAGAATTACAGAAAACCTCATAATTTATGGTCTAGTAAGTTTCCACTTTTATTTCCTCTATTTACCAAATGAAAATGTCTTGAACGTTCTAAGACGAAAGAGTTGAGGTTGATGAAAAAGTCTTGATTTACTGACTTAAACTCTAAATTAAAATATGTATTCATTGGTGAAAATTTAAAATATGCATTTCTGAGTGAGAAGTTTAAGTTAAAGAGAAACAACGCCAGTGAGGAAACAGTTATATAAAACATTTAAGAAATAATTAATTCTCCAAGAGATTTAAAAAATGTACATGCTTTTGCATCTTTTACTGAGGTTACCATATGTATTTTTCTTCTTTAGGTTGTAACCTAGTTTGCTTTCTATTATTTTGTGATAAAATACAGAACAAAAGCAAACTAGGGAGGAAAGGTTCTATTTGCCATACATATTACGATCTGTCATCAGGTAACATAGGGATGTGGAATCAGCGACTGACACAGAGACCATGGAGGAATGCTGCTGACTTGCTTGCTCTCTGTTTCCCATCGGTTACTTAGTCTGATTATACAACTCTGGATCACCTGCATGCATGCGTGGCACTGCCTTGAGAGGATTTAGGAGCAACCACACCAATCATTAATCAGAAAAATGCCAAACTTGCCTACAATCTGATGGAGGTAATTTTCTCAATCGAGTTTCTTTTCTCACCGGATGGCAGGTTGTGTTAAGCTAACAAAGCAAAAACAAACAAACAAACAAACAAAAACAAAAACCATAAACAAACAAACAAAAAAATCCTAACCAGGATAAATTGGATATACTGTTTTACCATATTTATTTCTCAAGGCAAATGGCAAGTTTACAATTTTAAAAATTCAAATTTTTCTTTCTTTCTTCTTCTCGTCCCTTCTCCACTCTTCAAAATTAATTCATCACACTTGGCAGTAAGTGCCTCCCCCAGCTGAGCCAATTCTCTTCTCATGGCTCCCATGTTTGATTATCTTGTTTTCCCAATTTTTTATCTTGTTTTCTTGACTTTTTAAAATTGTTTTCTTCCCCTATCCCTGTTGCCTCCTTATCCTACCAACATTAACCTCTTTCCTGCCTTTCCCATGTGACATTTTCTTCTCCATCAGCTTCTTCCTCAGCATCTCAGATTCTCCTCTTCTCCTTACACTGATAGAACAAACTGATCTTTCCTTTCACAATGTAAAGGTTAAGTGTATAATGTTGGACAGATGTTAACATAGGAGGGAGATGTTTCACATTCCCTTGCCTGGTGGAGTATCACTTGATTTCCTAAATAACCTCTTTGTGGGGCCTTGCTGTTCATGTCAACATCTAAAGTCCTAACTATGCAAACTCATTTAGAAGTTCTTCAGTGACAGACCTTAAATAAATAAAAGAATACTTTTTACCTGCGTTTTGCTCACTTTCAAATGGACAGGATAGTCTTATCATGCTAATCCACCTTTCCAGCTTGTTCTCCTTATTCTTGAAACTCTAAATTTAGGATAATCGTATATATTTACTAATAGATGGTTTTGGAAGCTGAGTCTTTTGGTGCCATCTTCTGGCATGAATTATTGTCTAAGCTATTTAAAAATCTAACAAAGTCTCCGATGGTAAAATTAGATACTGTTGAGGTTGTTCAATGTACAAGTTTCTGCTTTGGGGGTAATTTACTTGATCTGAAGTCAATATAGGTTTGAAAATGGGATACTGACTACAGCTATAAGATAACATTGCTCACTCTCAGTTCCATACTTAGTTAAGTGATAAACCTACATGAAAAGAAAGAAGCTAACAACACAGCTTAGTGATATTTAACTTTTAAATAATTTTCTTACCCAGTTTTAAATATCGCTAATTGATATAAAGTATCATTTTCTTCTGATTGAGGAGAGGTAGGATTCAAGGCTGAGATGTAGTTTGGATTAATTGCACTTGACCTTTTACTTTACTTTTCACACACTACCTCATGAGGATTAATTATTAGTTATTAATAATTATCAGGTTAATTATTGTTATAATGGAACTTATTGCAAAGTTTATATTTGTTTTTTGTTTGTAACAAAGTACCCAGATAAAAAGTAAAAGCCATTTTTTTCCCAAAGAGATAATGAAGAAACTTTTACATATTCATGACAACTTCCTTTCTAACAACCTTAATATTATCATTGCGGGATTTAAAATCATCACAAGTTGAGCCAAATAAGTGAACTTTGAGCTTGCGACCATGCAGAATTTTTTTAAAAATGTCATTAAGAATGCATCAGGAAAAATAAATAGAATCTCCCATATAATAACAAGAGAGTTTCAGTCCATAAATATTACCCCATACCATTATTGCCAATAGAAGTTAGAATTTATTCATATACATACACTTGAATTGTAAGTTTGAATATATGATAAAGAATTCCCATCAATGTGAAATGCAGTTTTCTCAAACAAGTCTCTCTGCTCCCTTTTCCAGTAACTTATCCTGAGCAGTTAATATATTTCCTACATTGGCTGTTTCTGAACAATTATATCTCAGAAGTCACAGAGGATTTTGAAGCTAATATAAATTATAAAAATGTCTTTCCTTTAATTATTTTTTTATATAGAATAAGGATAGAGAAAAAAAGGGTGACTATCAAGACTTATCAAAGTCCTCTGAAGTGGCTTGTGAGAGCAGTTGATTGCTATATCTTCCTTTTTCCAACACTGTGAGCCTTTATGAGGCCAGGTTCATACTGTCCATTTTCTTGTCTTATCCTTGGCTTCTCTAGCTCCTACAGTCCTTCCTCCTCTTCTGCAGAATTCTTCACGCTCTGTCTTACTTTCCTCTGTGGATTTCTGGATCTGTTTTCATCAATAGCTGGAGGAACCCTCTCTGATAACAATTGAGGTAGGGACCAATCTATGAGTATAGCAGAAAATCTTTAGGAGTCATTGAACTATCCAGCCCTTGTTCTATGTATCCACTACAGGCAGTGTCAGGGGTAGGCTCCCTCTCTCCCTTTCAAACTTGAGCAGTGGTCATCTACTGCCACAGTGTCCATGCCACCTTTACTTCAGGACATCTTGAAGGCAGGACAAATTGTAGGCTGATGGTTTTATCACTAGGAAGGTCTCCCAGTCGTTCCCCTGGAAGTCTTGCCTGGTTAATGGAGATAGGCTGCTCAGGCTCTATATATTTCCCATTGCTAGGATTTGCTCTATTAGATTCCTGGGAGTTTCCATTGCACTAGACTGCTAGCTCATCCCAGAGATGCTCCCGATTTTTCTTGTCTTTCCCAGTACTATCTCCCTCCATCCTCCCAACCCCCACTCTTTCCTGTTGCTTTCCCCTCTCCCTGCTGCCCACCCAGGATGGCTAGTCTATTTTCCCTTCACACTGAGATTCACTGGTCCCCCCCTCCACGCACCTATTATTTAGCTTCTGTTGATTTGTGGATTGCAGCATGTAAAACCAGTTTCTTAATCTACAAATAATAATTAAAAAGCCCTAATACAATAAGCAATAAACAAAAATGCTTCCACTATTCTTATTAATTATTTAATTTAGCACTTAACTCATACTATATAAATACACAAAATAACTAAAATCATAATTCCTAACACTTTATACTTGCTAATTTTCAATAATTTCTCCACATATTAGCATAGATAATTTCTACATTTAATCTAAAATACTTTATGCCATCTTTGAACAAATTAACTAGCTCTTAAATGAAAACAATTGTCTTTCAATATTGTATAGTCATCATCTTGAAGACTGGTTATTCATTTCAGAATCAAGAGTTTAGTTATGAAGGTTTATAGGGAATTAGTTTTTAGACCAATTGAACAAGGGTTGTAAAAGCAGGGATATTCCCCTTTAGTGACAGCTGACTGGGAAGTTCCCATTTCATATCTCTCTACAATAGACTCTCTGAAGATGGGCTGTTTCACTGATTGCACTTCTTCATTACCACTTTTCAGATTGGTTTTATTATTCCCATGACATCCCTCATCTTTCTTAAAAGTGACAGCCACCAACAGTTGTCCTGCTTCTTCTGGTTGGTTTGATCGCTGTGATGTCAGTTAAAAAAGAAAGAGAGAGAGAGA
>NC_034593.1:113281974-113292487 GCF_900095145.1 Mus pahari | reverse complement strand
TTATGTAATAAAAGGTTGATAATTTGAAATTACTTTTATTGTAGTTGGAATTATTGGAATAGGGTTATCTTTAATATAAGTGATAGTAGCTGGCCACTTATGCATAGGAATTTGTGACTTATCATTCAAGCTTCTTTGTAAGAGTAACAGTTTGTGGAGCTATAGGGATAGCTCAGTTGTTAAGAGTGCTTACTGTTCTTCTAGAGTACTCAAGATATTTCCTACCATCTACATAGGACAGTTTACAACTGTCTATTACTCTAAATCTAGGAAATCTAATATTCTCTCTTCTAATTTCCATGGGTACACAAACACATGTAGCGTTATATGTATATACATATACATGTAAATATATGCATACAATTAGATAGATTATAGAGAGAGATGTATAGATGAAGCAATACAGATAGTTGTAATGATAGACGGAAAGTAAGAAATAGCAAAGTGTATATAAAATCCAAAACTTGCCAAAGTTTGGATGTTTTGTGCTGTTCTCTGAAGATACGATTAGGGAAGTCACTATAGTCTTGCCGTGCAAATCATTTTGACACAATGACCATGATTTACCACTTATACTAGATGCTACTTGAATTGCTGAAATATTAATATATTTTAGTATGCCTTGCACATAATTGAAGTATGAACTTTTTTGTTCTATTTGAAATCAGTAAAAGAATCCAAATAAGAGAATATTGAAATTATGAATACTTGGTATTAAGCTTTTTTAGGAATAACACTCTGAAAATCAATTTCTGTGCATGTTAATAGTGTAGATTTTTATAAAAATACCAAGCCATATTAATACCATCTTATTATGTTATCGCTCTGTCTTGATTTGACTTACCTTCATAATTTGAATATTAATAATAAATTCCTACAGTGGATTTTACTGTCTTCTGTAATGATATTCAGTAAATAAAATAAAAGAAAATAAATGAATTGGTTTAAGAGAGGGATTTCACCAGAAGGAAGTTTCTAGAGTAAACTTTTCTTGGACCTTGAGAAGCCCTTTAACTTCTTTGAGGCTTTGTTTCTTCATGTGTGAAATAAGGGGTTTAGAGTCAATAACCCTTTCAATCTTATCAGCTTTGAAATTCTCTGAGCATATGCCTCTGCTAGCCAGATGAATATGGATGTAATGGGAAACCTGATTGTGTTAATTTCTTTTGTTCTCAGGGCTGAAAAAAGAATTTCAGGATACCTAAATAAAAATGGACAATGTTCCAAGTACCGTGTGAGCCATATTTATTTCAAGTGTTTTATTATACAAGGTGATTTAATGTTTCCAATTAAAGGAATACGTTAGTGGCACCCTTTGGCTAGGTCTTGCCCAAATTTTATGTAATAATTTGATTCGTGAAGAGGAAATCAGTAAGGATATGAGAGACAAGGAAGCATGCAGGTGTTCTGAGTAGAAGGAAGGGTCCCAGAACGAATGTAGACAGGACCAGAGAAAGTGGAGTCCATGATAGGCAGGATCCTGCTATAACATGCTGCCATAAAAGACAGTATGTTTGTGTGTTGGTGTGTGAGTTTGTGTATGTGTGTGTGTGTGTCTGTGTGTGCCCGCACGTGTGTGTGTACATGTGTGTAGTCACATGTATATCTACGTAAACACATTGGTATGTTGGAGGAGGATTGAGATGTAGAAATATTCATAATAGTTATATAGTTTTCATCTCAGAGTGGGAGTCCTCACAATTGGATACTGGTAGAGAAGAGCCACATATCTGCCTCTAAATGTGCATATAAGCTATAGACAATGGGAGTGCAAGAAGCATTGCTTATATTAATTTGAAATAAAAAAAAAAAAAAAACAGAGGTCATTTTTAAGTCTAATATCACAACAAGCCCACCAGTGTTGTTGTACTATTATAGAAAAAAGTAAATCATTTTATAAGAACTTAGTTTATAATTGCATTTTATAAGCTATTGAGAGTTCCGATTCAGGTTTTAAGAAATCCCACATTTGCCAGGCATTATGGTGCACCCCTTTAATCCCAGCACTTGGGAGGCAGAGGCAGACAGATCTTTGAGTTCAAGGCCAGTCTGGTCAACAAAATGAGGTCCAGGGTAGCGTGCTACACAGAGAAATCCTGTATTGAAAATCAAAAAGCAAAGCAAAGCAAAACAAAACAAAACTCCCACACTTGCTCATGGAATGAAAATTATTCTGTATTATTTATTCAAAAAATTCATTCATTTTGTACTTAGGTTCACTGTGTTTTTTGCAATGATGACATATTTTTTTGTTAATGTTCTCTAGATAAACTTTTTTTCTTAATTTTCTCATATATCCCTTTATGCAGATTAAACAGTAAGAACCTTGTATAGTTCTGACAGTATTCAAGCTATGCATTTTCTGATCTTTTGTATTTCTGGTTTGGTGTCTTTAACTCATTGGTATCTTTTAATATGCAAATAATCTCATTTTGGTTGCTTCCTTTTTCTTCTGATTAGCTACATAGTATATGTATGCAAGCATTCATAGTCTTAGATTTCATACTTGGCATTCATTCTATTTTTCTCCCCCAATTTCAGGTCAAGAAGCATTTCTTGATGCCATTTTCAATGATTATACTGTATGATATGAACCCATATCAACCCAAACCTGGAACTGCCCACAGTTGGCTTAACCATACCACATGAATTATTAGTTAAAAATGTTCTGCACACTTGCTTATAGGCCATCCAGGTGGCATTATTTTTTCAAGAGTCTTTCCTTTGGTACATGATTCTAAGTTCTGTCAATTTCATAAAAACCTTACCATTTTAGTCAGTTTAATTTGATTTTATAGAATAAGCTTGCTTTACTTTATATAAAACTATTACTGTCTAAAAGGTCATAAATATTTGAAAGTATTGTTCTTATTGAGAACAAACATTTGTATCTCCTAGTATAAAATAATTTTAAACTTGTTCACAATTTAATACAGCAGTATCTTTGAGGGCCCTGAATTAATGATTAACAATGAAATAAACTATCTATATTCTTCTAAGCATCCTTGGCCAGTCTACAACCAAATAATCTTAAAGTAGCATTTTGAGCATATTTTGTTTGACTTAGAGCTTCAGATGAAAATTTATCAGAGTTTTACATCACATCAGCCTTGCTTAATTTAGCAACAAACAGACACACTGAGCAAGTTTATGTCTGTGAAAATAAGTTCAGTCAAACACTGTGTGAACTTGAAGAAATAATTCATCTGTGGATGAGGAGAGGAGTAACGTGCTCTCTTCTGAAAGACCCCGAGGACTTGACTAAAATAAAATGTTTATTAAACGGTCACTCCTCTTGTATTATTTAAATACTCATTTATGGTTAAGAATAGAACATAATAGAATCTGACTAGAACATGATGTGCTTTGAATAATGATGTGTGTCACAAGCAAAAAAAATCACTAAGTTAAGATTATTTATATTTCTGTAATGTATCTTTCTGAAGGATATTTTATATTATCAGTTCCAATTCTTTGTCACAACTGAAATTATGATCCTACATCAACCAACACATGCCTACACATATAATGCACTTACACATGTGCATTTATCACATATACAAACCTACACAGAAACACACACTCATATAGAGTACACATATATACAACCATGCACACACATGTTTTCATAGAATATACACAAACTCTTTGCTCCTCCCTGTTCCAGGGACATCTGCATCTTCTTGTGCAGTGCCAGACTCATACCCTAGGCAAGATGGTGAAGGTTGACGTGAACAGATTTGGTAGTATTGGGTGCCTGGTTACCAGGGCTGCCTTCTGCTCTGCTTCTGGCAAAGTGGAGATTGTTGCCATCAGCCACCCCTTCATAGACTTCAACTACATTGTCTACATGGTCCAGTATGACTCCACCCATGGCAAATTCAATGGAACAGTGAAGGTTAAGAATGGGAAGGTTGTCATTAATGGGAAGCCCTTCACCATCTTTCAGGAGAGAGATCCCACTAATATCAAATGGGGTGATGCTGGTACTCACAGTATGTCGTGGAGTCTACTGGTGTCTTCACCACCATGGAGAAGGCTAGGGCCCACTTGAAAGGTGGGGACAAAAGGGTCATCATCTCCTCCCCTTCTACTGATACCCCCATATTTGTGATGGTTGTGAACCATGATACATAAAACAACTCACTTAAGATTGTCAGCAATGGATCCTGCACCACCAACTGCTTAGCCCTCCTGGCTAAGGTCATCCATGACATGACACCTTTGACATTGAGAAAGGGCTCATGACCATGGTCCATGCCATCACTGTCACTCTTAAGACTGTTGAAGGTCCCTCTGGAATGCTGTGGCATGATCGCTGTGGGCTTCCTAACACATTATGCCTGCATCCACTGGTGCTGCCAAGGCTGTGGACAAGGTCATCCCAGAGTTGAACGGGAAGATCACAGGCATGGCCTTTCGTGTTCCTACTCCCAATGTATATATTGTGGATCTAACTTGCCACCTGGAGAAACCTGCCAAGTATGATGACATCAAGAAGGTGGTGAAGCAGGCACCCAAGGGCCCAGTAAAGGGCATATTGGGCTACGAGGAGTACCAGGTTGTCTCCATTGACTTCAACAGCAACTACCACTCTTCCACCTTTGATGCTGAGGCTGGTGTTGCTCTCAATGACAACTTTGTAAAGTTCATTTCCTGGTATGACAAAGAATATGGCTATAGCAACAGGGTGGTGGATCTCATGGCCTATATGACCTTCAAGGAATAAGAAACCATGGATCACCCACCCCAGCAAGGACACTGGGAGCAAAAGAGAGGCCCTTGGTTGCTGAGCAATCCCTATCCCAACTTGGCCCCCAACACTAAGCATCACCCCACAATTTCCATAGCAGAACACCATAATAACAGGAGGGGTCTAGGGAGCCCTCCCTTCTCTCTTGAATACCATCAGTAAAGTTCACTACACCCCAAAAAAGAATACACACACACACACACACACACACACACACACACACACTCCAACACATACAGAATGTCTAATCTGAATTCCATTTTGATATAAGTAGTACAATAAGGTATGTGGAAAAACTATAGTTCGATATTTTGAAATTTATGACCTCTTAATGCTTTTTAATGCTATTTTACCTTTCTTTAGCTTATCATGTATATTTTAGAATTGTATTATAAAAAGGATTATAAGACTCAAAATCTGATCTTGTGTAGTTGTTGATCAGAAACTGAATATACAAAATTGTGTGCATTTTTCTATGACTTACAGGAGAAGAGATTTATTTATTTTTTCCTTGTGATTAAATATTAAAGTTTCCATTTTTCTTTTACTCCTTTATCTCTGAATTTCTCATGTATTTCCCAGGAGTAGAATATAATCTCATAAAATAAAATGCATTATATTCTAATGTCTCTTTATTCACATTTTTCCACAATTCAATAATGATTTTAGGATAAATTACTAATGGATATGAAGTTGATAGAAATTGAAAATATTTATTCAATAAGGGAGTCACAAGACAGCTATGAATCAAATTATCTCACGATAACATTTTTATTTAAAACTCCTTGCTGTAGATAAGTGTTTTCAAGGGTGGCCAATAAAACAATCAATGAAATTGCACCTGTGAGAGACTATATCCAAGATAGAGAGACATGTCAAGCCATCCAATTTTTTATTTCAGGTGGGAATAACTGGATCATAGTTTAAATTAAAATATATTTTAGAACAATGCAGAAACACACACACACACACACATGTCACTTAAGTAATCATTATGGGTTTTGCATAGAAAGTTATCAATGATAGAGACATAAAAATAGTAATTTTAGAACAGAAAATGCCAAGTCCTTTTTAATGTACTTTATATGATTAAAATATGAGCTTGTTGATATTTTATATAAATCTACACTAAAACCAGACAAAGTATAATAAAACTAAAAAATATTCTATAAATAATTTATTTAATTAAACTGTATCCTAGCGTTGGAGTATGGCTTGGTGGTTAGAAACTTGAACTGCTTTCCAGAGGACCTAATGCTAAATTCTAGTACCCACATCAGGTGTCTTACAGTGATGAACCGTAAGTCCAGTTCTAGATAACTTGATGACTTTTTTAGCTTTCATGGCATCCGTACACAAATGCAGACACAGAGATACACACTATAAACTTAAGTTAAACATTTAAAAAAATCTAGTATTAAAAATTATTCTGCACTATTTTGTAATATTTAAAAAATAGTGTGAAATCTATTTAGAAAATTCAATGTAGTTTAAAGCGTTCACATTTTATTGAGCATGAAGTTAATTTTGTAAACTTAAAAATTGAAATGAAATTGAAAAACATCATTAGTAAAACCCATCTTTGTAAAACTACCATACTGAACACACCTCCTTCTACTGCTTTCAAATAAAATAAAAAGAAGCTTTCATAAAGAAAACACTCTATTCTCTTTTTATTAATGCTATGGTAAATTATTTTAATATGTATCAATAAACTATATTTATTTAAATAGAAGTTTAAATACTTTTCTGATGATAAGGATGTGTATTTGAAACATTTCATATATATATATATATATATATATATATATATATATATATATACATTGAATTATGAAGTAAATAAATCCTAAGCATATTCAAATCTGTGGTACATTCCATAAATGGGAGTTGTAAGCAGTTCAATTTTAGACTACACTTCTATTTTTTTCTATCACTTTTTTCTATCTTTTAAAGAGAGAAATATACAATAATAACAATACAGTAACAAAACATACAATAAAAGGTAATAGGATAACACCTAAAGCATAAGATTGCAGTTGAACAATGCAGACCAATTGAAAGAAGAGCCCAGGAGAAGGCATGAGAATCAGACACCCACATGTTCATTCACTCAGGAACAGTACACAAATACTAAGCTGGGAAGCATAACATACATCATACGTATATGCTGAGGATCTGGGGCAGATCCCTGCAGACTCTGCATGTGGCCTTGGTCTCTGTGAGTACATATGTCTGTTGCTCTTGCTGTATTTAGAAGGTCTTGTTTCCTTGGCCTTGGTCTTCTCTGGTCTCTCTGGCTCTTATACTCTTGACCTCTTCTTCTGCAAGATTCCCTGAGTTTTGAGGGGATAAAGGGCAGGAATTTGATGGTGACAACTCATTTATATGTCTATGACAATAACAGATATCAATATGAGTCATTTTATCCCAGTTTTTGAAAGACTAGTTGCATTTTTTTTTTTACCTTAGGTCTCTAGGCTATGTAGTCTCTGGTTCCTGGTCACCTAAGGAGTGCCAATAATGGGTTGCATCTTGTGCAGCAGGCCTTCCTTAAGTCAAATCAGATGCTGGATAGCTACTCACACAAGTTTTGTGTCATACCTGTCCTAGCATATTTTGGAGGCAGGACATCAGTGTAGATCAAAGGTTTTGTGGTTGGGTTTGTATTTGTTTCTCTTTTGGTAGCCTTCAGAGTAGCTTCCCACATTAAAGACACTAGAACATAGGAGTAAACATTATATGGAGAGCCGGGTCTTCCTCTAAATGCTAAATGAGTTGTTTGGGTGTTGTTCTTAGCAATGGGACTTGCTGTCAGTTTTTGGACCATCCTACTGTCATGGTTATGGCCAGTTTATGCATGTTTATTCTCCCAAATCATTGGAGAGATTAGTTATCTTACCAGACTGGAAGGCAAATACATTCTGGTATATAAGAGGAGAAGTTAAAATATTATTGTAGATGCATTAATGAGTAGGAAAATGCTGTTTCTTAATATTTATTTACTTAGAAATAAGAACTCTTAAAATAGTGCAAAATTTATTATAAAAAACCTAATAAATAAAAAGATACCATGCATACCAAATTAATAAGACTCAATATCTCTATATCACAGTAGACTTCAATACACCTAGAAGAGCCTCTTGGCATGGAGGTACTGTAGCTTTAAACTGGATCTTACATGTCACTATCAAATGTATTTAATGCACTTATCTGCTACTAAAGTATAAAGAAAGATTAAAGAGTTAGACATGGGTAAGCAATTAGCTTTATATCCTTTTTCGTAAGTCATGTCTGTTAGCTAAATTCAGTCTTTCTCCATCAACTAATATTGGATTTTCCTTGTTCTTATATCTACATGTTTATTGTAGCCACATGTAAATGTGTTAACATGTATGCATATATTTCTTTCTAGATTCCTCATTTATGGGAAACATGTGATGTTTTTCATTCTGAGATTGTAAAACCTCACTTAAGAGGCTGGGTTGTTTGGAGAGGATAGCCACTTTCACTATGTCAATTTTTCTGCTCCATGATAATGTGGGATCTTTCCATCTTCTGATATTTCTTCAATTTCTTTCATCAGTGACTTGAAATTTCTATCATACAAGTCTTACACATGCTTGGTTGAAGATAAGCCAAGATATTTTATGTTATTTGAGGCTATTATGAAACATGTTTTTTCCTTGATTTTCTTCTCAGATTTTGTCATTTGTGTATAGGAGGGCTACTAATTTTTGTGATTTAATTTTGTAACCAGTTATTTGGCTGGTTTATTAGCTATATGAGTTTCTTGGTAGAATTTTTAAGGTCACTTATATATACTATCATATCATCTGCAAAGAAATTACTTTTACTTTCTACTTTCCAATTTGTATACTTTTGATCTCCTTCAGATGTCCTTTACTCTAGCTAGGAGTTCAAGTACTATATTGAATAAATATGGAGAGAGTGGATGACCATATTTTGTTTGATTTTAATCAATTTACTTTGAGTCTTTCTCTATTTCAGTTGATTTTGGTTATGGACTTGCTATGAACTGCCTTTTATTTTGTTTAGGGATGTCCCTTTTATCCATAGTCTTCCCAGGACTTTTATCATGAAGTGATGTTGAATTTTGACACAGGACTTTTCTGCACCCAATGAGATAACCCTGTGGATTTTTGTTGTTGTTGTTGTTGTTCAATTGGTTTATATGGTAAATTAAATTTATTTGTTTTCATATATTGCATCTTACATCATTGCATATCTGAGATTCAGACTACTTGATCTTGGTGAATAACATTTTTTAAATTTATATTGCAGCTGTTGACTCCCATCCTGGTCCTGCCTCCCACAGTTCTTCATACCATTCCCCCTCCCCCTTGCCTCTGAGAGAGTTCTCCCCTGCCCCTACCAGACCTCCCCTTTCTTGGGGCCTCAAGTATCTCTAGGATTAGGCATGTCTTCTCACTCTGAGGCCAGACCAGGCAGTCCTTGGATATATATATATATATATATATATATATATATATATATATATATATATATGCCAGGGATCTCTGACTGGCCCTTGTATGCTGCCTGGTTGGTGACTCAGTCTCTGCGAGCAACCTGGAGTCTGGGTTAGTTGAGACTGCTTGTCTTCATAGGGAATGCCCCTCTCCTTCAGCTTCTTCAGTACTTCATCTAATTCAGCTATACAGGTGCCTGATTTCAGTCTAATGGTTTGCTGTAAGTATCTAGTTTGTCTCAAGCAGCTGCTGTTAGGGCCTCTCAGAGAACAGCCATTCTAGACTCCTGTCTGTAAGCATATCATAGTACTAGTAATAGTGTTACACCTTGATGCTTTGATGCCCAGCCCCAACCCCCACCCCCTGTGAGGTGGATCCCAAGTTGGGCTGGTCACTGCACAGCCTTTGCTTCAGTCCCTTCTCCATACTTGTCCCTGCAGTTCTTTTTTGTTTGTTTGTTTTGTTTTTGTTTGTTTGTTTGTTTGTTTTGAGACAGGGTTTCTCTGTGTAGCCCTGGCTTTCCTGGAACTCACTCTGTAGACCAGGCTGGCCTTGAACTCAGAAATTTGCCTGCCTTTGCCTCCCAACTGCTGGGATTAAAGGTGTGCGCCACCACGCCCGGCCCTGCAGTTCTTTTAGACAGGACTGATTCTGGGTCAGAAGTTTTGACTATGGATTGGAAAGAGTATCCCTCCCCTTGAGGCCCTGTCTATCTACTTAAGTTGGACTCTTCAAATTCCATTTTTCCAATCTTGGGGATTTTTTGCTAAGGGCAATCCGATTGAGTCCTGAGAGGCTCTCACCTCCCAGGTCTCTGCTACTTTCCAGAGGGTCTCCCAACATTCCACCCCAAGAGGCTGCATATTTCCATTCATTCTCCTGATCCTCTGGGCCTTTCTCCTGTCCAGCCCTTCATACCTGATCCTGTTCCCCCTTTTACCCTCCTACTCTTTATCCCACTCAGGTTCCTCTTTCCCTCTGCCTCCCACGATTATTTTGTTCCCCCTTCTAAGTGGGATTGAAGCATCCTCACTTGAGCTCTCTGGCTTCTTAAACTTCTTAAAGTCTGTGGGTTGTATCCCAGGTATTCTGTACCTTTTGGGTATTACTCACTTACCAGTGAACACATACTACACAGGCACTTTTGGATATTTGTTACCTCACTCAGGATATAATTTTCTAGTTCCATCCATTTGCCTGCAAAATGCACAATGTCCTTGTTCTTATTTTTAATTTTTTTATTATTATTGTTATCTTTATTTACATT
>NC_034593.1:113270494-113280623 GCF_900095145.1 Mus pahari | reverse complement strand
CTATTTCCAATTTTCTGAGGAAACTCCAGATTTATTTCGAGAGTGGTTGTACCAGTTTGCAATCTTACCACATTCTCACCAGCATGTACTTCCACTTGAGATTTTGGTCTTAGCCATTCTGGTTGGTGTAAGATGGAATATCAAGGTTGTTTTGATTTGCATTTCCCTGATCACTAAGGTCTTTGAATATCTCTTTAAGTGATTCCCAGCCAATAGGGATTCTTCTTCTGTTTTGAATTCTGTTTATCTCTGTACCTCATTTTTAGCTGGGTTACTTGTTTGTTTGTTTGTTTGTTTGGTTGGTTGGTTGGGTTTTTTTTTTGAGGCTAACTTCCTGAGTTCTTTATAATTTTTGGATACTAGCCCTCTATCAGATATAGAGTTAGTGATGATTTCTTTTCTGTAGGTTTTCGATTTGTATTATTGATGGTGGGTGTTGCCTTACAGAAGCTTTTCAGTTTCATGAGGTAGCATTTATCAATTGTTGATCTTAAAGCCTGAACCATTAGAGTTCTGTTCAGGAAATTTCGCCCTGTGACAATGAGTTCAAGGCTCTTTCCCAATTTCTCTTCTATTAGATACAGTGTATCTGGTTTTATGTTGAGGGTCTTTGATCCACTTGAATGTGAGCTTTGTGCAAGGTGATAAAAATGAATCTATTTTCACTCTTGTATATACATACTGCCAGATAGACCAGCACCATTTATTGATGATGATTCCTTTTATCTTAGATTGGTTTGAACGTAATTTATTGAGTAATTTTGCATCTATGTTCATAGAGAAAACTGGCCTGAAATTTTCTTTCTTTTTTGAGTCTTTATGTTATTCATCTACCAGGGTAACTGCTGAATTGGACAATGTTCCTACTGTGTCTATTTTGTGAAATAATTTGAGGACTATTGGCGTCAATTCTGTTTCGAAATTTTTTGCACTAAAACTCTTAGGCTTTTGAAGCAGAATATTTTTTTTAATGATGGCATTTATTTCACTAGAGGTTATAGTTCTGTGTAAAGTACTTATCTGATCTTGAAATTAATTTGGTAAGTGTAACCTGTTGAAAAATTATCAATATTTTTTAGATTTTCTAATTTAGTTTTGTACAAGTTTTTAAAGTATGTCTTTGTCATGGTATTGAGACCAAATCTTTTGGGTTTCACCTCCATCTTAGAGAACCTGACCTAAGGTTGAACTCAAGTTAACTAACAAACTGGCATCTAGCACCAGAGGAAAACAGAAGTTAAGATTATGGTTTGACTCCCAGAACCAGCCAATTATGTAAAGGCCACTATGGTCCCCCAATTAGATATGAGCTAATCCAGAAACCCCCTTCTTACCTCTATAAATGCTTGCCTGTAATGAGACTGAGAGCTGCTTCCTCCCAGACAGTGGTGTGGCCCAATCTTGAGCTTGTGTAAAGATACCCTAATACGATTGAATTGGCTTCTTGGAGATCTTTGGAGGGTCACGAGTGCTTCTTGGCACAACAGTATTTCTCTGGTATACTTTGTTATGCCCCCTTTCACTTCTGATTTTGATGATTTACACATCCTTTCTCTGACTTTTAGTTAAGTTGGATAAAGATTTATCAATCTTACTAATTTTCTCAAAGAATAAACTCTTTTTTTGATATTTTTGTATTCTCATTGTTCCTATATTATTGATTTCAGTCCTGGATTTTATTATCTTTGCAACCTACTACTCTACTATCTTTCTCTACTACAACTTTTTTGGTGTACTTTTATGTTTATAATATGAGATCTACCTAGCATCTATCTATCTATCTATCTATCTATCTATCTATCTATCTATCTATCTATCTATCTATCTTTCTATCTATCTATCTATCTATCTATCTATCTATCTATCTATCTATCTATCTATCTATGAACACACATATAGGCACATAATGCTATGAACTTCTCTCTTAGAGCTGCGGCTTTCATGGTGCCCCATAAGTTTGGGTATGATATATATTCATTTTATTCAATCCTAGAAAGTTTTTAATTTCTTTCTTTGTTTTGACCTTGACACATTTTTCATTCAGTAGAGACATAGAGACTAATTTCATTTTTAGGGATTTGTAAACGTTCTGTTGTTTAACTTGTTTTTACCCAGTTTTAATCAGTAGTGGTCTAGCAGGGAGTTATTTCAAATTTTTGTGTGTCTGTTGAGAATTGCTTTGTGTCCTAGTGTGTGTTCAGTTTTAGATCTTTATCTCCATGGGGTGAAGAGAAAAATGAATATTATTTGTGGGGGTGAAAGTCTCTGTAAATGTCTGCTAGGTTTATTTGTTTCATAGTGTCTGTTAGCTCTAGCATTTCTTTGTTTAGCTTTGTCTGAATAACAAGACTATTGATAAGACTAGAGTACGGATGTCTTCCACTATCAGTGTATGAGGATCAATATGTGATTTAAGCTCTCATAGTGTTTCTTTTACAAACTTTGGTATTCTTGTGTTTAGGGTAATAAGGTTAAGAATTGAGATATCATTTTCGTAGTTTGTATTCTTTTTGAGAAGTATGTAGTAACTTTCCCTACCTCTTCTGAATTGTTCTGATTTGAATCTTTTCTGTTAAATACCAAAATGTCTACATCAGCCATTACCCTAAGGTAATGTGTAAAAGTATTGTTATTTGCTTTTATATGCTTCTCTTCATCCCAAGTAATGACCTAGAGACCTCTCTACATTTGTGCTTCTTGCACAATAGCTGAGAAGGTACTCATCTATTCCAAACCAACTATACTTACTTCCTAGACCCAAGACCTGTCATGTTGGTCTCACCCTGGCTGCTGCTGCTCCAGCAGTATCCTCATGGTGACTCATTCATGGCTCCCTGCTTAGGGCAAGCTACCTATCCTCTCTCCCCCGGAACCCCTTCTCTGTGATTGGAAGTTCCACCTTAACTCTCCTGCCCAGCTATAGACTGATCAGCTCTTGATTAACCAACCAATTAGAAATGAAGGAGAACAATTTTTTTTTACAGGACAATGGGGTAGGTGATGCTTCATTTAAATGACATTGCCAAAGTCAGGATTCCAGATCTCTGGGGTACAGAAATTAGAAACTGAATACACGGTGCACAAAAAACATCCCCCAACAGTAAGATATAGCCATAGACTTGTGTTTGAAGTGTGTTTCCTGGAAGCAGCAGACAGATGAACCCTGTTTTAACATCCATACTTGTAGTCTAAGTCTTTTTATTGAGGAATTCAGACCATTGATATTTAGAGATATCTATGACAAATAACTGTTAATTTCTATTATTTTATTAGATTGTTGTTGTTGTTGTTGNTGTTGGTGGTGGTGGTGGTGGTGGTGGTGGTGGTAACTGTGTGTTTGTGCATGTGTGAGAGTGTGGGCTTCTCTTTTTTTATTTTTACTGGTCTGAGATTATCTATTCTCCAAGTGTATATGGTTTTAATTAACCTTTTTAGGTTGGAGTTTTCCTTCTAGTATCTTCAGTACAGATGGATTCATAGATAATTATTGCTTAAACTTGGCTTTATTATGAAATGTCTTATTTTTCCATCCTGGGTGACTGAGAGTTTTCTGTGTATAGTGAACGTGGCTGACATGGTCTCTTAGATTCTATAACACATCTGTCCAGATCCTTCTGGCTTCTAGAGTCTGCATTGAGAGTCAGGGAGTAATTCAGATAAGTCTGTTTTATATGTTACTTGGTCTTTTACCTTTACAGCTTCTAATATTCCTCTTTCGTTCTGTATATTTGGTATTTTGATTATTATGTGTCAAAGGTACTTTCTTTTCTTATACCACATATTTGGTGATCTGTATGCCTCTTGTTCCCGTTTAGATATCTCTTATTTAGGTTAGGAAACTTTCTATGATTTTGTTGAACATATCTTCTGTTCCTTTGAGCTGGGTTTCTTTTCTTTCTACTCCTATTATTCTTAAAGATGGTCTTTTCATCGTGTTCCAGAATTCCCCAAATATATGCATCATAGACTTTACAGTTTCTTTGACCAATGTTTCCATTTATTTTATTGTATCTTTAATTTTAGTGCCTGAGATCTTTTTCTTCTACCTCTTGCATTCTGTTGCTAAAGCTTGCCTCTGTAGTTCTTGTTTGAATTTCTAAATTGTCCCTGCCCAGAACTCTCTCAGTTTGGATTTTCTTTATTGCTCTTATTAATGTTTCTAGACCTTTAACACTTTTATTCAATTTTTCTCCTGTTTGTGCTTTACTGGATATTTAAAAACATTTTCATAGTCCCTTTAAGGACCTCTATAATATTCCTAAAAGTTATTTTATCAACATTTCTTGTGCTTCAGCTATGTTGCAAAATTCATTGCCTTCTGTAATAGGTTTACTGGGATCTAATGGAGACATGTTGTCCTGGCTATTATTATGGTTTTATATTGGAATCTATGCATTTGGGATTGGGAAGATGATAGTTCTTGGTGCTAATATCTGCTTTTGTCTTGTTGGACAGGTATTTTATTTCTTGGATTCTGGTTCCTCTATAAATTTTAGGAGAGTCTATTTTCAGTGTGTTACTTAGTAGGAAAATTTCTGTATATGTGACCACTGGAGATTTCAGGTAAAATGTGTTTCTATGTATTAGGAGTTGACATTTAAGAGTGGAAATAGTCTTGGAGTCTGAAGGGTTATACAGGAGGGAGGAGAACAGATTATTTTCGTCAAGATCTTTCTCTCTCTCTCTCTCTCTCTCTCTCTCTCTCTCTCTCTCTCTCTCTCCTCTTGGAATGGGGATAGGGAGGAAAAAAAACAAAACAAAACAAAACGAAAACGTTTTCTCTAGAGTTGGTGGTAAGACTTGGGGCCTGATTCTGGAGGATAAAAGAGAGAATAAGATCTACAGTCAGTCTGCCTTCTATTTTCTGAAGACTGGCCTGTGCTTTAAGAGGGAGTGCCTTGTCAGAGATGGGGCCAGGGATAAAGCAATGACTTTGGAGAAAGAGGCTAGGAGGAGCATATCTGTGGGATTCACAGGAGAGAGGGAAGGTGGGGCCCAGGAACGCTATAGTAGGTGTTCAGTTTCAGAACTATGGCTAAGGTTGGGAGACTAGCTCTAGAGGAGTCATGGGAGAGATAAATATCTGCTCTAAGCCACCAGGCTCCCTCATTGGCAGGATGACCTGTACACTAGCAAGGAGTGATTGTTTGAGTTGGGGAATAGGATAAAGCCTCAAGTGGAGGGATGGGATTTAGGAGAGGAAGATCATGGGAACCTTGCGGTAGAGATGGGGTGAGAAGAGCCTGCCACAGGTGTTCTACTTTAGAGCTGAGAGTGAGGCTGGGGGATTGGATCTGGGGGAACAGCGGGAGAGGTGATGATCTGCAGACTACCTGCTTGCCCGGTCAGAAAAAGACTTTTTTTTTTTTTTTTTTTTTTTTTTTTTTTTTTTTTTTACTTTAGACAGTTTAACCAGCATCTTATGTGACTAGTGTACCAGACTAGAACATCCATTATTTTTCTCAAATGCCCATGAGGTTGATATTGATTCAGGTTGATATTGAACAGAATCTGAATGGAATGCAATGCGTGGTATTTTATTTGACTATAACTGCTTCTTGAATATCTATGTTTATTTGTCTGTACTGTACTCCTGATTATTATGGCTACTCTGGTTGCCATATTTTGAACCTGTTTCTATCCATACTATAAATATGGAAGGTATGCACAATATGTTAAAACCCTAAAGTTCTTGTCATCCTGTTGCATTATTACATTTGATAAATTCTGGAAAGCAGAAATAGCTCAGGCATGTGCACATGCACACACACGCACACACACACACACACACACACACACACACACACACACACACACACAAGTGTTATGTAGTTTCTTAGGAATAAGAAACGTTCAATTTCTCTCCCAGGCCCTTCCCTCAATCCCCACTTCTGATTTCTTTCATTAAACCCAACATTTCACCTACTTCATTTGAGTTTGCTACTGTCTGCAGTACAAAAATTATTCTGAGCTAACATATGCTTGCTGTTCTTCGATGCTGCATTCTGGTATATCCTTCCAACCCTGACTTTCCTACCTTGAATAACTTCTTGTCAACCTGTAACTAAGGGAAGAGCTTTTGAAAATGATATGTAGTCAGGAGATCTATATGGTCTGGAGTAGCATTGCCTACCTGGAACTTCTGGGAAGCAAGACCCTGAATAACATTACTGTTATTATCCATATAAGGAGTTGGGGGCAGAAGTATGCTATTCTAAATAGTGAGTACAGGAGATCAAGAGTGAGTACAGGAGATTGAGAAGAAACCAAGAAGTTGACCAGCACTTAAAATGAGAATTCAAAGAAATTTGGAGACCTGTGAGATGAAGTAGAGTATTAGTACCCAACTGCTCAGAGAACTGAGCTCACAGAGTAGAAGAGCTACCTACAGAATGTGAAGGAGGCAGGCTGTGGAACATCAGGGCAGCCCTTTGACGTATATAGGAGGACTACAAAATACTGCTGTACAAAAAAGAAGTTACCAAGTACGAAGAGGCCTGTTGAGATATAGAAGAGCCTTCCGTTACAACAATGCCAGCCTAGGGTAAGAGAATGACTGCCCCATCTGTTGGGATAAGGCTGGAGAGAATAAAAATGACTAAGTGATTCTATGGAATTAGAAAGAGCAGGCCCATCTTGCTTATAGTCCTTCATAACTATAAGCAGCAGTAGTCATGAAGGAGCCAGCTAGCCTTTGGTATGGGAATGAATTTATGGTCAATGGGTCTATATATTTGAATTCAGATAGATCTCCCCATTATAAAAGAGTTTCAAACGATCTTCCCCTAGTTGCAGGCTAACAAGAAGTAACTCAACCTAGGGAAGTCAGAGTTAGGGAAACAGACCAGAAGATAGCACAGAAATTATTGGGATTATTTGGAAGGATTAGGAGGTATGGCCTTCTTGGTGGTGTGTCACTAGGAGAAGGCTTTGAAGTTTTAGAAGGCTCTCAGTAATCTCTTTCTCATTCTCTCTCTCTCTCTCTCTCTCTCTCTCTCTCTCTCTCTCTCTCTCTCTCTCCCTCTGTCTTGCCTACTTACAGATTAACATGTAAACTCTCAGCTGTTCCTGCCTCCAAACCTCTTTTGGCCATCACAGACACTAATTTTCCAAAACCAAATTAAATTATTTTATAAAATGCCCTTTTCATATTATTTTCACAGCAATACAATAGTAATTCATATAGAGATATCCTAACTGACACTGTAGGGATGAGAATACTCAGGCTTCTATTCTTTCCATGTCTTTGCTTTGACTAGTTAACCTTCCAATATATTTAGTATTATCTTGCTGAAAATATGATTTTACCAAAGATATGTTGTACTCTTAGTGTCAACTATTATTTCCTAGAATGTAAAAAACAACCAAAAAAATTACATGATAAATCATGTGTACCTTTCCCAAGTCTAAATCTACTGGAAAACAAAAATTAGGGTGGAATTTATTTGTGGTCCTAGAATTCCATTGGTATACATGAGGATTAGAAACTATATTTAATATCTTCTAGAAAATTTTTGCATTCATAATGATATTTATAATATATACCAGTTACTTTTCTATTGCTGTGAAGAAACATCATGGCCAAAGCAACTTACTGAAGAGAAGAATTTATTGGCGTTTACAGTTTTAGGGGTTAGTTTAGTCCAATATCACTAAGGTGTATATGGGGGGGTGTGTGCAGCGGGCAGAAATAACATTGAAGAAGCAGCTGAGAGCTTCCATGGGTTGATACAACAAACACAGGGAGAAGAGAAGGAGGGGGGCGGGAGAGAGAGAGAGAGAGAGAGAGAGAGAGACAGAGACAGAGAGAGAGACAGAGAGACAGAGACAGAGACAGAGACAGAGACAGAGACAGAGAGAGAATAGACTTTGTCCACTCCAAGTGACATTCCTCCACCAAGAAGGCCAGTCCTTCTTCTTCATCCTTCCCAAACTATCTCACCAACTTAGGACCCAACATTCAAATACATGAGCCTACAGCGGCCATTCTGTTCAAAACAACACAGTAATAAAGAACGTGTAGATTCTAAAATAAAATATAAAAGATTAATTTTTTTTCAAATTGTATTGTGTGATAGTTCTAGAAAAAACTCTAGAATCTAAGTCTTTCACACAAAAGAAATAAAATATGATAAAATACGAGTTAACATGAATATTTGAGGTAACCTCTCAAAATACTGGTGAACTTTTTGTGTATGTGGGGGAGTATGGACGCATCTCTTATCATAAACATCCAAGGTAAACTGAAAGGTCAGTGCTTGGAACTGCCTACTGTAGTACTCATGTGAGTGAAAGGGTGGAGAACAGACAGAAGTCAATTTAAGAGGTTGTCTCTGACTTAAAACTGTGCAAACACAGTGAAGTAAAATTTCCATGAAAATTTTGATGATACCTTAAGATGGAAGCTATAGAAGTTTCCTATACATTTAAGGGTAGATTTTTTTATATATACAAAAACATAAGCTACACTTGAGGAATTTAAAGGAAAAAAATTCTCTATTTATTGCTCTCCTTCTTGTTCTCAGGATCTACCTTTATTTCCAGAGAGACCCAGAGTGCAGATGACACCTGGCTCCATGGGAGGTAGTATTTTAGAAATCAAATAATTCTTCATTACCAACCATTTTTTAAATATTTTATTGGATATTTTATTTATTTACATTTCAACTGTTATCCCCATTCTCCATTTACATGCCACAAACCTCCATCACAACCCTCCTTCCCCTGCTTCTATGAGGGTGCTCCCCTACCCATGCACCCACACACTCCCACTTCCCTGCCCTCGATTCCCCTACACTGGGGCATCAAGACTGCACCAGTTGAGAGATGGGGCTATACATTTCATCTCCAAAATTTTAACCCAGAATTGCTCCTATCTAAAGGAAATACAGGAACAAAGATTGGAACAGAAACTAAAGGAAAGGCTGACCAATTTTGTTATATTAAAATTATTTCTTTTAAATGCTGCCTGAAATAAATGTATTGCATTATATTTCTATTAACGTGTTATACATACATTCTTTTAGTTTTAAAATATTATTATTATTTTTGGGTTTTTCTTTGTTTGGTTTCATACCCCATTTTTAATCGGATTATTTGGTTCAATGAAGTCTAACTTCTGTATATATTGGATATTAACCCTCTATTGGAAGTAGGATTGGTAAATAAAGATCTTTTTCCTATCTGTTGATTTCTGTTTTATCCTATTGACAGTGCGTTTGCCTTACAGAAACTTTACAGTTTTATGAGGTCCCATTTCTTGATTATTGATCTTAGAGTATAAGCCATTGGTGTTCTGTGCAGAAAATTTTCTCTGTGTCAGTGTGTTTGAGAATTTTAGATTCAGTGTTTCTTGTTTTATGTGGAGGTCCTTATCTCCTTTGACTTGAGCTTTGTACAGGGAGATAAGAATGGATCAATTTGCACTCTTCTACATGTTGACTGGCAGTTGAACCAGCACCATATGTTGAAAATGCTGTCTTTTTTTCCCCACTGGATGGTTTTAGCTCCTTTGTCAAAGATCAAGTGATCATAGGTGTGTGGGTTCATTTCTGGGTCTTCAGTTCTATTCCATTGATCCACTTACCTGTCACATACCAATACTAATAGTTTTTAATCACTATTGCTCTGTAGTACAGCTTGAGGTCAGGGATGAACATGTCAACATAAAGCAATACAAAATGGATATAGCAGGTTGTGTATATATATTTCTAAATCTCTCTCTGTCTATCTCTCTCTGTGTATCTCTCTTTCTCTGTCTCTGAGTGTGTGTATGTGTGTGTTTTATAATAACTGTTAAAGAGCCCCAGGTCTGACTAGGCATCCTGCGCCTTTCCCTGCCCACCTGAGGAGAGGTGGGGAGGTGTTCACTGGGGAGTCCCCAGGCCTGATCCAACATCCAGAGCCTTTCCCTGCCTGAGGAGGGGTGTTTGCCTGGGACCAGTCCCCAGGTCTGACTGGCATCCAGTGCCTTTCCCCGCCCGAGGAGAGGTGGGGAGGTGTTCGCTGGGGAGTCCCCAGGCCTGATCCAGCATCCGCCTTTCCCCGCCCGAGGAGGGGTGTTCGCCCAGGACCAGAAAAGGTGAGAGAGTCATATTGTGTCCAGAGTCCCTCAGTGGCTAGACTGTGC
>NC_034593.1:113232777-113270421 GCF_900095145.1 Mus pahari | reverse complement strand
AAAAAAAAAAAAAAAAACAAGAACAACAACAAAAAAAACCCTGAACGTCAATCCATAATATGAACCTGCATACCCCTTCTTAGCAAATACCCCAAACACACAGCATTCTACTACACAGATACTTGCTCTGTGATGTTCATTGCTGCTTTAGTCACAATAGCTAGGAAATAGAATAACCTCATATGTCCCCTTAACTGATAAATGAATGATGAAGAGGAAATATATGCACACATTGGAATACTATGCAGATATAAATAAAACCAGAGTAATAGATTTGTACTGAAATGGATGAATCTAGAAAAAAATAAATTGAGTAAATTCCAATAGAAGACAAATTTACCAGCTTTCTCTCATGCTTAGTTCCTAGATGCAAATCTTCAGATGTGAGCAAAAAACCTGGGATAACTGCAAAATCAGGGAAGGAGAAAGGGACAATGGAGTTAGGAGAAAGCAGGGGGCAATAACAATGTGAAATTTTACACATGCAATTCAAATGAATACGTGAATAAAATTGGGCATATAGGGTGTTAATTGGACAGTTGGAAGGAGATAAATACAAAAGAAGATGGGAGGGGAGCTTAAAATTTTAAGAATGTCTGAAAATGCTTTAATAATAATATTATTGTTAGTTTTCCTAAAACTACCTACAACACATATGTGTTGATGCTAAACACAAATATTCAGCTTAAATTAAGTTACCCGACTTTGGCTTTCAATGCTCCTCAAAGAGCCATGGATTATCAAACCAAAATCCAATACCAGGCCTAAGAAATTCCTCCCTCTTGTGAGTTGTTGGCCATGGGAGTCCAGGAGACTCCCAAAACATCATAGGCTATAGGTGTTGCCCTTGGATGCTAAAGATTGAAGGTAAATTTCTACTGCTATAAAAACCTCACACTACAGACAAAACTAGAGAACCTGAACTGGATGTGACTAGAAAGCCTTCATCTATGCCCTAAAATCTAGGATTTAACTTTCATAGTAGCTGGAGATGCTTTTAAGAGAGACAGAGACATAAAGTCCTACCCTGGTGTCAAGCCTGTGAACTACTGATAAACAACAATGCCAGAAAATCTCAAGGGTGTGATAATTCACTGGATTTGGCTCTAAACAGCAGTTCCTTGATTTGAATTAAGGTCTATTACACAGGAGAGAAATAACACCTGTCACAGGTAACCTACCCAGATTCCCAGGACTACTGAGACATGGATGTTAGAAAGGAACCTACAACTGCCACTTTATTAAACCAATGTAGTATTTCTACTTGGGTTCTAAACTATTTATCCTTATATCTACAGGAATTGCTCCACAACTCATCATAGGACTCTTTGCAAAAGATGGAGGCAGTTACAGAAAACCAAAATGCGTGCAAATGGAGAGAAAAGTGGTGATGGGGTCTACAGTCCCAATTAATACAACTACAAAGCAACTTCAGCACATCAGGCTTAGTGTATAATGGTATGATGGTACAGAAATATTGTAAGAGCCAGGGTACCTGCTGTTACTTCATCGCTCCCAGAAATGACAGGTCCATTCATCAGATATCAACAATGTTCCTGTCTAAACAATAACTGGAAGAAGTACAATAGCAATTACATGCCAGTGTTGAAGGGGGGAAATTTCATGGGTTTCTACCATAGACAATGAATTAAAGTCATCTAAGGAATGTTGAGAGGGAACATGGTCAATTGTGATACATGAAACTGTAATAACTGTAAGTGCCAACCACCTAAGGGCCAGGTAACTTTTGGAATGCTGGGAGTTGTAGTTCTTGGAAAATAACACAGCCTCATGGGAAAGTAGTGTGGTTAATAGGTTTTATGCATAACAAGTCCTACAATCGATTGTCTCAGGGAGACCCAGTTCTAAGATCCAGGGAGTAGTTCTGACCAAAGCACATCTTAGTGAGTATTTAATAAAGCTTGCTTGAGATTTGGCCAAAATGATGGAACTGATTTTTCTCAGGTGAATCTTGGGATTAACAGCAATATAACTATTTTAAAAGAAAATAACCAAGCTTCAATGGAAAGATTGATATAAAATTAGTACACTATGGAAATAAAAAAAACTAATTTACCTACATTTAGAAATTTTTTCCTTTAACTTTTATTACTGATACCTTTTCTCATTGATTTCACTTTCTTTTTACTGAAAGGAAGTCTCTCTTTAGCTTAGTAAGATAAAAGAAAAATGAATTCATGCATGTGACATATTTTAATGTTTGTATGGCATTTGCCTCCCTTGGTAATGTGAATCCTGTGAGAGATGACACCTTTTCCTCTTCTGTCAGCATTTTGTTTTGCAATTTTTATTAATTAAATCTGTTCTTCGACAAGTTCATAACGGTGTATAATGAACTCTAAGTTTTCTCCTCCACTCTCCCTTCCTTCATGCCCACCCTATCCACAGTCCTCCTTTGTTTCGTACTTACTCATGTCCATACCTTTTAACAGGATCTGCATCACCTTGCCTTTTTGCTTTTCTGAGGGAAGTGGGAGTGTTTCCATTGGAATCCTTTAATGATCTCACAATCAAGAATCAAGAAATATCTTTTTCCAATGTCACAAAAAGGGTAGACATCTAGTGATTGTGATTTAGAATGCTTTCACACTCTAATATTTTTTTACAGAAGTTGGGTGATATGGATGAAAATATAAAATGATAAAACAATTTAGATGGCCTTACTAAATTAGAAATAAATGCCACTTTGTTTTATGAAAGTATGTTTCTTTAAAATTTATAGCAGCTAAAGATTGTGTTAACACATTAGTAGAATCAATTAATATGTATATATTCTTGTGTTGAAATACTGCTTTTATGTACCTAGAGTTTACAAGTTGAGCAGATTATACAGAAAAAAATGTTTTCATTTAAAACCTCTACAACATTTAATAAGAATGCTGTAATTCATAGCAAGTTTATAGAGAGGCACAATATAGTGGAACATTATATTTCTGAGTTTTATTTTTCTTTTTGTGTTTTATAAATTATTCATCATGAAGAACTTACTTTCAGAAATTAGAAACATTTCACACATAAAATAAACTTGTCCAGGAATTTAAAACATGGCATTATAAATATTGAATTAAAAGCACTTTAAGAATAAAATGGAATTACATGGTAAAGTGATTAGTTTTATAAAGCACACACACTGAAAATGTGTTCCATTGTAAAGTGTCATGAGAGTACTTTAGCAGAGTGTTCTGAAGCATCATTGTGTGCTACTGTAAATAGGGTAACCATAGTACTGCGGTACTGTAAGTAGAGGCAAAGCATGGGACCAGCTCTTCGTTTGCACTATTGGCTGTGATGCCTCATTCACATAGAGAACCATAACGCACAGAACACACGGCACCTGTGCTTGACCAAGCAGCTGATACATCTGTGGTTCACAGGAAGCTAACCTCTCTTCCTGAATGCTGCCAGAAACACACATAATGCACAATACAAACCATAAGACATGTTATTGTTTATTAATACAGTAGAAAGATAAACATTTTCAGTGGCTTCCAAATATGCTGTTATTCTACTTTATATGACATTAGTAGAAACATTATAAGTGTCCTATATCAGCAATGTGACTAACAATTATAAAATTATACACAGAGCTGATAATGTTGAAGCCTTTCTAAGATTACATTAATCATTCATGAGACCAAGGTGCTCAGTGGTCAATTTCACTCTGAAGAAATCATATAAAAAGAACTTAGAAAATTTTATCCAAAACAAATTGAAACTATTATAACTAAAATAAACTATAAACTAAAATAGCACCTATATTTTCCTCTTTTGCAACATATCAGTTTTCATATAATACAACGACAAAACAAACAACAGCAACAACAACAACAAAAACAGTAAAAAAATCTCTAAAATTTTGCTATGTTAAACAAATTTCATTTGGATTCCTTTACATCACTCCCCTCATAAGAGAATTTGTCATAAGAAATCAAAGAATCCTTCAACCATAGCTTCGCATTCATGTTTTCTGTACATACATTGCTTTTGCATTTCATCTTAAAAATTGAACTCTTGATTATTACCTCTGTGTGAAACTCCAAAAATTAACTCCAGATTAAAATATAGATATAGATGGAGGAATAAAGAAAGGGCAGGGCAGACAGTAAAGAGATGGCATGTACACAGACATATGATAGCTCCAGTCAGCTACTGAGACAACTGGAACCTGGAGGGAGAGAAAGAGAGTTGAGTGAGGGACAGGAAGAGGGAGAGGGACAGGGACAGGGACAGGGACAGGGACAGGGACAGAGACAGGGGCAGGGAGAGTGTGTAGTATTAGTGGGAGGTCTCAGTATGCCAACAGTCTCAGGCTCTAAATATCTGGGAGGAGGGAGCTGGAGTTAACTAGTTTTCCCAAACACTTATCAATCAATAGTAGTGCTTGGACCAAAATTAGGCTTTGCCAGTTTCCTCTAAGCCTGACCGCTGGAAGAAGGCTTTGCAATTTTTCTATGATCCTGACGTCCTGATCCTTGACATGGCCATGTGCATCCCAACAATATACATTCACTTAGGACTTATTAACTTTTTACAAATTCACACTGAGCTGCTTGGCTCCCCTGTTTTGATTCCTAGAACAACTCTGATTTCTTTCACTCTCTACCCCATGATTATGCTACTCAATCTGATCTAAGTTAATATCATCTGAAGGCAGTATTCAGTGCCTCCATTTTTTCCAGCCACCTGCAGCTTAGTCAATACAGCTAGAGATACACTATGATGGTAAGATCACATCATGCCAATTTCTGCTTAGAAACCATTCAAAATGCAATTTGCATCAAATTGGAAGTCTACTGTATGAAATGCTTGACATGTTTTATTTCATTTCTATCCACTTCCCCCAGACATAGGCAGTGAGCTCCAGTCTCTATCCACTTACAACACAGACCTCTATCTTGTCATTTTTTTTCATCGTACTATTCTTTTTAAATCAATTTCTCAAGCAAATGTCCTACATCCTAATGTCATCCTACATAAGGTAGGAGACTCAACCAACATCTGACTCTTTCAATGAATGATGCCCTTTTCAAGTCCCAAGCCATTACATCAGATAAGTTTTCAGTTTACATCTGTCCAATTGCTGAAGCCCTTCAAACTCCCACCATGCTCTTTTCTTAGTGTTAACGAATTATGTAATAAATTAAATGTGTCATCATCAATCCATCTCACTTTCCTTTCCCTCCATTTTCTCTCCCATGCTCCTGTTTTCTTCCTGGATTTTCCTTTCAGATTTCATGTTTGTTTGTTTGTTTGTTTAATATATACAAGACTCTGGTTTGATCTCCACAACCCTTTATGGGAGTCTTATAAAAACCTGAAATGTTAGTCCAATATACCTTTTTCTGGCCTTTGCCAATTTTGATACATGTGTGCACATACATACATACCAAGACAATCACACAGTCATATACATACATAAAAAAAATAAAATCTTAAAACATAAAGAAGATAGTGGTGTATGTAAAACATGCTATTTGTCAATTGCACCTCAGTTGAGAAAGGAAAAAGAAAAATGGAAAGCTGATGTGAAGATTTCTGGTTTCTTTGAGACTCAGTTGTGTCGTGATGTTTTTCTGGAAACTGTTTTATGAGAGGATGTTTTTGCTGAAGCAGAGCCATGTAGGGGGAAGATGTTTTTCTGAGAAAAGACACATGGTGTAACCATGGACGCAGCTGGAAATTTGGCATATGATGTTTTGCTAGAGCTTGAGAGAACACATGATGTTTGGAAAGGATATAAGTATAACTCAACAAAGAGTGGATGATGCTGTGTGCTTATTTGCTGCTCACTATTGGGCTTTTGATGATGCTAGTCTTTGCTGATGATGCTGTATGGTATTGGTCCACCTTGCCATTCTTTGCTGTTCATTGTTTTTCATGACTCCATAGAGAGAAACACCACCAAAGAACTTCTGGTGATGTTCTTGTGGCTTCTTGTCACTTCTGCTGACTTGAGCTCTTTGCCAGAGTCTTGAGGTTTCTTCTGGATCGGCCTGTCATTGTTGATTTGAGAATGGTGTTGGTGAGTGGGTAGAGCTACTGTTATGGATTTCTGCTGATTCATGTGAACTGAACTGCTGCTATCCTGACAATGCTGATTGGATTCACTCCACAGAACTATTTCTAGACAAGTTCACATTTTGCTCTATTAATCTTTCGTTTTTACCATTTCTGGTGGGTGGTGGGCTAGAAGTGCAAATAAAGCATTTAAGAACACATATTAAAAGTAAGGTTTGGAAAAAAATCTAAGCCTACTGTAAACTTCTGATAGTTGAGTAAAATAATTCGTATGCATATATGTGTATGTGAACATGAGTTCCGATGTAATGTGGGAATGTGCATGCTATTACAGGTTTCCACAAGAGTGAAAAAGAAGAGCATCCATCTCTTGTAGCTGAGGTTATAGGTGGTTGTAGCTGCCTGATATCGATGCTGAAAACAGAACTCAAGTTGTCTACAAGAACAGTATGTGCTCTTAACAACAGAGCCATCTCTCAAGTTCTTGATTAGTATTTTTTTTAGCATATTCCTGGTTACCAAAATTGTTGCCATTTTGAAAACAAAGTATGCTTTCATTTTAGTATTTTTCCCATGAAGCAGTGGTTTAGTACACACCACCAAATATTAAGAGTTCTAACAGAAGAAAAACAAACATAACTTTAACATGGATATATAATAAAAGCACTGTAATGAACATAAGAGAAATTGTAGAAATTTAATGTTATCATGGTTATGTGATTTATGGCATATAAATATGTTATAGCAGTAAAATTGTTTTCAATATTTGTAGCTCATTCAGTTATATTCATATTTAAATGATCTTGAGGTCCACCTCACATTATTTGAAATAATTGATTGCAGATTAACTACAGATAAAAACATGAAAGTAGAAATGGTGATTCCTTTGTGTAAAACAGTATGAGGTGGGCAAAGATGAAGGATTTTTGGCAATTGTAAAAAATCTTTTTAGAAAAATAAATTCACTGTTGCTGTCTTCAGACACACCAGAAGAGGGCATCAGACCCCATGACAGATGTTTGTGAGGCATCCTGTGATTGCTGGGAACTGAACTCTGTCCCTATCGAAGAACAGATAGTACTCTCAACCTGTGAGCCATCTCTCCAGCTCCCATAAAACCAGATCTTAAGCTCTAAACTACAATCTGTCATAATAAAAAAAAATACATGGATGCACATATTGGAGAGAAAATCTGTCACATTGATTATATTCCTGTCTCATATTTACTCTGGTGTGAAGGGGAGCAAACAAGAGAATAATTCTGATAAGATATTAGAAGAGATGTGCAAAATATTTGGTAGGCAAAAAAATAATAATAGAAGAGATAGGCAATTTCTTTATTTCATCAACTTTCAGGATATGAAATTGATGAGATAGCAACAGACACAGTGGTACATGTAGACTAACTGACCAAACTTCAAAAAGAGAAACACAATCCAGAATCACTGAGGTTTGGCTGATGTTGGGAAGAAATTCGCATTCTTCATGAGTTTATATATAGAACTGAAAAATAGCAACGTTTATATTGAAGACTGGTGCAGATCACATGCATACTCCTAGTCTAGAGATTCTACCTGAATTTAAAATTGATGCTTTTTGATTTTGACTGTCTTTTCATGTTAAATCACTTGTATATTTTTCTTATGGTATAATGAATATACATGAGTATTACATTTTTAGGAAGGGACATCAATTATAAATGTTGCACCACTATAGGGGCATATTTATAATACTGAAGGTTTTATGTACATTGGGCAAGTATATATGTATGGAAAATCTCTTCATCTTAAATTAAGTTTTGCTATGAACATGGTACTGATAAATTAAAGTCTATATTACACACACACACACACACACACACACACACACACACACACACACACCAACACCACCCAAGACTGTATTGAGATATTTTAAAATAATTTTTCATTTTGCATTTACCTTAGTCATTTTTGGTATATATATTTTACTTTTAAATTTTTTATTTTAGAAATTAAGTGATATAAAAGGAAATATAATCATATCTGCTCCTCATTTCTCCTTCTAACTCTATTACCTCTTCTTTGACACAGGCTCCTCCCCATTCTTGCAACCACCCATATATATCTATGCTGATGCTGGTTGCTAGTGGTAGGCAAGCTTCTTTGCAGTGTTATCCATGGCTACAGACACATAACTGATAATAAGAGACTCTGAAGACATTTATGACAAACTCTCCCTGCTCTCCCCCAAAAGAGGCTGTCTGGACAAGAAGCTACTGAAGAGAGTCCTTAAAAACTTTGATAAAGATGCTGAATTGTAGCTCCTCACAATTGATGGCTTCTTGATGGGGGATGGGGAGGGCTCAGTTTTCTTTAAGGGTTTGGCCACTGCCAGCTTGACTACATTATAATGAGTATAAGAGCAACATGAATTAGACTTGTTGTTGTTGTTGTTGCTGCTGTTGTTGTTGCTGCTGATGCGGAATTTTTTTTGGTCGGGGGAGGAGCAAGAGGGCACGGGGTGGGAGAGTGAACCTGGGAGGAATAGAAAGCAAGTAAGATGGGTGCATTGTAGGAAATCTGTAAGTAATTAATAAAATTATCATAATTTTGGGGAATAATCAAGCTAAACTTTCAACATTTATATGACATACTACATGGTGGTTTTGTACTAGATGAATTTGCCCTAGATAACTTAGGACCGTGGGTTAGAATGATTTGAATTTTAGCAACATGGCTAAGGTCCATGAGAAAGTAAGGGTACAGAATAGATTAGGACATTTATTTTGTAACTGTCTGGTTCTATCCAGAAATGGCAAATTCCAAAGGTGATTTTATAAGGAATTGCAACTAGAGAAGTATATCATAGCATATTATTGATAGTTTCAAGATTAGAAATGAATTCAATTTACTTTAATCCTTCTTACAGCTTGTTCTTTGCATGGCTATTTTTTCCCTATACAATAGGGCAAGTCTTTAATTTTGACACTTTCTTCATGTCATTTATTTCTTCTGTAAGACATATTTTCTCCTTTTACTACTCTGTAATTTTAATGTCTTATAGTACTATTAGAGTGAAGAAGAAACTGTCAAAATTAAAAAGGCCGTCATCTTCACAATATAGCAATAGAAATTTAAAAATATATATTTTCAGTCAAATTGTTGCATTCCTTAGTAGAAATTTATTTGATTTTCTACTAAGAATGCTTAGGAAAAGGCATAATAAAAATTAATTTCAGTTCAAATGTTATTTTGTCATAGAATTTTTGGTACATATAAATATGGAACAAATGAACAGTTGAAATATTTGAATATCCAATTTTAGTTCTTTTAATTAATATTTAAATTCTGTTTCCCATTTTTCTTGAACACCTGAGTTGACATAAAATGAATACTGAGGCATCATCAACTTAGATTAATCATCATAGGTATGCACAGTGTCCCTAATGTAGGAACTAGAGAAAGTACTCAAGGAGCTGAAGGGGTTTGCAGCCCCATAGGAGGAAAACAATATGAACTAACCCCAGAGCACCCTGGGACTAAGCCACCGAACAAAGAAAACACATGGTGGGACTCATGGCTCTAGCTGCATATGTAGCAGAGGATGGCCTAATCGGCCATCAATGGGAGGAGAAGTCCTTGGTCCTGTGAAGGCTCTATGCCCCAGTGTAGGGGAATGCCAGGGCCAAGAAGTGGGAGTGGGTGGGTTGATGAGCAGGGGGAGGGGGGAGTCTACAGGGTTTTTTTGGAGGGGAAACTAGAAAAGGAGATAACATTTGAAATGTAAATAAAGAAAACATCTAATAAAAAATAAAGTTACCCCAAGGGAGGGGTAATAAAAAAAAGAGAAGAAGAAAAGAAAAAAAGAAAAAAAAAGAACTTTTGGAGTAAAAGATCACAAGCAACTCAATTTTCCTTTAATGTACAGCTGTCTACATGACATAAAATGTGATGAACCACTGTTGATGGCATGCTAACCTTGTAGAATTTATTGAATTAACTCTGTGCCCTAGGAAACAGAAATAGTTGAGACATATATTTGTTAATGAAATAATTTGTAATGTCGGCTTTCGGTTTGTTTTTTGTTTGTTCGTTTGTTTGTTGGTCCTTGTTTTTGAGACAGGTTCTCACTAGGTGTCTGTTAGCTGAACTGAACCTTGCTTTGTAGATCTGGATTCTTGATTCTCCTAAAGCACTGAGATTTAAACAGTATATTACCAATCTTGGTGTATAATAAGTTTAATAAGGTGAATGTAATTCTCTACAACAACTCAATGATCTTTTATAAGATTCTAACTATGATAACTAGGTCATCAAAAGGTATATCAATGTTATATACTAATGTATTTCTAATGTACTATTTTAGCATGTATATGTTTTGAAGCACTATTATTAGTTGTTACTGCAGGGTTTGATATATTTCACAAAGTCTCAAGTGTTTCTGGATTACCTGTCATTTGATGGTGCCTGGGGAATTAGTGAGGCGTTCACTGAGGAATTTCCATTCTTAGATGGACTACCCCTCCTAGCTGTGTACCCTCTTTAGTAAAGTCCAACAGAAAGGTCTGATGTATTTTCTTTACCATGTCCTTTGTAAACATACAAGGTACTTATATGACTGTTCTATGTTCTTTACAATAAGAGGAAAATATATGCCCTTAAGCATAGGCCTTTATGATCAGGGCATCCAGGGCTACACAGAGCACAAATTGCATTTACACTATGCACTATGTAGGAACCCCTATATGGGTGAAGCTGTTTTCATTCACCAAGTATCTTACTGTGTCTTTAATGTTTTAGGGGTAAATAAAAGAGATATTTTCCCATTGATACTTCTACTACTACTAGCTGTTTCTAAAATACACAATGAAAGGAATAGCATTAATCAGTGGAATAGACGAATGAAACAAAACAACTCCAATTTACTATGTGGTAAGTAATGAGTGTCTTGACCTTTCCCTAAGCTGATTAGTGACCCTTCCTCTAAGCTATAGGAAGAAATACAAAAGTAGAAACTGTATATATCTTGTGCATCAGATGACATGAATTATACATTTCCCTGTAGACATAAAAACAGGAAGAATTTAGCTATGTCTCCTTTTTAACTACAAGTACTTTCCCCATTCATTCCAAGAATTTACTAATCAAGAATGAGGTGACTGTTCTTATTGAAAAACAATCAGCAGCACATAAAGTAAGTATCACTCTTCATTGTGTTGGTCCGGGGAGCAGCCATTAAACACTGTCCCTCAGCAACTGATGGCCTTGATATTTACAGTGTTCCGAGGTCCCTTCCTATTGCTTTCTCTGCACAGCTTGTTTAAAACGTAGAATTGCACACATCTCCAAAACTAATGCAATCTGATTCAGCACTTAAAATGAAAATAAATCCATAGGTAATTAGTCCATGGGAAAGTTTAAGGGATATTGTTCTGTGTGACCTAAAGAACAGCTAAGCAGTCAATAGCAAAGCCATTAAAATGTATGAAATCAAGATATATTAATTACACAGCGAGAGTACACTCTCTGGGTACAAATTCACTCTGCGCTCTTCTATCCATCTTAAATTGTGTATAACTTCTGTGTAACAACTTTTCTGAGAATGTTCTATAATAATTCTAGTGAATTCAATAACAATGAAGACTGAAATGTCATTTCATTATTAACTTTCATGGGAAGAATGAAAGGGAAAATGAAATATTATTCTATCCCCACAACAATTAAAGGAAAAGAACAGGTTTTTTTGGGGGAGGGGTATCTTACTAGGAGAATATTAGGTTAGTTGAGTATCACTTCTATTTTCTCCATTGAAATTTTCTATCATACTTTTTAAATGCTCAAAAAAATCACACATGTGCAATAAGATTTTAAATGGAAATATATTTCACAATGATTTTGAAAACTAAGAGTTAATAAAGTTTCTTATATAAAATAAGAATGGTACAAAGGTCAAGGCTGAGAAATTAGAGCATTTTACTCTCATCTATGAAAGAATGTCTATGGGTTAAGGGTGAAATTTTCCTGTCCTTATTTTAGTAGATTTCTGTTATTGTTCTAAGTCAAACACTGATGTTCTGGTCACCTGTGTGGAATTACACATTAGTTGTAGAAAGTGGCTAAGTTATGCATGAGATAAATGCAATAAGATGTACTTCCCCATGTGTTTCTTAGTATATGATCTATGTGGCTATTTGTGTGAACATGTCATAATTTCATAATTAAATCAGTAGTAAAGTTTGGGAAACTGTATATTCTGTATATTGATTACAGAATGACAGTTAGTTCAGATTTTAATAGAGACCCTGTCTCAAGAATTAAGGAAGAGAAGGATTAACATAGATACCTTATATTAATTCCTGCCATCCTCATTCCACATTGTAAAATCTATATGGGGTTGGAAATTGATTTGGTATTTTTCCAAACAGAAGACCAATTGATCTTCTAACCTTTGAGTGTTGGGTTTTTTTTTTTTTTATAGATGTTTCTCATTATCTTAAGCTAGATCTTTGTTGAGTTTATCTTCATAGAGCCTTTATATTTTTCTTTTAAATTCCATTCCTTAAGATGTTGCTAAACAAAAGGATAAGGAAATACAAACACATTTGGATAGAGTGGATATATCTTATGACATCATTAATTTTAAGGAAGAGTTTAAAAAGAATATAAGAACACATATTTGTGATCTTATAAGAAATTTGAAGCCTTAAAAGACCATTACAAAGACTGTACCTGGAAAATATCCTTCGAGGGTTCAAATATGAAGGAGATGCACAGAAAATTCTCTAAAAATCCAAGAAAAATATAAGTGGTTCTAAAGTAAAAGACAGGCAACTGAAATAACGCACACATGCACACACACTCACACACACACACACACACACACACACACACACACAGAGAGAGAGAGAGAGAGAGAGAGAGAGAGAGCTGAATATTCTATGTGTATAAAAGAAAGTATTTACTTCTCTGTGGAAAAAAATTACAAGCAAGGAACAGATGTGTCACTCTGCAGAAAAACTTGAACTCAATGGGCACAGATATAAAGTTAAAAAATTAAAACTAAAGTTAAAAATATTAATTTTTAACCTTATTAAAGTTAAAAATAATATAAAACCATTATTTCCAATCCTTGCTAAAGAAAATTGTAGAAATATGGACTGTTGCAGATATTATGTAAAGAAGGTAGTAAGATTTGCTATGTTTAACAATTGAAGAGCCGGCAGTGGTGGCTCACACCTTTAATCCTAGCACTTGGGAAGCAGAGACAGGTAGATTTCTGAGTTCAAAGCCAGCCTGGTCTACAGAGTAAGTTCCAGGAAAGCCAGGGCTACACAGAGAAACCCTGTTTCAAAAAACAAAACAAAACAAAACAAACAAACAAACAAACAAAACCACCATTGCAGAGCATCTTCCTCAGCATCTACCTAGCAAGGGAAGATTAATTAGATGGGATATGAAACATTTCATAGGAAAGCCTAGAAGTTCATAAACAAAGGCACTTCCTGTGGTTGGAGATGTAAGTATGATCACAGTACTTCAGAAATTCAAAGTTGGAATCTGTGAGTATATCTTTAGAGAAGAACGATGGCTTTACAAAAATCCAAATTTGGAGACATATTATGTGTCAGCAGCAAAACTCATTCCAGACCCAGGATATAACACTAGTATATTATTGCTGGGTTAGATTCATATATAATAAAATGACAGTGAATGTGAATCTTTAACCAATGAAGGGATTGGCAAATCAAGAATCACTACACCAACATTTTATGGATTGAAGTTTAAAAGAAATAATAAGGGTCACCTGAAGACAATACTTGAATATATGGATGAATGTCGAGACAAACACGTTTACACTATCTTAAAAATGTAGCCATGTTTCCTTACATATTTTAGGTTTTCAAATGCATCTCCATGAAATGACTTACTGTGCATATATGGTACATTGCCAACAAACTTAATGCTCTGAGTACAAGCTGTGAGAATCACTTGGTCTAAGAACAGACCCAATTCCTTCAAGTGGTCCTCTGACCTTAAAGCACATTAAAGTAAAACTTAAGGGTTCTTTGGAAAGTTTACTGGATGGTGTTTTGTTGGAACAAACTCATGAAGGAAGATTTAGTTGAAGTGGACACAGGTGAAAGAGTAAGACAGACTTGTGAAGAAAAGTGTAGCTAAAATTTACAGGTGAAAAGATGTTCTGCTAAAGCAAGCTTGTGAGAGGAGATGTGATGAAGAATTCTCTGTGAACACATGTGTATTGGTCTGTCTTACATTGCATAGTTGAGCTGTAGTTGTTGAGATTTCATAGAGAAATGCACCAAAAAAGTCTGGTGGCATGTTATAGTTTTTTGCCACTTTTGCAGACTCAGCCGATTGACAGAGTGATGTCAGCTGAGACAATACCTGTAGAAGACACGTGGTGCTTAGAGGGAAGAAATCGGACCTGATGGACAGTCACAGAGAATGAGCTTGGCTTACTTATAGAGCTAGCTGTGCGAGCTTGTTGGTCTCCCATCTGCTCATCTTCAATTCTCTGAAGGAGGTAGAGTAGATTACTTCTGGCCTTCCTTCTGGCCCCTCCTCTGACTCATGCAAAGGGAGGCCTGGCTGTCTCTGTTAGGTAGTGCCACAGCTGCTTGTTCATGTTTGCTATCCTTCCTCTACCAAACTGGGCTACTGCTGTATCCGTAAAGGGATTTTGAATAGATCGATCTACCTCTTCTGACATGTGAACTGAACTGCCAATTTTCAGACAACACAGAGAAGAGTTGCTCCAAAAAACCTTTCTTAAAAGGTCCACTTCCCCCATATTCTTTCTTTCCCACTACCTCTGGTGGGTGGTAGACTAAAAGAGAGGTTAAAACATTTAAAAAACATCATTGAAAATAAGTTTTTTAAAAAAAAATAAAGTTACAATACACTACCAGTATCTTTGCGTTCACAAATGCATTTATTTAATATCATTTTCCAAATGATACATCTGAAAATTTCTCGTACAAATATACTAAGATAATTAAATATAATTATTGCCAAACTTAATACTACAACCACATATCATTCAAAAGTACATTTACTAGTGTTTTACAATGAATAAGAATCTTAAAAGAATAAAGCTCTGTAACTTTAAAAACCCACTGTAAAACTGAATTTTTTCATAAACTTTATATATTTCTGAAAAATGTCTTCACAGGATGACTCTTCATTAGATCTTTTTTGTGGACTTAAAAGTACCCAAAGAGCTAAAGGTGTCTGCAACCCTATAGGAGGAATAACAATATGAAGTAATAACAATATGAAGTAACCACTACCCCCCAGTTGCATATGTAGCAGAGGATGGCCTAGTAGGCCATCAATGGGAGGAGGGGCCCTTGGTTTTTCGAGGATTATATGCCCCAGTACAGGGGAATGCCAGGGTCAGGAAGTGGGAGTGGGTGGGTTGGAGAGCAGGGCAGGGGGAGGGGGGAGGATATAGGGGACTTTCGGGATAGCATTTGAAATGAAAATAAAGAAAATATCTAATAAAAAAATCTTAAATTGAATAAATCATGCAATAAAACACTGTCCCTGATTTGGTGTTAGCATAAACACATAATATCCATGTCCACAGTCACTTGCATATGGGCATGGAGCTCAGACTTACCAACCTTTCATTTTTCAGACACCTGACTACACAGTCATATGACTAAGTTCCTCCATTTTCTTAAGGAAGAGAATGGTTCCCCATCCCCACTGCTTCCCACCTCCATTCTATTTCCTGACCCTCTGTACTTCTCCCTGTCCCCTCCACACCTGATCCTGCCCCATTTTATACCTCTCCTCCTCTCTCCCTCCCAGATTTCTCCCTCCTTCTATCTCCTGTAAATATTTTGTTCTTCCTTCTAAGTAGAACTGAAGCATCCACACTTTGGTCTTCCTTCTTCTTGAGCTTCATATATGTAGCCACTAGAAAGTACCAGATGCCCGGGAAGCAAGAGAGTCTCAGGACTCAGTGGGGATGGCATTAGCAGAAATATCCAGCAGAGGGGAGATAGAACCTATAGAGATCTGATCATGTGGATAGGCACAGCCCCTGGTTGAGGCATGGGGCCACCAATCCATCTCAAAAGAATTTAACCCAGAATTGGTCCCATCTAAAGAAAATACAGGGGCTAAGAGTGGAACAGAGACTCAAGGAAATGCCATCCAGAGACTGCCCCACCTAGGGATCCATCCCCTCTGCAGACACTAAACCCAGACACTATTGCTGATGTCAAGAAGTACTTGCTGACAGGAGACCGGTATAGCTATCCCCTTAGATGCTCTGCCAAAACCTGATCAATACAGATGTGGATGCTCACAGCCAACCATCAGACTGAGCATGGAATGCCAAGGAAAGAGTTAGGGGAATGACTGAAGGCGCTGAAGGGGATTGCAACCCCTGGTTGCAATAGGAAAAACAACAATATCAACTACCCAGACCCTTCAGAGCACCCACTAACCAAAGAGTACACATGGAGGGACCCATGGCTCCAGCTGCATATATAGCAGAGGATGGGCTTATCTGGCAACAATGGGAGAGGAGGCCCTTGGTCCTGTGGAGACTCAATGCCCAGTATAGGGAGATACTACAGCAGTGAGGTAGGAGTGAGCGGGTGGGTGGGCAAGCACCCTTATAGAGTCAGAAGAAGGGGGATTGGATAGGGGCTTTGCAGAGGGGAAACCAGGAATGGGACAACATTTGAAATATAAACAAATAAATTAACCAATAAAATTTTTAAAAAGGAAACAAAAATAGAGCATGGTTTTATTATTTTTGATAAATGAAAGAAACACTCCCAAAACAAGATACCAATGGTGTTAACATATCCTATCCTAATCTAGAATTTCAAATACTTGGAATGCATATTCATTATTGAAAGTTGAGGTCAGACACATGCGCGCACACATACACACACACACACACACACACACACACACACACACACATATACACACACAGACACACAGAGGAAGGAGGAGAAGAGAAGGAGAGGAGGAAGGAGGGTCAGAGGGAGCAATGGAGGGGAGGGAGGGAGGGAGAGAGAGAGGGGAGAAGGGAGGGAGGGAGGGAGAGAGAGAGAGAGAGAGAGAGAGAGAGAGAGAGAGAGAGAGAGAGAGAGAGAGAGAGAGAGAGAGAGAGAGAGAGAGAGAGACTAGACAAAATAAAATCAAAGATGGTGGCTTGGCTTGATCATATTTGTTCAGACATCAGTTTGGCGATATGCTTGTCTCAGCGACACAGAGGTTTTACTTTTCTTTGTTTTCTTTAACTCACATTTGATGTAAATAAAATCTTTTTGTGGTAGTAAAACCACATTGTTATAGCCTCGAGGGTTTAATGAAATATTGAAAACTTACGAAGTGTTTTCTGCATTGCTAGAGGTGATACCATTAAGTATTATCTTTTAGGGTTAACTTTAGGAGAGTAGGCTGCAGCAGTACAAAGGAACTGAGAAAGATGAAAGACAGCTTTACCATGCCACTGAACTTCTCAAGTACAAAGAAGAACCAGTAAAGGTTCAATCACAGACAGAAAATGAAAGAAAGGTCAGGATGGATGACTCGACAGCTCTCTTAGCCTCTCTTAAAGATTATTTTCCATTGGAATAATATCTTTAATATTACATTTTTAATTCATGCAATACAAATGTTACTTGACAATATTTTTTATTTGTTTGTTTGTTTGTTTGTTTGTTTTTGAGAAAGGGTTTCTCTGTATATCCCTGGAAGTCACTCTGTAGACCAGGCTAGTTTTAACAATCTTTTTTTCTTCAGCTATATATGAAAACATTATTTTGAATAATAAGAAATCATTTGCCTGAAGGTTAGGAAACTTTCCGCTTACTTTTAAATATATATTTTATTTTTATAATGTGTGTATGTTTATGTGGAGTTACTTGCCCCCAGTCTGAGGTTTACAGACAGCTATGACTGGCCAGACCCAGGTGCTGGGAAGCAAGTTCAGAATCCCAGAAAGTATGATACATAATCCTTACTGCTTATCTATGTCACTTCACTACTTTTCATAAAATTATTTCTCTTTTAACAATGGAGGAATTTCAAGTGGATGATAAGAAACAATACAGTAAATACATTGTGGTCTGTCTACAATAAGTAATTCTTATAATCCTCCCTAGAGAAAAGCTTTATAAAATTCCAGTAGAGAACATTGCACACCATCTCATTTAAGACATTGTAGAAATATTTAAAAGTCCCCATTCTTTAGCTACTAAGAAGAAAATAATTATATTTCAGTGTAGGGTTTTATTATTTTTATAGCAATTAATACTAAAACCAAATGTATTGTACTTTCATGAATATACAGTACATCATTAGTATTGTATTCATTAAGAATTTGTTTTCTTAGGCCAGGCAGTGGTGGCCAGGGCTAAGAAACCCTGTCTCCAATAAAACAAAACAAAACAAACAAAACAAAACAAAAGAAAAAAAGATTTTGTTTTCTTGAGGCTGGAGATACCGTTCAGTTGAGGGAGTGCTTTTATAGCATCCATAAACCCACGACAACATAGACCAGCTATGATTTTTACATATGCTAGGAGGTAGAAACAAAGTCATCTGAAGTTCAAAGGCATCTATTGTAGCCAGATTGAGGCCAGTCAGGTTTTACAAATACTCATGGATGGTGCTCTTTCGATTGATAGGGAAGGGAATCTCAATTTATGCATTTAGTTCTAATCTGACCCTTAACCTTCTTGCTCTTGCTTTGGCTTTCTGATTTTGTGAGTTCATATCCTCTCAAAGCCATAATTTGTTTGTATCCTAACAAACAAATTATGTGCGTGTGCATGTGTGTGCATGCGTGTGTGTGTGTGTGTGTGTGTGTGTGTGTGTGTGTGTGTTTGTGTGTGTCTGTGTAACATTAAAGAGATTTCCAAGCTCTTATTTTATGCTATAAGGGACTCAAAATCTATGGCCAATAATTAAAGACAAAAATTTTAAAATAATTTCATCGAAGCACTGTCAAAATATTTTATATGATGATCACCATTTTCTGTGAGGAATATCTTCTCTGATGAGAAAAATTTTGGCATGAATATAAGGATAAGAATTATAATATAGTAAGGAATTATGTGGTTCCAGCAAAGAGACCAGGAGTAGATTCTTTTCTAACGTGAAAGACCTCATCAGATCCAGGAAAATGGCTATGTTCTCAGTACCAGGTGTAATGGATATTCTTGGTTCTCAACTAAGACTAAAACTCTAATTAATTAAAACCTAAGTGACTGGGTACACCTTTGTAGAATTTGCTTATTGTATCATTTAAAGTGGGAAGACCCACTTTTAATCCAGATCTTTAGAGGAGGGAAAATCCACCTTACTCTGCATCCCACATTCTGGTGCAGCCTATATAAAGAACATGAAGGACTGGTACTTTTGCTCTTAAGATGCTTGCTCTTGTACTGGTAAATTTACTTCTTTCACTGACATTAGAACCTGCTTTTCAGGATTCTGGAGTATATGGAAGGCCAGCTGAGACATTCAGCCTCCTGGACTGAACAACAACTGAAGTGGAACTTTGGAACTTCTGTTGGTGGGCAGCCATTGTTGGATGAGCTGAACCACAGCCTGTAAGCCATTCTAATAAATCCCTTTTATATATTTATTCAATTCTATATGCTTCATTACTGTAGAGAACCCTGAGTAATAATAGACTGCACATGACTTCCTCAATTGAGCAGACCTTAAGTCCAATTGGACAGCTGTTGATTATCCCTGACAGGGAAATATCATTTTTGCACCTTCCTTGCTATCTGGTCATGTTGATCATTTTGATTCACAGATGTTTCAACTTGAGAGAACTGTTTACTTGCTTTGCTCTAATGGCTGCTGTGTGATGTTTTCCAGTACCACGGAGGTTAGAATGCAAGTAAGAAGCTTTCAAGGCAAATCCAGATCCAACGATCTAAGTCTTGGGTCCTAAGTGTGACATGTTTTACAAAATAGGACCCACCTCCATGCCTGAGAGGCAACTAAAGATGACATCTATAGTCTGCAATGTTTGAGGAGTCACTTGGACTACCCTGATGAACCATTCAAAGGAAGATTTCTTGTACCCGGTACTGGGTTTTCATTAGTCTGTATTTCTTGTGGGGAGAATTCTCAATCAATATAATGTGTGTATAAAGAACAATAATTAAAGTAGGTTTTGAAAAATCCAATCTGGCTGATGAGATTGCTCAGTGGATAAGAGCACCGACTGCTCTTCCAAAGGTCCTGAGTTCAAATTCCGGGAAACCACATGGTGGCTCACAAACACCCATAATGAGATCTGACACCCTCTTCTGAAGACAGCTACAGTGTACTTATGTGTAATAATAAAAATAAATAAATCTTTGTTAAAAAAGGAAAAAGAGAAAGAAAAAAGAAAAATGCAACCCTACATTACAGTAAATAGCAAGCATTATAGAAAATGACAAGTACACACAAATCAGATAACAATGGGTTGTAGGAAGGCCAGCCCCATAATTACATTTCCACCATAGCTGTTGCATCTATGGCTCAGAGAACATTTCATAAGAGGGAAAGGAAGACTGCAAGAGCTGGGAAACAAGGTAGTCTGCTCTGAAATAGTCTCTTATTATAATAGTTCATGACTGCATAAATAAGAATAAAATAGTGTCAATATTAATGAACATATAAATATGAGCATATTCATTTGCAAGGGTGAAAAATCATGAGGTCATCCTTGTAGACAAACAGCTGGAGGCAAGTAATGACCCCTGAAAGAAGAAGCAGCGGCTTTCTGGGGGATGAGCCCTTTTGTTGGTTATCCAATAAGTAGTGATCAGTCCTGAAACCAAATGCACATAAAGATATATATATATATATATATATATATATATATATATATATATATATATATATACAGTATATATAGTGCAGTAATAATCAAAGAAAAGGTGCTTGAGAGTCTAGGAACTTGTAAAGTGGCTGGAGGGTGGGTTGCTTGTAGGGGCTAGAGGGAAGAGAGACTGAGGGGAAGTGATTCAATTCAATTTTAATTTAAAATATTTTTATATTTAATATATTCAGTTATAATGTGAGTCAATTAATACAGGAATATTTTTGCCTAACTGTATCACTTGTTTTCAACTTAGGAATTACACAGAAAATTTTACTTTTAACTTCTTATATCTATTTTAACTACTTTAAGCCAATCCAGTATTGAAAGTTTCCAAGGACATTTTATGTATTTTCACATGCTTTTATTCAGTTCTTTGTTTTCGTTCTGATTTCCCATCACGGGCATTTTGTGCATTCCTCTGCCTCTAACGTTCAGGACACCAGTGTTCTGTCTTTTATAGTATGGAGACAAATAACCAATTAAAAATAACATGAAAATAATCTTTTGGTTTCATTGAACTGAGGCTATTGCAAGGATTCAGTTCACAGAGTTAATACATACTTAAGGATTTGCAAAGTATAATGACTCCCTTAAAAAACCAATAAAATTATCTCCAAATATGACAACAAAGAACACAAAGCACAGAACAGCTTTTACACGGTGGCATGTATCTTCCCCATGGGTTCTCATGTGATACACAGAAATTTGCATCCTCCTCTCCATACATATCAAGCAATAATTTTCTAAGTGTCACCTGTAAACTTAGTCACTTAGAATAAAGACATTTTAGAAACTTTAAAAAAAATCTAGCAGAATGGAAAACCTGTAACATTTCTCAAATATATAAAGTGAAGGGAGCTGTTGGATCTAAGATATTTTAAAGAGAGTAAAAGTATGCTCACATTTACATCCTTGAGGCAAGTACAGGATGATGCATCCTAATGAGTGGGAAAGTACAAAGAAGGAGTGAAGCCTCTCTGGGTGTGGAGGCAAATACATCAATGGAAGGATGCATATCAATGGGTAGAGGCAAGGACATGGGTAAAGAATGCTTTTCAGTGGGTGGAGGCAAGTACACAGAAGGATGCATCTCAGGAGCTGGAGGCAAGTGTGCAATGGAAGATGGCATCTCAGTGTTTACAAGCAAATTCTCATATAGAGTGATGCATTGTTCTGTGTGGAGGCAGCTATACACATGGAATAATGTATCTCAGAGGGTGGAGGGAAGGGTGCAGATGAACGGTTGCATCTCAGTCTGTGGAAGCATGTATATGAACAATTACAGCAGGATCCTACATGCTTCCTTCTGTTTGTAAAATTTCATAATTTTCTGTCAACTCTGGTAAAAATAGATAACTATCAAACGAACTAAGGTTAAATTTTTTTTTACTTAAATTGGAATAAGATTAAGATAAAAAAATACATACGTACATATTACAAGATAAATAATGATAGCCAATAATGACTGTGGTAGTTAGGACTAAAACTAGAAAATTTGTTTATGTATATGTGAGACAACACAAATTAAACAAAGACAACTATTAGTAAAATAATATGAGATTTACAATTTGCTTTTATTATCAATAGTTATAGTAAAAATCCCTGAAAATTTATCTAGAATAATGAGGTAGTAAAATCAATATTTCATACTTATTTCAAATATGATATAAAACACACAAAATCTGTCTTTGATTCCTACAGCACAGTGTAATTTTTAAAACTTCTAGAGGACAAGGTGATGTTTGTCCTGACCACATTCAGTTAAAGTTCACAACATGCAATGCCTTGGGTGCTATAATTTACTCACATTTTCAAATATTATTTATGTAACCAGATGCTTTATTTTCATAGAAATCAATTTTCCATAATCTCTGAAATGATTAAATTACAAGTACCATTTTGTGAGTTGCATATAAAAATCACTAAGTTGTGAAATACTTAAGTCTAATTATTTTCAAGTGTGTCCCTTATGGGAGAAAAATATGAGTGACAGTAATGTTAAATGATGAAATATTAAACAATCCTGTTTAAAACACTGTTTAATTTGCCTGTGTGTGTAATTTGTACAGTGTAAGTATTGACTCCTAGGAGAAATGAATCATGCCCCGTCCTTCCTAATTGCAAAACTGTCAAACTCTTACCTTGGCAAGCAATGCCCGTTTCGATGGCTGCTCAAAGAAATCGGTGCTGATGAGAAGACTCATGCCAGGAAGTTTAGCAATTAATTTCTACATTGATCTCTGGAATTCATCCAAACTATTCAACACTGAACAGAAACTTGCTGTACTGTCATTCAATGAATATAATTCCAGCCAAGGTAATGCTTGCCCGAGAAAAGATAAGATTAACTAAATTTAGTCTATTTTAATATCTATTATGCAAAGTATATTTGTAATAGTGAAATATATTTCTTAAAAAAAATTAAATAAATGAACAATATTATGGCTTGATATACTATAGTCTACCTTGGATCAGAAGATAATCTTAATTTCAACATGGAATCAGAATGGAATGTGGCCAGAACTCTTTGGGATTACTTTCCCTTTGTATGGATATGATAGAGGGCCTTGTCTCATGCAACGACCATATACACATTGTCAGTATTATCTAGATATTTCTCACTATTTGCCACTTCTTTTCAAGTATGTTATCATTCAAACATAGCCTCTAAAACAACCATCTTTGCATTTGTGTCTCATATACCTATTAGTTATTATATTAGTTCTCCAGGGCTTCCTTGACAAGTACACCAGACTGAATAGCTCAAACACAAAGAAATTTACTAGCCAGTAGGCTTTAACATTATCAGAGCTTCAGAACACTTTATCTCTTCGGATGGCTTGATGATTGACGTCATTAGGCTGCCTTCTTCCTGTGATCTATTCTCTGTTCGCACATATCCCAGCATCTCTCTATGTATCCACATTTCTTCTAGTCACTAGAGCAATGATTAGACAGGTCACAGTCAAGGTTATGCACCTTCCTTTAATTTAAAGATATTGTTCTAATAATGTTAAATTTTGAGTTGCTCGTCTTCCCACTAGGAATGTACAAGAAACATATTTCACTCATAATTAATGGGGTTTTTTTGAAAAAATAATATTCTTCTACATGTTGACTCAGACCACCATCATAAATTTGAAACAGAGATGCAATGAGTTAGGGCTGAAGAGATAGATCAGTGCTGAAGACTGTGTGCTGCTCTTTCATGGGACAGAGTTTAGATCTCAGAAACATGTCAGCACCAACTGTCTGTAGCTCCAACTCTAGAGGAATCTGACAGCTTTGGCCTCCATTGGCATAGGCATTCATGTATACACATATGAATGCATGCACTCATGCACACACACTATTTAAATATTTTTTAAAAATATTTTTAAATGCAGAAGATGTAGTCTCCCTCGTGGAAAAGTACACTAACTCGTTATCCGATGCCAAACGTCCTGCTCTTGGTGTTGATAAAAGCTCCTCACTGTCTGTTTGAAGTAAAACCTCCCCACTTCTATTATTCAGCACCTACCTTTATTGTACATTTCTATTATTTCTCATTTGTGAACCTTTTGCTGCCAATACATAATCATCATAAGGCTAAGGAATTTTATTTCCATTCCTGATGGTAACTGGAATAGGACCTACTACTTTAGATAAAGTAATTGCTGGAATGATTAATTAAATTGATAGACAAATGTTACTGATATTTTTGAAATTTAAACAGAGTATCTCTATGCAAAAAGGATTTTTTGTCAGTTGGTTTGCTGATTAACGCAATGACCTCCCATACACATTGCCAATGGCTACAGAAATGCTTTTTGTTTCTGTTTTCATACTCTACAGCTTATGTTTGCAAGTATTTTCAATACTAGAGTGTAATGGATACATTCAAGTAAAAAAAAAAAGATTACTTTCCACCTACTGTATAGTTTGTTTTAAGCTTAATGATAAAAAGTAATGATAGATAAAATTCCACACACCAGAAACAAAGTGATTTGGAAAGGTTTTATGATATATTACATGTCTTCTTCAGTAAAATATTGAACCAAGCATCTACATGAACAAGTCTTGAATATCTCTGAAGAATCCAGGAACCAGGACTGACTCCAACTAACCTTTGGTATGTGGTTCTTGGATGATTATGATTCACATTAGAAGGTGGTTTTGTCCAGCTAGACTTGAAGAACATAGTAACTTCATCTAGGAAAATCAATCAATCAAACAAACAAAAAACCCTTAGGTTAATTAAAGTAACCCTGTAAAATAAAAGAATTTCGAGAGGTCACAATCCCAGATGTACTATAATGTGCATCAATGTACTACAATGTAGTACATGTGAGCTGTACTACAGAGCAACGGTAATCAAAACTTCATGGCATTGGCATAAAAACAGACAGCTTCATCAGTGGAATCAAATCAAAGACTCATACACCTATTGACACTTCATTATGACAACGAAGCCAAAACTATACAATGGAGAAAAGAGAGCATCTTCAACAAATGGTGCTGGTCTAATGGGATGTCTACATGTAGAAGAATGCAAGTAGATACCTATTTATAACAGCCAGAAGCAATGTGCCTCACCAGAGGAATGGATACAGAAAATGTGGTACATTACAAAATGGAGTACTACTCAGCTATTAAAAACAATGAATTTATGAAATTCTTAGGCAAATGGATGTAGAGGAGGCCTCGAGGTATTTTATTTTATTATTTTATTTTATTATTTTATTTTATTTTAGGGGTTATGAAGATACAGATTGCAAATCTGTAATAATTCTAATTTGGCTTCTTAGGGAATTTTCTCGATATGGACCATTTAAGAGTCCCTATCTAGGTACACCTGACTGGTATATTGTCAGTATACACCTTGCAAGAGAGTCATCCCTAATTTTAAAGAATGGGATACTGTGAACACTGTAAGTTAAGTATTACAATCTTATATGAGGCTGCTTTGTTAAGTAAGACTGTTAATTGTTGAGGATATGTTGCTCATATTTCCTTCTTGGCTTACTGACTTTCCTTTTATCTCTGAATAGTGAAAAATATATACAGCTTATTCCCGAGTTTCCATTTTTTTTTCTTAACTCATAAAGAACCAAAAATATATGTTTCCTACTGTCATTTATATGATATAATAAAATATCCAATAACAGTTTTTCTATTTCAATTTTATTTATTCCAGATAATAAACTTAATAAGTTATGGCCTGGCAGTGGTGGTGCACCCCTTTAATCCCAGCACTTGGGAGGCAGAGACAGGCGGATTTCTGAGTTCGAGGCCAGCCTGGTCTACAAAGTGAGTTCCAGGACAGCTGGGACTACACAGAGAAACCTTGTCTCGAAAAAAAACCAAAAAAAACAAACAAAAAAATTTTTAAAAATGTAAATAAGTTATTTGCAGTGAGCTGTTAGCTTGTATATTGACATAGAGTTTGCACAGATAAGTAATGTATATTTAAATGTGAATAGAAGTTAATAAAATCTATATCAAAATAATTTTGTCTATTTTATATGTTAGACATTATAGCATTTAAATACTTAATTCACTAATCATGACTATGTCATAGAGTTAAGTCAGTACAGGCTTTCCCTGTTCCTAGTTCAGTGACATTTTGCTATGCTCTAAGAATAACTTAGTTCATTAATTTATTACTCAGTAATTGTTAAAGTGAATTTTAGACTCTCATTGATAAAAGAAAGTAGGAGAAATCAGATACATTAGGGTTTACTGACATTTTGGACCTACTAGTAAGCGAAGCATTACTCGGTATAATTTTGGTGAAGCAACTGTGGTTGCCATACTGAGAATTTTATTCACTTACATATATTCAAATGAGTAGTGATCTTATTAAATTGCAATGTTCTGGTTGCTGTTCCAAAGTGATTAATTCATATGGAGAATGCAAATTTTGTTCTTTCCTAATCTCTGCCTTAAAATTACAAGCCATTCAAATTCAAACTATTCATAGTTATAAGATTATAAAATTGTTATGCAAATTGACATACTCATTTTCTAGGTACATGTGCTGTATTTGTGTTATAACTAGTAAACTTATAGAACATATTTCTGTTAAAATATAATTTTACTTTTTTCTCATATAATATTTTGGACCCTCTTTTGTTTATTTTGTCATTTTAGTTGGAAGGAGAAATTAATTAAGTAATTGGAATTCTCTTGAAAATATATTTATATAAGTGGCAAATTGTAAGTCATTTTATTCCATTTTAAAACTATGACAGTTGCCAATTCTGAGTAAGGTGTTTGACATGGTTTAACACCATCAAACATCTCATATTTGGGGCAAAATATTTGGTTCTGTTTAAAAATCCCAAGAGCTGCTGTATCATAAGCTTACTTTTCATTCTGTTCAAGAAGGTGTTACTATGCAGAATGTTAAACAGAAAGGACTTGAGATTTACTTTGAACACAGGAGGATTTGAGTAAAATGCTTCTTAAAGTTAGTATCCTATAGTATTTTTCTTCCAAAGAAATATTCGAAATATATGTTTTAATGTTTTATTTTTTATAGCATGCTGTTCTGAAGAAATTGAGTACAGGTTCTTTTGTATCATAAGCATGCATTGAATCCTGAAACTTGGGGCAGAGCTGAAAGCAAATGGATGCTGGATCTCTCAGCCAAATGTCTTCAAAGGGATGCGTACAGGAGTTAAGCATTACAGCATCATCTTTGCAGTCCCACATACTCTGAAGTTTGCACTCTGGTCAAACAGGAAATTTGCAAACATCATTGGGAAACAGTTTGTTGTGATGAAGAATGCGCTTCCTTTGTTCCGAGTCACATTTTATACCGTCCAAGTATGACCATTTCAACAGCTCCACCACAGATGAAGTCTGACTTCATCAAAGTCCCCCTATAAAGTATTCAATGTCTAACTATGAAATTAATTCACAGAATCAGTTTAAACAAACCAAAGAAAATAAATAAATATTAATGAAGAGAAACAGATGAAAAACAATGTGCTCAGAGCTCAAAGATAAAAATTTCACGACTGATTGTCATAATGGAGTATGGACCTGCTACTTTGCTTTCTTGGTGGCAATTTATATCATCATCATCATCATCATCACCACCACCACCACCACAAAAGAAAATATCTTTTGGCTGTTATTTTAGTGAAATTAGATTTATAGTTTGCACTGTACTCCTAACTTAGAAGTCACCTTTAACCCATAGTTTTAGATCAGCAGAAAAAAAATTCCACATGATTTTAATGAAAAAGTCACAAACATATATTTCCTTAGGATTAAATTGGGTTATTTGTCTACTTTATTTTCAATTGTTAAAGAATTCCACATATTAAACATAATTTTTAGCTATTTTCCGTATACCATCTTCGTTTTGTCTTTTATAGATAGCCTACTAGAAAAAGATTAATCAGTGCAAATCTAAGTGTTGGGATTATGGGTTGTTATGACCAGTTTGATCACCACAGCCAGTTTTTTTTCCTCCATCACTCCTTATTTTTTATATTACATCAGTGCTGTTTCCGTTCCAGCATCCTACACATGCCTGATTCCATCATTTCTAAGACTGAATATATTTCTTACAGCACTCATCATGGATTGTTATTCTTGAGTTTACAATATAACAATTAAAAACTCACTACAAAAAATCAGTGAACTTATTATTGATGAATTTCTGAATTTCTACTATGTTAACAAAAAAGACATGTTGTTCTTTTACAGACACATCACTAAATAAATACAGCATTATTGCTGCTTCTCCTGGAGTTGTCTTCTTTCATGAACCTCTTATCTTTCAGTTTGTATACCACAGATCTGTATGGTTTTGCCTTCCTCCTGAGATATTCTTTCTCTTTAGCTTTCTACTAGCCAGACTATTAATATTATTGCCAGGGCCCTTTGTGTTATACATATATATAAAGATAGATAGATAGATAGATAGATAGATAGATAGATAGATAGATAGATAGATAGATAGATAGATAGATAAACAGAGATAGAGATATATAGTTATACATGTAGACAAAGATATATAATTTCTAATTGATCACACTTAATTTTTAACCTATTCTGTGAAGCCATATGCCATTAGGAAGCTATGGTAAATTTTCTGTATTTACTGAAAATCGTTTTAATGGACATTTATGTGTTCATTACATTTCCTTGCAGGTACTATCTATCATAGAGAAAACATAGTGTGGTTTCAGGGACTGAAGTTGTCAATGAAACTGATCAAAAGATTGAATTTTAACAACTTGAATTCCTATCTACATGGCAAATTTATTATTTCACACTTCAAACTGTTTGTCTCCTCTGAAAACAGGGCACACTTTACTTTTGTCTATCCTAGATATTAACTTGTAATTCATAGTACACTTCACTATCTTGTAGTACATTATTTAATTACAAGTCTGATTGTGTCAAGGAATGTGTGGAACATTATCTCACAAATCTTTTGTTTTTCTCAATCAATCCCCGCAGTCTTATTTCTGATTTTATTCTCAGCATGAGTTCCATAGCTCAGTCTTCATAAATACCTAGCTTCTTCCTCCTGTGGAATCTATTTTCCACTCTAATTCTACAATGACCTTTCTAAACCGTGCATTTGATCATGACACTCTACTGCCCAGAAGCCCTGGATGCATTCCCAAAGCTTCCAGTCTAAAGTTCAAGTAGATTAGCATACAACCTTTATTGCACTTTCTCTCTTTAGATCATGTTTATTCATTTTTACTTACATATAATCGGTCATACAATACTTACATGCAACCTATAAACTAAATAGTACAATTTCTGATTTCTATGTATTCTTTTATCCAAGTCTTTCTCAACTTAAACACTATGGTCCTTACAAGATGTTTCTGGACTTTTATTGATACATTAGAATAGTTTTCGACCTGAATTCTTTTGAATTTGCGCATGTTTAAAATCATGTTTATACTACTTTACAGCAGATGTCTTTAACTATTTTGCAATTTAAGTTCCCAATGTAATGAGTATATTTGAGCCTTTTTTTTACATTTAAGTTCTTCCTGCCAATGATAATTATGTGGTACATAGGGGTGTGATAATGAATGATTGTATATATGACCAAGAGAGTCTGGAGTCGTTCAAATATTTTATATAAGTGTAGAATATCCAAAGCATTAAAGTACATGTTGCTATGAAGTGATTTGAGTAAGAATATGAAGTAAAGAAACAGAAAGTTCTGGTTGAAAGATGAGTTCAGAAGAAATATGGCTGGCAAATACATTTAGATTGACAACTGTGACCCAGAATGATAAAATCCACAGAACTTTGTCTCTTCTCTTTCTGTCATTCATTGTCTCTCCCTCTCATTTTCTTTTATAATTTGAAAATACCACATTAAGAAAATTTCAAAACAGTTTTTTCCACTATATCATTACTGTCAGTATATGCAATATTTTGTTTTCCTTGTCCTTATTGTTTCCCATTACTTTATGACCCAACATTTAATCACTTTCTGACTTGAATCATGTAGATGTATATCTTTATAGAGAAACTCAGCCACCTTTAATTCTTCTCCATGGCATTGTTTAATTAATCAGGTCTTGATCTCAAGTTCCATGACTTCAGTTTTAATTTATTTTCTTTTTCCTGGTATGGTATATGTTTTATAATTTTAAGTTGTATATCAAAGGTAATAGGATTGAATTTATAATGTCTGCACATTGAAGCTACTATTTAAACTACACAGGATTTCATATCCCCAAACCATATTCTTACCTCTTGTTCACCTACCTGATAAGCTTATTGAGGACAATATTGTATGTTATATGAAAGCACCATCTAAGTGATAAAACTTAGAATGATGGGGTGTATTCTTCATATGCTTTTATGTGAAATATTCCAAACACAATAACTATGCATTTGAACACTTGTTCCCCAGCTATTTTAGTAGGTGACAAAATGCACTCTTTGGATCTGGGCCCTCACTGGAAGATGCACCCTACATGTGGGTCTTGAGGATTATTAGTTAGCCCCACCTTTTGGTCTTTTCTCTTTGGCCAGGCTTATATAACTCATGTGAGGTATCTGCACTTATCAAACTATTGTGGAGCCAGAAAGCTGTGTGATTTGGGGAGAGATTGTGGAGGAAAAGTGAAGTCAACCCTTGTCCAAACCCTAAAAATATCATTTTGAGATTAGCAGTAGAATTATGTGTTCTATGCTCCAGGCCTACATGTTCCAATGCACATCAGCCTTACCATCCCACCTCCACCACCCTTGAGGGAATCACATTGCAAGAGGCCAAATAACAAGTTGAATAACCCTCTCTCCCTATAAGGACATGCCCAGTAAGCACCTGAAATTCCTCTTCATGCAAATGAAGCATTCCCAGCCTCTCAGCTCCAGCCAATGATCTTGAAAACCCCTTCCAAAACCTCTAGGTTTATATAGCTCTTGTTCATGCACAATAAAGATAGCTGTTTCCTTGAAAAACATCTACAGAGGCTGTTTCCTCTACATCCACACCAGCTGAGACCCTGCTAACCTCTCTTTCTAGGTAGCTTTATTCCTTCCAGTCCAGCTCAGTACTCTATGGTGCCTAGATACTCTGAGGGCAGAAGCAGACCCAGGTTGACAAACAACCACCTTGCTTTCCTGTTTTGATGGACTTCACCCTCTCATCTGTCATTATAAACCCTTTCTCAGTTAAGTAGTTTTTATCAGTTATTTTTTTTCTACAAGGAGAATCATACTTAAGAAGTATTTTATTTGGCACTGTGTAGATTATTTAGTACTTCTGTTTCAGCAATAGCTAGTAAAAAGAATAAATCTTTGAGAGGTAAGTATAAGATTCACAATGCTTAATGTACATAACCTTAGAATAACTTTAGAAGCATTAGAAGTATAATACATTTTACATTGTATTATTGTTCATGATTTATTTTACATGGTATTTTCTTAAACACATAAAGTTTGTATACATGTATTTGTGATTCTCCTTATATTTGTCTTCTACATAGATAATCTATCACTGTTTAAATATTTTAAGTGTTTTTTTTTTTTTTTAATTTCATTGCTCATTAGTTGATTGCCATGAAATTACACTTTCGGTTCATCACCATGAGTGACAGGACGTCAAGTGGAGGTATTTTAATACCAATAAAAATGGTAAATTATGTATCTTGATGGTTAATGAAATACTAATCAACAATTCTAAAAGCCTAGTTAATTCTATTGATATTCACTGGCATTCTCTGAATCCATTATATAATAAGGTATACATGTAAGAGATATACATACACTATTTTTAAAATTATTTTCTATAGAAATTAAATTTCATCTCTTTGCATTTTTATTTTGAGTTCTCTAGGTAATAAATAGATTTATCATACTTTTGTTTTTAACATGCATTTGCAGATATTGTGCACAGCTTAGCAATATTTTCTATTTGAAATAACATTCTCATCAAATGAATGGAACATAATAGACAAAAGTTTAATCATATTATTGATCATATCAAATGTATATGGTCAACATGATCCTATTTGTTAATTTCTCTTCTGAGTGACTTTACAATTTGTGTCCTATTCAGAGAGCCTTTTTCATGTACCAATGAGTTCAAGGCTCATTCCCTGCTCTCTCTTCTATCATATTTAGTGTTTCTGGCCTTATTTGAAGTTAAGTTTTGTGCACGGTGATAAGTCTGTGAAGAAAGGTCATTGGGAAATAATATTCTGCTGGCTCCTAATTCATCTTTGTATTTTTATATTACCAAATATTTCTATTTTACAACTTTCAGATTTTCTAACTTAGATAATTTATATAATTAAGTAGAGATAAAATAAATTATTTCTTACTTTTACATTGCTATTTCTCCAAGACATATAGGATTAAAGTAGCTGGCTTATTATTTATTTATTTTTTACTACCCTTACTTTCTATACCTAGAGAATGTAAACATGTTGTATTCATAGCTTTAACAAATAGACTAATAATATGTTTTTAAGGAGAGACTTACCTACTATATTCTTTGTAAAGTTATCCTGGATATAATCATTCTTCTATCAAGTAAACACAAAATCTTTAAGATAGATTCCCAAATAATGTCAAAGAAAGTTAGCAAATTCTCAAGACATATATTTCATATATCTCATAATTTAAGTCCTCACTAATGTGCATAAAATTCCATAAACTTTACATATAAACTTGATATATGTTTTTGGACCAGATGTGCATACCCAACATAAAAGGACAAAAAAATTGTTTAATACATCAGAATTTTCTTGGCTTCATCTGAAAGTTTTAGCCAGCTAAGATCTCTAATTAATACCAACACGACTTAACAATCTTATGTTGTGGTTATGCCAGGACTCAGGTGAGTATGCCTCACTGATTGAGTACACTTTGGAATATACATAGCTCTATTCATGTTCATGCAAATTGACCAAATTATAATAGAACAAACATATCTCAAAACTAAATTTTGTTAAAGTTGTTTAGCAACTCAATATACTGTGGTTAAAACAAATAAGTTGTAAGTCAAGAAGTACATTCACATTCCAAAATAATCCTGTTTTGTGGTGCATGTTTTAAATTTTATATAAGGGATACAGTTGAAGTGATGTTTAGAAATAATAGAATACTATTTGGTACATGTATGATTTTCTAAGATTATAGACTTTAAAATGATGATGAAGTTTGGTATTATGGTCAAAGTTTAAATGACAACTGATTCATGAACATATAGTAACACAGTTTTTCAATATCGATTATTCTAGGTCAATCTCCATTTTTTCCAACATGGATATATTTAAGATTCACTGTTATTTTAACTATTTGTACTTTATTTTTATTGGTTATTTTATTTATTTACATTTCAAATGTTATCCTCCTTTCCAGTATTCCCTCCACAAACCTCCTATCCATCCCCCTCCACCTGCTTCTGTGAGGAGGTTCCTCTACCCACCCACCCACTCCCACCTCACTGCCCAAGCATTTCCCTAATCTGGGGCATTAAGACTTCAGAGGACCAAAGGCTTCTCCTCCCATTGATGCCAGATAAGTCCATCCTCTGCTATATATGCTGTGGGAGTGACTGGTAGTTTAGTCTCTGGGAGCTCTGGGGGTTCTGGTCGGTTGATAATGTTCTTCTTATGGGGTTGCAAATCCCTTCAGCTCCTTTGTCCTTCCCTTAACTACTTCACTGGGATAATTGTGTTCAATCTGATGGTTGGCTGTGAGCATCTGCATCTGTATTGGTCAAGTTCTGGCAGAGCCTCTCAGGGGAAAGCTATATCAGGCTCTTGTCAGCAAGCACTTCTTGGCCTCAGCTATAATATCTGGGTTTGGTGGCTGCATATGGGAAGGATCCCCAGGTAGTGCAGTCTCTGGATGGCCTTTTCTTCAGTCTCTGTTCCACTCTTTGTCCCTGTATTTCCTTTAGACAAATGCAATTCTGGGTGAAAGTTTTTGAGATGGGTGGGTGGCCCCCTCCCTCAACCTGGACCACGCTTAACCTCTGGGTATGGTCTCTCCAGATTCTTTCTCTCATTTGTTGGGTATTTCAGCTAATGTCATCCCTATCACTGTTATTTTAAAACTTGTCCCTCAACCAAAGAATGAATACAAATATATGGCATATTTACACCATGAAATAATTACTCTGCTGTTAAAAACTGACATTATGAAACCTGCAGGCAAATTGAGGCAACTAGAAAAAATGTATTGAGTGATGTTAACCAGACCCAGGAAGACAAGTATGGTATGTATTCACCTATAAGTAGATAATATGTTAAGTAAATGATAATCCATAATCCAAATGCTACAATCCATAGATAGGAGAAGGAGAATCCATAGGTGAGAAGGACTGTTTAGGGGGGGATGTATGGATATCCTTGGGAATGGGAAATACAATAGATTTTTGTGGATGGACTCTGAGTGGGTAGGGATGGAAGGGGAAGCAGTCAGATACGGGAAATGGAAACAGTGCAGTGAGAAATGGCCAGAATTTGAGGCATCTGTAGTGGGCCTGGTGTGGAAAACTAGTGCAGTGAAAACTTTTTGGAATCTATAAGTGAGCCTGGTGAAGACCTTGAGGATTAGACTCCAAAACCTGTAGTCTGAAATGCCCCCCCCCCTTTTTTTATAGCCCATCAAGTGTTCCAGTGGTGGGTTGCTTTTGGTGAAATCATTGGCCAATGGGGTCCCAAGGAGATCCTCAAACACCCCAGGCTGATGGTAAGAGAGAGGATTGCTCTATGAGGCCCCATTGCTAAGGACATCATCCACATAGCTCACTGAATGCCTGGAAATCAAACTGATGCTGGCATGGAGCCTTCTCCCCTACACTGTATTCACTTTGGTGTGAGAAGGTACTCTGCAGGCTACCAAAAGAAATCTGGGCACCAACCCAGTCACAATTCTTCTACCTATAATGTGTCTTGTCTGTAAGATGTGCCAGGCAATGGTGACACAGAACGTGTGAGAGTGGGCAAGCAATGTGTGATTTAACTTGGTGCCCACACCACAAAAGGGAGCACATGCTAGATGGCTTAAATCAGAGAATGGATACCCTAGATGGCTTGGACCAGAGAATGGGTACCCCAGAGTCCTAGGGTAGAACCAAACACAACTTCTCTAAATATGAGAGAGAGAGAGAGAGAGAGAGAGAGAGAGAGAGAGAGAGAGAGAGAGAAATAGGCAGAGAGAGAGAGAGAGAGAGAGAGAGAGAGAGAGAGAGAGAGAGAGAGAAATAGGCAGAGAGAGAGAAATAGGCAGAGAGAAAAAAGGAAAAAGAGGAAAAACAGTATAATGATTCTAAAGATATTCTTCTTTGCTTATATATCAGTGCCTTGTCTAGTTGTCATACGTCCTCTGGAAGTAGATGGTAGCAGGGACAGAGACCCACAGCTATATATATGTTTATGAGAGAGAGAGAGAGAGAGAGAGAGAGAGAGAGAGAGAGAGAGAGAGAGAGAGAGAGAATCTAATTTAGAGGATTCCATCAGGTTCCTCCTCTGAAGATTGAGGGAAAATCGCCAAAACAGGGTAGGAAAAACTCTATGAGTCAAAGGGGATGGAGGACATCAAGAGGACATGGCCTCACAGAGACTGAATCAGAAAGCATGGGGCCAGCATGGGTGTACACAAGTTCCACTGCATATATGCTATGGCATTTCACTTGGTGTTTTTGCGGTACTCTTAACAGTGGAAGCAGGCATGTCTCTGACTCTTTATTGATCTTGGCACCCTTTCCCTCCTATTGGATTTCTTTGTCCAGTCTCTCCATATGAGGGGCTTTTGCTTTTTATTTTTTCATCTTATTTTGCCATGCTTGGTTGTTGTCTGTTGGGGGCTGTTTCTTTCTGAAGGGAAATGGAGAGGGAGTGGCTCTGGGGAAGATGAGTAATCAGGAGAAGGGAGGGAATATTGTGGTTGAGATGAATTGTGTAAGAGAAGAATCCATTTTTCAATAAAACATGAACAAACAATAAAACATTCCAACTCTTTTAAAATATAAATTGAACTTCCAATGTGTAAATTGTTTCACAGTAATCATGCAATTAAAAAATAATCTTGCTAAACCTAGTGGTCTAAATATGATAATTAAAATACTCCATATATTATCAGTGATTCTAAAAAGGAAAGTCAAGAATACACATAAGCAATAAACTCATTTATACTAGGTAACTCCTCATCTTCATTTCACAAGGTCAAATCCTGAAATTAGATATTTCAATAGGTAAAACACTGTGACTTTGAAAAACTTTCGGCTTTGTCTATCAAATATAACAAACATACACAAAAATTTTGAAAATGTACGCAATCATCAACTTGAAATTTATGAAATGCATAATTTTGCTTAATACATACATAGTATTAATATTTAATTTATTATGTATTTGCTTATATTTGACAAAATAGTAATTACATTTTAATGAAAAACCCATCACAGTTTGGCCAATAGCATCTTTGAATTGATTCCTTATTTCTGTTTAAAAGATTTTTATTAGCTGGGCAGTGGTGGTGCACACCTTTAATCCCAGCACTTGGGAGGTAGAGGCAGTTGAATTTCTGAGTTCAAGGCCATCATTGTCTAAACAGTGAGTTCCAGGGCTACACAGAGAAACCCTGTCTCCAAAACCAACCAAACAAAAACAAACAAAAAACAAAATAAACAAAATAAACAAACAAAAAGGTTTTTATCAAGATTTTTTCTGAAGAAAGATGAAAGCTGATCATACTACAGCTATCTAAGTAACTGGGTAATGAATTCTCATTTGTTCTGGCATGAGGTGCTACCAGCAACTATTACCTAAGCTATATTTCACTTCACAATTGAAGTTGTATTGTATGACTTTTAGGAACCTTAATAAATTTTGACAAAAGTTCATTTCTTTAATTTTATAAAACAAGGTTTGTTGAGATGCAATACACATGTGTCATGTAGCTTGCTGATTTTAACCTACACTTCAGCAGTTAGTGCAATCATGGACTTGGAAGGCCTCACTGTAGGTAATTTACTACACTGTTGTCTATAGCATGTGATGGTCACTATGGTTTTATGCTCACTCAAGATCATGGCACCTCGTGCTCGCTTCGGCAGCACATATACTAAAATTGGAACGATACAGAGAAGATTAGCATGGCCCCTGCGCAAGGATGACACGCAAATTCGTGAAGCGTTCCATATTTTTTACCTCTTCTGGGCATATACCCAGAAGATCTTCCAACTGGTAATAAGGACACATGCTCCACTATGTTCTTAGCAGCCTTATTTATAATAGC
>NC_034593.1:113182539-113232042 GCF_900095145.1 Mus pahari | reverse complement strand
TTAAAAAAAAAAAAAAAAGATCATTGCACCTCTATCCCAACCCTAGATTTAATAGTCACTTATTTATCTATGTTGATCTATACTGGATCCATTTTTATTTACAAAATTGTAATTACATCTATTTCTTCCCATTCTACTTCTAAAATGCCCTGTTATGTAATTATTGCTCTCTTTCAAATTCATAGACTCTTTTGCATTAGTTGTTATTATTATCATATATGAATATGTGAAGTAACTCCTAAATATAATCTGCTCAGTTGTATAATTTTACCAGTATGCATGTTTTGGGAGCTGATCATTTGATATTGGATAATGAATTGGTGTGCTTTTCTCTGAGAATATGATTTCCTCACCTCTCAGAATTCCTTAGTTGCCTGTAACTCTTTTTGTAGGTTTGAGGTTCTCTGGGCTTGCCATTCCATGTCTTTTGATGTCTTCTTTATCCAGCTCTGCTATTATATATAAAATCACATATTGGTGTGATTTTATGGGTGCAGCTTCTGACTTTACTAGGAGACATGTCCGCATAGCAAACTCCTTGATCTTCTAGCGTTTACAATATTTCTGCTGCCTCTTCTGGAATGGTCCATGAGTCTTACCCATGGAAGTGTTTTAGTCATGTATCTACTGGGACTGGGCAATACAACTGCATTTTCTTTGCTTGTGTTTTTCTACAATGGACTCTGTCTACTGAATAAAAGAAGCTTACTTGATGCAGGGTGAAGGCTCTGCTTAAATCCCTTTTTAGCTTGATAAATATGTGCCCTCTTCCCTCATTCAGATCCTATGACCTTCTATTAATCAAATCAGTACTTTCTAAACAAACCTAAAGAGCATTATATTGTATACAGTCAATCAGGTACAAAAGTATGTTCTAATTCATATGTGAAATCTTTAAAATATGATCTCAGAATAAGAAACATATTTTAAAATTAGGAGTTGATCTTGGTATATTACAATTAATCTTTAGCAGTGCTTCAAAATGTATTTCAGCATGAATATATAATTTAATGCAACTATATGCCTGGAAATTTCTACTTTTGGATCAGTATTTGATAATCTATGTAATTATTCACGTACATAAATTACACTGTTAATTTATATATGGAGTTTTATATGCAAAATTTGGAAACAATCATTTGTGTCAAATTTAAATAAACTAAAAATAAAAATAAGGCATATTCCATAAATGCAAAATTTTAATATAGTCAATCTTTGTATCATCCCTCTTAATTGTAAAATAAAGATTCTCAGTGTGTTTCTATTCAGTAGGTATTAGTGATTCAAAATAATGCATGAAAATATAATATATGTTACTAATTATTAAATATTACTTTAATTAACAGTGTGTTTCACAGAGTGCAGTTTTGAAATAATAACTAACACCCAAAGATAAAATAAATTTATATGGTTCTTCACTGAATGGAATAAAACATTAAGCTAAATATCATGGATACTAAATATCACTTATGTATAAGTGAATATCCAGTTTTTAAATATTTGCTTTCTTAAAATTTTTGTTATTCTATATAGCTAAAATATTATTATTTTCTGAAGTAGATTAAAACAATTTCATATTTCTAGCTATCTAACTTTAAAACACACCCTGAAATAAAACAATTACTAACACCTCAGGTATCCCATTGCTTTTGAGTGTGTGTGAGTTTGTGTATGTGCATATGTGCATGTGTTTACCTGTGTGGGTGTATATACATGTATATTTATTCATGCCACTGTGTGTTTACTGCTTTGGTTTATGACAGATTGGTGATGTTTTGATTATGATGTATTTGTTCATTAATTCTATTGAATTTAGTGTTCTTCCCTCATTGATTGTGAATTTCTTGAAACAAACGTATATATCCTTTAACCTTTTTTTCTAAGTAAAATTTTGAGAAATTACCTAATTTGGTTTGTGTATATTTTCTTTGTTTATTTTATTAGAGACAGGGTTTGTCTATGTAGCCCTTGCTGTCCTGCAACTTACTGTATAGGCTGACATTGAAATCAAGCATGTGGCATGTTAATTTCAAACTCTAGTAGCCATTTCTCTTCTTCACCTTGTTTGGAGACAGCGACTCTCTTGCTTCTGTATTCCAGCCCAGCTAGCTTCTTGCTTCTGGATAGGTCTCCTATCTCTGCCTCTCATCTTACTGTAAGAGTTCTGGGATTACAGACATGGATCTAGCCTTTTACATGAGTTCTAATAATTGATATCAGTCTGTCAGATTCATGAAGACAAGCAAATTAGCTAGCTTGCTGTGGGTGTGTGCATGCATGTGTGCTTGTGCATTCATGCACGCATGTATGCATAGACACATCTGTACATGCTCATGCATGAGTGAAAATGTTTGCACACACGTATGTGTGTTTGTGTTTGTGTGTGTGTGAACACATTCTTTTAGCTTCTAAGAATTACTCAAAATTATGTAGTTCAAATAGCCAAATATCCAATTTACCATCACCTCAAAATAAAGTGGAATTTTAGAAGAATTATATATCATATAAGATAGTTTTTGCAGAATGTAAAGAGAAGGTTATGAGTTTATTTAATAAAAGAGATTAATAGGAATAAATAGAAGAGAAAAAGTATAAAAGTACTGGCACATCAGAGTCATGGAAAACTGACTACCTACAAGGTTGAGCCATATTTTGACTTTGTTCCTGGGCATCTTCTTCTGCATGACTGCTATGGCTGTGAGCACCACACAAGTTCCCAGAAGGATGTCAAAATACAAAACACAGGCTGCAGCTTTTTTGATCAACATGTACATGTGAAATCCCACTGCCACCTCAGCTGTCACTGTTGTTTAGAGCCTGACTGTGGTTGTAGAGGAGAATAGGAAGTGTATATGCAAGTCCACCAATATTAGCATTTACTTCAGCTCAAACAGGAAGAGTAAAGAGTATTCACCTGTAGACTAGTTCCTGGTTGTCTCTATCTTCCTTAGTGTAGTGCAGCTGGAAGGAGTTTCGCAGGGAAACCTGAGTTGTCTTCAGTTGTCTTCCTATTGAGAAAAGCTGCTATGGTAGAGTATTCAAATATGTTTAGTACGACGGGAGCTAGACAGCATGATTAACGATTCCTGGTATTGACTTCTCTTCTTTCTTTGCATATCAATTTAACAATTGCTTTTTGGCTTTGTTGGACATTTAAGAAATGACTTTTTCATTTTTTTAAACTAAAATAATTAACTTGAACAGCACAACAATAATAATTATTAAAATCCAGTTTCCTTTTAATCTTTATTTTATTTGAGAATAATTTTAATTGAAATACATAAAGATGATGAAGAAAACCTTGTAAGTCTGTCATCATCTTTGATTTAAAACGGTGATATAATAATAAACAACCATAAGAAAGTTATCTTTTTTTGCATTGAGAAAGAAGATAAGGAGTTGAAAAGATATCTTGTGTGATATGGAGTTTAAGGTGCTAACAATACATTTATTTGAAATGTCCTTATAAAATTGTTCTGGTGCTTCAAAAATATAAGAAAGAAAGAAAATGTCCTCTAGCAGAAAACAAATATTTGAGATAGAAAATTGAGGCTCAAAGTCAATGAATTTTTTTCCTAAGAAGATAGTTGCTGTAAATGCCTCTAAATCTCTTTATCTGTGTGAATTCTACTTTATGATTCCAAATGCACTGGCAATTGAGTCTAAAAACTTTTTTGATATATAAACTATAGTTGCTGAAGCACCAAAAGATTAAGTGGTGTATATACTATTTTGAGTCACAAAGATGAAAAACACAGTTAACAAAGCATTTTTTTCCAAGGGAAAATTGGAGCAGATCGTCAAAGTCTTCAAAGGGTACCTCAGACGAGTCCCTTAAATTCACCGTCAGAGAAAAAGTCTCTATGCTTTACTATACTGCCACTCCAGGTTTGCTCCAGGACACCTTGCTCTGCATGGCTGCTGTAGCCATAGGCATCACATTCATTCCAAGAAGGACATTATTTATAGAAAATGCAAGTTGAATTTTTTTTTTCTGCAGGTTTGGGGGGGAATTCCACTCTAACCCTTAATTGCCACTGTTGTTTAAGAAGACAGACATTGTCAGACTATACAGGTTCTAAAGTGTAAATCCGAAGGTATTTAAAAATGCTTCTATGTGGTGTTTGTTTCCTGTCTTTTATAGGTTGTGATGCTCTGAGGACAAGATGAGAACACAGATAGAAAATCTCTCCCTGGCTTTCACTAAAACTAAACAGACTTGTTATTTCCATATGCATTTTGTTCTTCATTAAAAAATGTATACTATCTTTTAATTATTTTTACCCTTATTTACTTATTACATGTGCATGTGTCTGTATGTGCACATGTATGTTTGTATATGTATGGGAATTCTTGTGTCACAGAACCTGTGCATGACTCAATTAATTCTCATATTCTGTGGGTTCCATAAATTAAACTGCATCATCAAGTTTGATGGCAAGTACTTTCAGCCAATGAACCATCCTGCTATTTTGTTTCTTTCTCTCCTTTCCTTTCTTTTCCTTTCCTTTCCTTTCCTTTCCTTTCCTTTCCTTTCCTTTCCTTTCCTTTCCTTTCCTTTCCTTTCCTTTCCTTTCCTTTCTTTGTTTTTTTTTTTTTCTTATTGGTCAAGCATTAAAAATCAAAACAGTCTTTATAACAAAGTACTCAGTTAAAACATTAAGAATTGTGATTTAATTTCTGAATGCAAAAGTGCAAAGCAAAGCAAAACAAAACCACAACCAAACAGTAATGCATAGCATACAAGGTGAGTCCCTGCAGTAATATAAGGCATGCTTCACAAATGACCAGAAGCAATAGTTATTTCTCTAAGGAGTATGAAACAGTTCCATGGATTGCAGTGTGGATATACCAACCCCAGAGGTTAAAGATAAATAAAGAAAAGAAATAAGCTTGCTAAATCAACTATCCCATGTCTCTAGGCACCTGCTCAGTGGAGAAAGGCGTGTGAAATCTCCCAGTTGTTCCCACTTATGTCAGAGCAGTTCACACGTGTTGTGTTTTGTTCTCAAAACCTATAACCTTCACAGGCCCTGACCGTAGTTGCTAGGTGTGGTGGATTACCACATCTGCATTACTTGGGAGAAACAGCCATTCATGCACTGCCTTCTTGGATCATACTTTTGCATCACCAAACATCTACGGTTCGATTCTGCTAACATCTGCTAACTAGATTCTTTAAAGCAACTGGGACAACTGATCTCAGATGCCTCTAGGTACCACCCTCAGAGATGTCAAAGACTCATCAAGATATCTGGGTTTCCCTAAACTCAGTTTCCTTACCTTGTAATCATTCAGAGGTCCTTGGACCTTTGACTGTAGGACATCCTGTGTAGCTCCGACCTTCAGCTAGCCTAGGAATCAGATAGGTGGTATGGCTTTAGAAAATATCTAACATCCTATAAACCATATGATGTCCACTTTCCAGCTTTTAAACACTTACAACTATCTCTAGTCACCTTATGGAATTTGTGCAGTGGACACATTATACCTAAGAGCCAAGAAAGTTGTATGCCAACTGGCTGTGAAGTGCATTTAACCTGAAGCCTGAGACACCCTCAAATACTGCTGATGCTAAGAACATACATGCACACCTAGCTAAGGCTGGTTGTACTCATAAGAAACAACTTTGAAAAGTGATCAAATTCACCACATAAAAATTTAAAGATACAAGGTAAAAAATTAAAAACAAATTAACAGCAATACAATAGCATATTCTATATGATCCTTTGCCATTGATTCTCCAGAAATAAAATGACAATATACTCCTTTCCTAAAATAAAATAAAAACGTATTGGCTGCTCATACAAAGAAGTCCTCTTTGCGGACAAGCACCAAGTTATTAGTACAATTTTAAAAACTATTTTATGGTTTGAGATATAATAGTTATCGTTTACTTAGTTAAAATGTAACTGGAGTATTAGAGACTAAAGCCATTAAATCATCTTTTATTATACCTAATTTCTTCTAATTTTATTCCATTTAGATTGAAAATTGTCTTTTATGCTAAATCCACTGGTTCCACTGATCATTTCTCATTCAGAAACAAATAATGACTGAACAGCTTTTGAAGCCTAACAATTTGGGGAATAATTAAAGGGATGAGAATATAAAACTTAGAGAAGGAAGAAAGTGGCACAAGGGTGAAATACTGCATTATAATTGAGCAAAAAGTTGGTCATATCTGGTTCATTCTTTTCTTTTAATCTTTATCCGTGGTGAAGAATTTACATTTGATGAATATGATTTTACCTGTCTCCTGAGTAGGGATTGAGTGATGGCTGATAGCAGCAGAAAAATGAGTAACACTCTCCTGATATACTCTTCATGCTTAAGAGCTTGTAGCCAGCCACTGTAGAATCTAGCCCCTGCCAACATTTTTAGATTGTGTGATCTACAGCATCTTTTATAATTATGTAATTATTGTAATATTGCCAACACTACCACTATAAGATGCCTTTACTCTTAATTTGTTCAGAAAATTAGTTGGCATTCATTCTTCTTCTCTATTTTAATTTCATATTTTTTTCAGATTCATAAAGTTTCATCAGCAGTGGATTAATGCTAGTTCACTCAACACATTGTTTTGATTTTTATGAATTTGAGTAGTCTTCTGTAAAATTGTTTACAAATAATCATACTTCATAATGGAAATTGAAGTTCACTGTGGAAAATTAATAAATTAAAATTGCTTTTACACAAATGTCCTTTCTTTTATTTTTTCTTAAATTATTTTCACATCTCTGCCAGGAGCCTACCTACCCACCTCACTATTCACCCAACTTTATGTTCTCTTTCACACAGAGAAATAAAACCAGTAGAATTAAAGATCAAATCAAACAAATAAAATTAAATACAACTACTTTGGGTCTTAAGGCCTGACTTGAAGTAAAGTTGATATATGCCATTGGAGAAACTGATTTTTCTTTCCCCAGCAGGTAGCCGTGACAAACATCTTACTGGGTAGGGGTGGGACTTTGATTTGTTTTAAGTAGTAAAGGAATGTAAAAAAAAATATATATTCCAAAAAATGGACCAAAGAAGCCAGCAGTCACAGATATCTTTAACATCTGGCAAAGTATACTTTAAAGTAAAACTCATCAGAAAAGATATAGAAAGACACTACATATCCATTAAAAGAAAATCTACCAAAAAGATACATATTTTAAAGACTTATGCACCAATACAAGGTTACTAAAATTAGTAATAATATCAATAATAAGACACGATAACACTATAGCTAGAAAATCATAGTAACCATAGTACAGTAATACTCATTGACTATAATTCCTTAAACTTGCCAATACAAAGGTCTTCCAGATGAATAGTAATCACAAAAATGCTGCAGTTACCTACATCATACATCAAACAGCTTTTGTAAATATTTAAGGTTAATAAATTTAATTCACCTCATAGGGTTTCTACAATATTTTATGCATATTGGACTTCAATGTTGCTAATCAGCACAGTATATGCTTCATATATATGATATATGATATACAATGTAATACAGTGTATATTTGTATGTACATACTTGGAATATATAGTTATGAATTAAATAATTGATCTTGTGTCACTCATGACTTTTTATGAATAAGTGAACAACTCCAGGTGCTAATCATTGTATCAAATTCACTTGATGCATAAAGCATAACCACATTATATATTTTTTATTTATCATGAACTCAAAGTAATCTCTCCATAATAATCTTTATATTTCTATTTATTATTCATCACCAAATTTCTTTCATTAGTTTATAATAGCATTGTAGTTGTCAAAACCATAGCTTTTTACCAGTATAAACTATGATAGGAAATACAAAATTATCAAAGTATTAATATGGTATTGAAACAGCACAGCAACACAGGGACTAGCTCAGCAAGCTGCAACTTCCATTTGGGTTATAGACATATTTGACGCAATGTCCTTGACAATCTATGAGCTTCTTCTACAGCTAATGTGAGTATACCTCTGTCCTAGTAACCTCTCTAGTGATTTAAAACTCCCCGTTCAAAAATGCTGTGTCAGAACATATTGTAGCATACAGCAAGATATGAAACATAAAGGAATAATTTGGCATAGACTGACTTGGTGAACATGTGCAGTAAAGAGCCATGTCTTCTGAGTCAACTTTTTTGTGTAAAACTCCTATCCACCACTTCATGTCTGTTCAAAATCAGATATTCATGTGGTTTTAGTGGCATGCATCAAGCAATGGACAAACACAATTGAATGTAAGAGTTCTTTTTTTGTCATTCAAAGCTATCAATCTAAATAGAAGAGTCATCCAAACAGCACTGTCTAGCAACTAGACACTCCTTAAGTGTAGATTCATTAAAAGAAATCTTCCTTTTGGATCTGAGTCCTTTTGGGTCTGAGTTACCTCACTCAGGATGATACATGGTATATATGCACTGATAGTGGATATTAGCCAAGAAGTACACAATACCTAGGACACAACCTATAGACCTAAATAAATGTAACAAATAGAAAGGCCCAAGTGGGGATGCTTCAATCCTATATAGAAGAGGGACAGGAATAATCACAGGAGGCAGAAGGATGGGGAGAAGTGAGGGAGGGACGGAGGGACCTGAGTAGGAGAGGGGAGGGGTAGGGGAAAGGGGCACAAGATCAGGTATGGGGGTGGTGTAGGAGAGAAGCCCAGAGGGCCAAGGAAATGAATGGAGATAAGCAGCAATGGAGGCTTAGGGGACCTTCTAGAAAGTCCAAGGGACCAAAGACCCAGGAGGTGAGAGACTCTTAGGATTCAATGAGGGTGACTTTAGCAAAAATGACCAACACTGAGGAGAGGGAACTCAAAGAGCTCACCTTCAGTAGATAGAAAAAGGGACAGGGTTACTATTTACAGTCAAAATTTCTGACCCTGACTGTTCCTGTGTAAAAGAACTGCAGAGATTAAATGAAGAAGAGACTGAAGGAAAGTTGGGCCCAACTTTGGATCCATCTCAGAGGAAGACACCAAGGCTTGACCCTATTTCTAACGCTATGATGTACCTACAGATGGAAGCCTGGCATGGCTGTCCCCTGAGAGGCCCTACTAGCAGCTGACTGAGACAGAAGCAGATATTTGCACCGAACCATTGAACTGAAGTCAGGGACCTCTAATGTTGAATTAGGGGAAAGATTGAAGAAGCTGAAGGGATAAGTGACCCCATAGGAAGACCAGCAGTCTCAACTAACCCAGACAGAAGGGAACTCCTTGATACTGAGTCACTAACCAGGCAGCATACAAGGGCTAGACAGAGGTCCCTGGTGCATATATAGCTGAGGACTGTTGGTCTGTCCTCAGTCAGAGAAGATGTGCCTACTCCTCGAGAGACTTGAGGTCCCAGGGAAAGGGGAGGTCTAGTGAGGGTGGGAGGAGAACATCCTCAGAGGCGAGAAGAAAGTAAAATGGGATGAGCAACTGTGGGAGGAGGGACCAAGAGGGAGGAATGATGGGAATGTAGATTAATAAGATAATAAAAATTGAAAAAGAAAGAAAGAAAAAGGAAAAAGAGGAAGGCTCCACCTTTACCTGAGCACCTGATTTGCATTTCCTTAATCACTAAGGACATTGAACATTTATTTAAGTGTTTCTCAGCCATTAAAGATTCTTCTGTTGAGAATGCTGTTTAGCTCTTTGCCCTGTTTTTTTCATTGGAATATTTGGTTTGTTGATATCTAACTTCTTGAGTTCTTTATATATTTTGGATATTAGCCCTCTGTTGAATGCAAGGTTGTTGAAGATCTTTCCCATTCTGTAGACTGCTATTTTTTTTTCTACTAATGTTGTCCTTTGCCTTACAAAAACTTATCAATTTAATGAGGTCCTATTTATCAATTGTTGATCTTAATGTTTGAGCCATTGGTAGTCTGTTCAGGAAGTCATTTCCTATACAACTGTTTCCTGTGTTCAAGGCTACTCCCCACATTCTGTTCTACTAGATTTAATATATCCAGTGTTATGTTGAGGTCTTTGATACCCTTGGATTTGAGTTTTGTACAAGGTGATAAATACGGATCTATTTTCACTCTTCTACATGCAGACACTCAGACAATACCATCTATTGAAGATGTTTTTCTTTTTAAACTGGATGCTTTTGACTTCTTGGTCAGAAATCATGTGTCTGTAGGTCTGTGGGTTTATTTCAGGGTCTTTGATTCAATTCTAGTGTTTACTCTGTCTGTTCTTAAACAAAAACCATGCTGTTTTTATTACTATTGCTCTGCAGTACAGCATGAAACCAGAGATGGTGATATCTCTAAAAGTTCTTTTATTATTCAGAATTCTTTTAGATATCCTGTTTTTTTTTTTTAATTTTTCCATATGAAGTTGAGAATTGTTCTCTCAAATTCTGTGAAGAATTGTGTTACAATTTTGATGGGAATTGCATTGAATCTGTAGATTCTTCGGAATCTTGAAGTTATTGCCATACAGGTCTTTCACTTGCTTGGTTAGAGTTACATCATGGTATCTAGTATCATGGTATCTCTTAAGAAGCTTGATTCAACAGTGGATAGAAACAGATGCAGAGTCCTGTTGCCAAACATTAGGCAAAGCTTGATGAATCATATTTTAAAAAGTTGGGGATAGAATTGAGTGAGTTGGCAGGGTCAAGGACACCACCAGAAGACCTACAGAGTCAACTCAATTGAGACCATGATGGTTCACAAAGTCTGAACCGCCAACAAAAAAGCACACAGTGGCAGGTCCTAAGCCCTACATATATCTGTAACAAATGTGCAGCTTGATCTTCATGTAGGTCTCCTAACAATTGGAGTAGGGACTGACTCTGACTCTGTTCCTTGCCATTTGATCCTCTTCCCCTACCTGGACTACCTCATTGTATCTCAGTGGAAGAGAAGTTGCTTAGTCTTGTGGGGAGTTAATTTCCCAAAATGGAGTGGTACTTTGCGAAGGAGGCTTCTCCCTCCCTGAGGAGAAGGGTGGGGTAATGCTGGAGGGACTTATAAGGGAAGGATTTGGGAGGAGAAGAGGGAGAGTGCGTGATAAATGTAATGTGAATAAAAAAATAAATTATAGATAGAAACAAGTAATTTCTTCAATAGAATAGTCAATACATATTTACGTTCAAATAAGTTTGTTTTGTTTTGTTTTTTTTTTCTTGTAGTATACAATAGAATCTCTTTGTGATTATAATATTTGCCATTCACTGATTTTGTCATTGTGTCAGAAATAATTGGGAGATTATTATATGCAGATGTTGATTGACTCTGGCTCACAATTTTAGAGAGTTCAGTACATAAACATTTGACCACACTGTGCTGGAGTTTGTCAGTACAGAACAACAAAGAGGCATCATGTGGTGAAGGAAGATGTTCACACTGATATCAACCAAATAGTGGAAGACAGGGGCCTCCAGGACTCCAATATCACTCTCAAGTGAATAACCACTTCCTTAACTCAGATCTTTCAAATCTTTGTTATAAATTTGCTTCCTAGAGGATGAATTTATTCATTAATATTCTAGTCAAACTTGGCTATCCTGAGAACAAATTTATCTTATATCTCCTGATTTATCCTTAATCAAACATAGCATCACAAGTTGATTATGTGGCTTAAATTTTGGAAAATATTTCACACATTCATCCAGTTTCTAGAGCACTTTTATAAAAACTCTAGTAGACACCAGAGTTATCTACAGTTATCTATTAGCTACAGAGCCTTTTGATCAACTCAGAATTTATATACAAAAAGTCAATGAAATGATTTTCTGCTGTAATGTTATTCTGCTATACTCATAGTCTGGAAACTTGCCAACTCTCATCAGAAAGGCTTCATGTAGCAACCAATGGGAGCAGATACACAGACTCCCAGACAAACATTAGGTGAAACTCAGGGAACCACATGGAAGATGGGGAAGAAGGATTGTAGGAGCCAGAGGGGTCAACAACACCACAAGAACACAGTCCACAGAATCAACTCAGCAGGGTTCATAGTAGCTCACAAAGAGTAAAGGGATAATTCCCAAGCCTGTATGGGTCTGAGCTTGTTCCTTTGCACATATGTTACAGTTGTACAGCTTTGTCTTCTGGTGGTGGGACTCTGAAATGTGGGAGCAGGGAGAGGGTTGCTGTATCTGATTCTATTAGGACCTTTGCCTGCTTTTAGGACACTCTTCCTTCTACTGAATTGCCTCATACAGATATAATATAAGGATATGTGCCTAGTCTTATTGTAACTAATCTTATCATGCATTGAGTTAATAAACCTGGAAGAGCTGCTTTTTTTTTTTTTTTTTTTTCATGAAGGGTAAAAGATGAGTACATCTAGATGAGAGGGAAAGTGTAGTGAGGGAATGTCTAAGAGGAGTGGAGGTAGGGGAAACTGTGGTTAGAATTTAAGATCTGAATAGATGAAAAGAAAAAGAAGTAGAAAATACAAGTCCTAAAGCTAGAATCACAAAAACTTCTTCCTTGCCTGTAAAATTATTGAAAAACAGTGCTTCATTGTATAAAATTAATTCTTGATTTATAATAATATTTTGCTAGTTTAAAGTAATCTACACTAGAATTCTGCTTAGTCATTAATTAAATTTTTGTCTTGTTTGAAGTTTGGTTTTCCCCAATCTACTTGAGAACTCCAGATTGTTTTTTTATTTTAATTTTTATTTATTTATTATTTAATTTTCTTTTTTTCTTTTTTGCTAGATATTTTCTTTAAAATACCTAATTCAAATGTTATCCCCTTTCCTGGTTTCTCCTCCAAAATCTTCCTGGCCCTTACCCCCTCCCCCTGCTCACCAAGGCAGCAACAACTCCTGCTTCCTGGCCCCAGCATTTCCCTACACTGGGGCATTGAGCCTTCACAGGACCAAGGGTCTCTCCTCCAAATGATGACTAAATAGGCCATCCTCTGCTACATACGCAACTAGAGCCATGAGTCCCACCATGTGTTTTCTTTGGTTGGTGGTTTAGTACCAGGGAGCTCTGGAGGTACTGGTTAATTGATATTGTTGTTCCTCCTATGGGGCTGCAAACTCCTTCAGCTCCTTGGGTCCTTTCTCTTGCTCCTTCATTGGGGACCCTGTGTTCCTTCCAACGCAAGGTTGTGATCATCCACTTCTATATTTGTCAGGCACTGGTAGCGCCTCTGGACACAGCTATATCAGGCTCTTGTCAGCAAGTACTTCTTGGCATTCACAAAAGTGTCTGGTTTTGGTGGTTGTATATGGGATGAATCCCCAAGTGAGGCAGTCTCTGAATGGTCATTCCTTCAGTCTCTGCTCCACATTTTGTCTCTGTATCTCCTTCCATAGGTATTTTGTTCCCCCTTCTAAGAAGGATCAATGTATCCACAGTTTAGACTTCCTTCTTGAGTTTCATGTATTTTGTGAATTGTATTTTGGGTATTCAGAGTTTCTGTGCTAATATCCACTTATCAGTGAGTGCATATCATGTGTGTTCTTTGGTGATTGGGTTACCTCACTCAGGATTATATCCTCCAGATCCATCTATTTGTCTAAGAGTTTTATAAATTCATTTTTTTAATAGCTGAGTAGTACTCCATTGTGTAAATTTACCACATTTTCTGTATCCATTCCTCTGTTGAAGGACATCTGGGTTCTTTCCAGCTTCTGGCTATTACAAATAAGGCTAGTATGAACATGGTGGAGCATGTGTCCTTATTACATGTTGGAGCAACTTCTGGGTATATGCCCAGGAGAAGTATTGCTGGATCCTCCAGGAGTACAATGTCCAATTTTCTGAGGAACCACCAAACTAATTTCCAGAGTGGTTGTACCAGCTTGCAATCCCACCAGCAATGCAGGAATGTTTCTCTTTGTCCACATTCTTGCCAGCATCTGCTGTCACCTGAGTTTTTGATCTTAGCTATTCTGACTGGTGTGAGGTAGAATCTCGGGGTTATTTTGATTTGCATTTCCCTAATGATTAAGGATGTTGAACATATTTTTTTTAAGTTGCCTCTCAACTATTCAGCATTCCTCAGTTGAGAATTCTTTATTTAGCTGTGTACCCCATTTTTTTTTTTAATAGTGTTATTTGGTTCTCTGGAGTCTAACTTCTTGAGTTCTTTGTAAATATTGGATATTAGCTCTCTATCAGATTTAGGACTGGTAAAGATCTTTTCCCAATCTTTTGGTTGCCTTTTTGTCTTATTGACAGTGTCCTTTGCCTTACAGCTTTGCAATTTTATGAAGTCCCATTTTTCAATTCTTAAACTTACAGCACAGGCCATTAGTGTTGTGTTCAGGAATTTTTCCCCTGTTCTCATATGTTGGAGGCTCTTCCTCACTTTCTCCTCTATAAGTATCAATGTCTCTGGTTTTATGTCGAGGTCTTTGATCCACTTAGACTTGAGCTTTGTACAAGGAGATAAGAATGGATCAATTCGCATTCTTCTACATGTTAACCACCACTTAAGCCAGCACCATTTGTTGAAAATGCTGTCTGTTTTTCCACTGGATGTTTTTTGCTCCTTTGTCAAAGATCAAGTGACCATAGTTGTGTGGATTCATTTCTGGGTATTCAATTCTATTCCATTGATCTACCTGTCTGTCACTGTACCAGCACCATGCAGTTTTTATCACAATTGTAGTACAGTTTGAGGTCAAGGATGGTGATTCCCCCAGAAGTTCTTTAATTGTTAAGAATAGTTTTTACTATCCTAATTCTTTTGTTATTCCAGATGAATTTGCCAATTGTCTTTTCTAACTCAGTGAAGAATTGAGTTGGAATTTTTATGGGGATCTTTCACTTCTTAGTTAGAGTCATACCAAGGTATTTTAGATTATTCGTGACTATTTCATGTGTCCCCTCTAACACATTCACTTCACATATTGTTCTTTTGATCACATGGTATGCTATTGCATTGCTAGGCCTCTGTTTTTCAATATTCTAGTATAGATTATAAATGAAATATTTTCATAGAGAAACATCTTTCCTGTGTTTGACTTTATTAGAATCTTCTACTGATATAAGAAGTGATAATATTTTCAACACATATTTTTCTCACTTGACTCACTTTTCAGTAGTGACTAAATTTGACAGCTCCTTCATGGTAACTGGTAAGTATTTTCTAACTGATTAATTTAGTGATCATGTGACCATGCTTCTGTGCCCTGACATCAGCAGACAATTTGCCACTGGGTCAATTTTCTTATAATATGACCTGAAGATTAAAAAAAGAGTTCACATATAACTTATCCAAGTACACTATGCAGATAATAGGAGCCAATCCAGTCAAGTTCTAGCCGTAGAAGGATATATGATCAGTAGTTGATCCATCCATCTGGCCATGTGCATTCCTAGCCTGCTCACCAGATGCTGCTGACCTTAGAGCAGGACTTGAGAGACACTTCATACAGCATATAATGAGGACTCAAAGACACAGTTTTGGAAACAATCCTACAAAAAAAAATTAAAGAAATATTAACAACCTCAAATTCATTAATAAAAGTTAATAGTATACAGAATAAAGGTTGTTAAACATGTACCAATCCCACTTTGGAGGAAGAAGAAAGCAATCACGGGTAGGTGAGGGAAGGAGGGACCTGGATGGGAAAGGGGACAGGGAGGGGAGGGGACAAGGCAAACATGATCAGGTATGGGGGCCAGCAGAAAGAATGGAAACAGGTAACCTCAGGAAGAGCCTAGCATAAGTGCCCAACAATAGGTCCAACAAGCAGTTGAAAGAGTCAGATGCAGATATTTACACGCAACCAATGGACAGAAACTGCTGACCCCTGAGGTTGAATTTGGGGAAAGCTGGAAGAAGCTGAGGCTGACCCTATAGGAAGACCTGGACCTCCGAAATTTCTCAGACACTGAGCCACCAACCAGGCAGCATACATCAGCTGATATGAGGCCTCTGACACATATACAGCAGAGGACTGACTGCCTTTTCTGGACTCAGTGAGAGAATATATACCTAACCCTCCAGGGAGTAGAGGGCCCAGGGAGTTGGCAGGTCTGGTGGAGTGGGGACAGGTGGTGAGACTTTCTGTGAGACTGGGGTCAGGAAGGGGAAGAAATATGGGTTGTAGAACAGTCAGAGGGCAGACCAGGATGGGGATAATGATTGCATGTAAAAGAAGATTAAAGAATAAAATAAAAAGGTACCTTCAGAAGTAATTTCTAATATTATATATTATGAGCATTAAAATAATCCTCAAGGTTAAGTAATTTCTATGTACTTCAAATGTCTTAAATTAATTTGAACCCTGAATTATTTTATAGACATTATATCCATTTTCAAGCTTTCTCACTTTGACTTAGCTTCTCTTTGCTTCCATATATATGTCTATCTGATTTAAATCTTTATTTAAGAAACATAAACAAATTTTAATAGATTTATATTTGTATATATTTTAAGACAAAAGTTTATATTAATATTTATGTTTGATTCTAGTTTTAATCATATGTGATTCAACTTTAGGACTTAGTAATTCACATTGCTAAGAAATTTTATTTTTAATTTATTCTTTTCATTTTTTATTAATTAGTGCAAAATTCACTGTTTTACTAAATAATAAAAATCACCAAAGTGATTTAAGTTGTTAGGGTTTCATGGAAATATTCCTTTCTTTACTCTGGGACAAATTATACTTTACTTTTACGCTTTTAAGAAATAACTATCTTATTAATTAAGCTATTGTTTTCCATGTAGTTTAACTTTGTGTTTACAAATGTATGTTGAAAATTTGTTTCTGGCTGCAAACAAAGTCTATGTCCAGTTTGACTTCTGTATTTGAGTTATTTCTATTTGGCTTTGTAATTCCTCTCTTCCTCTTGTTGGCAATTTATTTGCCCTTATTTGACCTTGTAACACACGGGAACATGAGATTCTAGTGGTGTTGCTCAGCGGTGGAGCACAAGGCAAAACCAGCAACATTTAACGGGACCACAATAAAGTGTGTGCATTTTACCTTCGATATTTAATAACAACGGTGTAAATATGTGCATAACAGATAGCTATCTCCTAGCAATACAGTCTGATTTCAGTAATGTTTAACAACTCCTTATTAGGGAGTGTTCAGTTATGTATTGCTGCAGTGGTGCAGCAATAATCAATTAGAAGAAAATGTTTGTTTTTCATTGGAAACTTTCTAAACATTCTATTTTCTTGTGAAAATTTCAAGGTTTTGGTTTTGGTTATTTTAGGGATATTTCTAGAATATTATCTTTAGATTGATAATAGGAAACTTTAATTATTTTGATACTACCTATATTTTAATGTCAGTATTATATTGCAATATTATCCAATATTATTGTTTCTTAGTCTATTTCTCAGACATTAATATTAACATGCATCTCTTTATTTTGTTATAATGCAGGTTATGATGATAGGTAAGAATTTTGATTGTCTATATTTTAAGCATGTCTGTAGGAAAGGACAGAGGCTCTATACAATGCTTCACAGATAATTTAATATAATCACTATGTTTCACCACATTTCTATTTTACAGAACCTATAGAATTCTATTGCTTTCTGTGTTTTGGATGAATAGACCAAAAACTGCTTATTATTCTCTCTCTATCTTACATAAATGTTCTAAGGTGATATGAATTTTTCTTCCTCATATTTCCAGGTTAATTTTATAATAAATCTGCATGTCTGTTTGATATTAATAAAGAATTTTATAATGCAGATTGAGACGTTTCCCAATCATTAGATTATTATTAGTAATTTGTTATTGGCCACTTGATCCAATTTCTTGCTATTATCTTTACTAAACATACCATAAATGTATGAGATCTGTGAATTTGATTTTGTACTTTCACTCTCTTAAGACATCTTAAAAAGTTTTATGTGTAATTTTTCGTCATGTATGTCTGCATGCATTCATTTGTGATTACCCTATGTGTAATTTATATATATATATGTATAATATGTATATATTATACATATATATATAATATGTACACACATATATATACATATATGCAACATATATCACATATCCACATATCTACATATCCATATATACATGTATACTACATATATATGTATATGTATATATATACATATATATGTGTGTATATATATATATATATATATACATACATAGAAATATATACACATATACATATATGTGTGTTTATATGGACATGTGTGATAAATATATATTTCTTCATATATGTTATACACATGCATATATGTATATTCATGTGTATATATATTATAGAGCGAGACAGAGAGCAAGAGAGAGACAGAGAGAGAGAGGCTAAAGGTTTACTTTAGATGTCTCTATCAGTAATTCTCCACATTAATTTGTATTTTTGGACACTTAGAGGACCTTTAGTGAATCTGGAGCATACTGGCTCTGGTTGTCTGGCTAGCTACCTGAATAATCTCCCTAGCTTATGTGTAATTATTGCTCTGCTTCAAATTGACATTTCTTTTCTTCTCCTTCCTCTTAATTTTTTTCTATTGTGATATTGTGAATTTGCTGATTTAGATGTGTGTGTGGGGAGGTGTTGGGGGTGTTTTCTCGCTTGATATGGAGCCCAAATAACAACATAGAAACTACCTATGGTCTTTGTATGCTTTTCATTACTAATATAGTGTAAATAAATAAAATATATAATAAAAAAGAATATAAGAAAAAATAGTATTATTGTATCTGTTGTAGCAATTTCTAAGTATCACAAAAAGGCATCTGTTCATATTTAATTACAGAATGAGAGATATAGAAACTTTATTGCAATTTTTATCATTGTCTTAGCTTTCCAGTGGCAAAGATTACAAGGCATTTCTACCCTCTCTGATCTTGAATCCAAAGATGCTTATTAACAGCACATTTCAAAGGTGCCTCTGTATTTGGGTCCTGTCTATATTCTTCCACTTGTAGGTCAAAATGGAATCATTGTCTTCCTTCTCTGTTTTGCCTTTCAAGAGCTCTCAGTGGGGAAATGGGATGAGAAGCTGTTTTTTGGATTAAATGTTTGGGGTGCAGGTGAGGAGAAAGCACCTTGGTTTATAAAATGATGCCTCTTTATATGTAGTGACTTAGAGGGGCCCTAAAAAAACATTCGTTTTTAAAAGCCAGGTATTGGGTTAGTTTATTTTAATAATATTATGCCTGTAAATTGTATTACCTTTGTGCTTGCTCCCTTAGGACAGATTAAATGTTAAAGCTACATCTTGGAATATATTTCTAGGGTTTCTGTTTTGTACCTTGTTAAAAGTATATCTTTCTTCATTTTGTTTTTATCTTTGATATTCCTATAGAATGTTAAAATATGTAACTTATAAGAATATTTGGTTGTTAAATGACATAGGAAAGATGATATATTAGCATTGTATGTCTTCTAATGCACAAATCTTTGGGGAACTGAATGCTGAAATTAATATGTTTGCTGTTCTTTTTTAATTTAAGATTTCTTTAATAATGCCTAAGAGAATAGACCAAAGAGATTAAATTTTTATCCTTGCAGAGCATTAAATTCCATCTGGTTTGAAATTCTGCATATTAAAATTGAAATTACTTTTGCTCTAATGTTGCTATTAACATTGAGGAATAATTAATAATAACACTCACTTCAGAATTTTAGTTATGAGATAAAGCACAGATAGATTTTTATCTTTTATCTAGTATTAAGGACACACAAAGTTCAATATTTTTAAATATGTCATGTTCAGTTTAGATGCTATATGTTTATGTAATCTTGTGATGTATTTTACTTTGAATTGTCTACATATATACACACAGAGACACAGTGCCTGTTCACTGTACCTTGCAGATTCATTTGTAGTTATTGTGAACTATATCTCCTTAGACAACAAATAGAGTTGAGATCACCATACTATTTTACTACTAAAGCAATTTCTAAATTTCTGAGGCAGATTGTTCTGAGGCTTCCAGTCAAAGGAAGGTGCACTTTGTAGATATTTTTATTTAAATGAGAGAGCAAATGTATCTAACTAAGTGTATGTTCCAATATCGATAAGAAAAGTCGTCATTTCAAAACACAGGAAGTGAAATTGGCCAAATCCAAAGTCATTCGTATGTTAGGCATTATCTTTGACAATATTTAGACATGTAAAAAAAATACTGATGAAATGTTTCATACACTATCTCTCTTGGGATTGGCTGATGTTTTTCATGGTTGTTTTGGTATTAGGGGATTGGAGGGGTAAACATTACAGACATAAATTGCTATAACTTCTTATCAATAATACAACCTCTCAAAATAACAGCACTATTGAAGCAAATCTTGGCTGAGCTGACTTCCAGGAATACATTTTTTGCTGTTGTTCCTATTCGCAGTGTGACCTTTAGGTAGAAGCATCTGTTTATAGCCATTGAGGAAAGGATGGTAAGTCATGCTCTGGGGCAGGGCATTCATAGAAATTAGTAGGAATTCTTCAGCACTGGGAGATGGTCTGCTTCCTATCATTTCTTTGCTCAATTTGTTACCATGTCATATTAGCTATTTATCGTGACTTTTGAGTTGATATAACTCTATGTGCTTGTTCATATTGTGCCAGTTTGAGAGAGGATGCTCAGCCACATTATGTGTCCCTGCAATAGGCCCTCACTACAGTGGAGATTTTTGTGACTACTTTCTTTCTTTTAGTCAAAAGGTGAGCACGAATAATCTTTTAAGTTTTGTGTTCCTGAAACTATCACTTTTCTAAAGAGCTTTTCTTGATGAATATCTGAAAACAATAGATGAAGACAAATGCCACTGTTGCTTGGTATTCTAGGAAATCACAATTGAACATGCAAGTACATATCTGTGAATACCGCATCGGACATACGTCTGTATTAGTGGCCTTAGGATGCAATATCACAGCATCACTATTTGATGGTCTTAAACAAACAGAAATGACTTCTCACACTGTGGTGAAATCTAGAAGTAGAAAAAAAAAATTAAAGTACCTGCACAGATACCTTGTCATCAAACCTGTATGGGCAGACTTTTCTTGACTATGTCCAGTTTTTGATGGTTTGGAAATATTTGTCCTGCACCAATTTCACGTCACTGTGTTCCTGTGCTGACAACAGATATATAGACGTGTGTGTGTATGTGTATGTGTGTGTGCGCGTGTGTGTATGTGTGTGTGTACATGTGTGTGTATGCGTGTACATGTGCACATGCGCGTGTGTGTGTATGCATGTGTGTATGTGTGTATTCTCTCTCTTTTCTATGTCTTTTTCCTGCATTTTTCCCTACCATGGTTTGAATAAGAATATTCCCCAGTAGGCATGCACATTTGAGCACTTGGTCTCTGGCTGGTGCTTCTGGATCAAAAAAGTCAAGGTACCTTTAAGGGGCACAGTGTATCTGAAGGAAGTACATTACTAAGTCATGCTTTGTGTGGATATAGCTTCACACTACTACCAGTTCACTTTCTTTGGTAGGAGATGTGTTCTCTCAGTTTCTTGCTCTGATCTACTCCTTCCATTTTCCTACCCACAACACATGCCATTTAAGGTTGTTTCCTTCCTTTCTTCCATTCTGCCTTTTTTCACTTCTGTCTGCTTGTTTCTTTGAGATAGTGTTTCCATAGAAGTCATTGTGGAGCCCATACTGCCTTCAAACTCAGGATTTATTTTGCTTCTTCCTCCTGAGTGATAGAGTAATAGTCTAGTCGTACTATGATTAGCACATTGTGACTTTTTATCATCAAATTATATTAAATACACATCCATATTGTTTTAATAAAAATATCAATGAAGGGGCTACAAATATAACCTAGCAGTTGATAGCAGGTACTTCTTTTGAAGAGGACCCAAGTTTGGATCTTTGCACCTATACAAGATGGCTCAAATCACCTGAAATTCTACTCTGGTGTCTGTCTTCTGCTGGCACATGCACAATCACACACATACACACACACACACACACACACACACACACACACACACTAAAATAACTTAACTTTTAAAAAATGATCCTTTTTGTTTTGAGACTGTAGTTATTTTGTCTCTTTTTCTTACTGTTTAAAATACCTCTACTTTCAAATTCATTTCAGACATGGAGAAGGTCACGATTCCTGTTAAACATGGACCATTTTTGCATTAACTTGTGTGTGTGTGTGTGGGGGGTGTAAGCTCCTCAGTCTATATAATGTTATTTGGATGTGTATGTCTTTAAAGCTGACCACTAATACTGGTTTAGTAGGCTCTTGCATCAGCAAGAGTATTCTGTCCATTCTCAGCTTGACATAGTTGTCATGGTTCTTTGTGTAAGTTGAGGCCTGGTGAGTCCCCTGCCTTCTCTCCATCTCAGCATGTCTATTGGTATCTTACATGCTCAGCTTACATTTAGACAGTCATGTTGGTACGCATTTCTGAGTGTAGCTTCTGAATCACAGTCTCACCGCAAATATCCCATTGCTCTGATTCTTAAAATCTTACAATTTGCAAACCCTTCTCCAAGAATATTAATACACTGCCGAAGGCAATGCTGGCTGGCTTGATAGAGAATGATGGGAGATTAAGAAAGATAAACCAAAGGAACGCTCAGTTCAGATGGCTGCATGCCCAGATGGAGACACTGCAGCATACATTTAATATTTATATTAAATATTTAGCATATGTACTGGCTAGTTTTGTGTCAACTTGACACAGCTGGAGTTATCACAGAGAAAGGAGCTTCAGTTGGGAAAATGCCTCCATGAGATCCAGCTGTAAGGCATTTTCTCAATTAGTGATCAAGGGGGGAGGTTCCCTTGTGGGTGGTGCCATCTCTGGGCTGGTAGTCTTGGGTTCTATAAGAGAGTGGACTGAGCAAGCCAGGGGAAGCAAGCCAGTAAAGAACATCCCTCCATGGCTTCTGCATCAGCTCCTGCTCCCTGACCCGCTTGAGTTCCAGTCCTGCATCCTTTGGTGATCAACAGCAGTATGGAAATGTAAGCCAAATAAACCCTTTCCTCCCCAACTTGCTTCTTGGTCATGATGTTTGTGCAGGAATAGAAACCCTGACTAAGACAGCATATTTATTATATGCTTTTAATATGCAACATGTTGACTATACACAGTGAAAACAATCCCACATATTCCAATGAGCTCTTGCTTATTCAGTCCCTGGAGCATGGAAATGGTGGTCGGAGTCTTCTGCACAGAGTGCTCTCTTGCCAAAGGTCGTCAGTTAGATAAAGCCCCTGCTTCAGCAAACATTCCAGTTTCAGACATGGAGGAGGCCATGATTCCTCTTAAACATGACTTTACTATGTCAATATTGCACTACTATATAGGGCTACATTATTCCCCACATTTTGTACTTTAAGGCTATTTATATTTATTTACATGTATTACATAAATTTTATATATTATATAATATATCTTACACATTATAATTATATATATATATAGATAGATAGATAGATAGATAGATAGATAAAAATTACACAAAAATTTCTTTATCCATTCACTCACTGATAGTAATTTTGTTCTTTCTACCTTTAGAACTCATTTGTCTTAGGGTTTTATTGCTGTGAAAAGACTTCATAACCAAGGTAACTCTTATAAGGTCAAATATTTAATTGGTGTTAGCTTACAGTTCAGAGGTTTAGTATATTGTCATCATTTCAGGAAACATGGCATCATGCAAGCAGACTTGATGATATTGGAGGAACCAAGAGTTCTACATCTTTATCCAATGGTGGCAACATGAGACTAACTTTTTCAGGCAACCAGAAGATTGTCTTCCATCAGCAGCCAAGAGGAGATTAGATTCCACACTGGGCAGAGCTTGAGCATAAGAGATCTCAAAGCCTGGCTACACAATGATGCACTTCCTCCAATAAGGGCACACCTCCTAATATGGCCACTTCCTATAGCCAACTATTCAAGCACATGAATCTATGGGGACCAAAGCTATTGAAACCCTCACACCATTTGATCCACACATATCACAAGTTAAATTAGCACAATCACTTCTTGACTTCTTCCCAATCTGAAGCCTAGACTCAACGGCCAGGGCCAATTTACTTCTCACGGTCAAGACCCCAGGTCTCCATTGTCAAAAAAGTTGATTGCAGATACTTTTAATCTTAAATTTAAGAAGATGGTTTTCCATGTAGGAGTGAATAATTAGAATACTGATTAAGAGAAACAGGGAACTTAAATCCTTTGGTTTTTATGCTCAGCATAAACTTTGAAAGTTTTGCTCTTCAAAGAATTTTCTACTGTTTATTCTCATCTAGACTGTATCAGTGCTAAGAGAAAAGGAGTCTTGTTCTATTTTCATTAGGAAGCCCCTTGTTTACACTAAAGGATGACTTTGGTAATTTCTCTGGATTCTATTCATTTCCTTTATTCTTCCCATTATTCCCAATTTTGCCTGTTTGGTATCATGTTAAATTACCCTCTTATGTCTCTAATGTATGCCTGTGTCAATTATAGGTGCATTATTCCAAAATAGAATGAACATTGTGGCCTCAGAAGACCACAAGGGATAGAGAAATGCAGTACATTTCTTATGAAACATCTAGAGGAGATATACATTGCAGAAGCAAAGCAAAAAGTCAATTAGATGAGAACATAGGGCCTGGTGTTTAGTTAGTGGGAAACTATGCCTCAGTACAAATGATTAGCACATTACTATTTTCATGACATGAAATTGGCAAGGATGAGATCAGAGTATTCAAATATGATTATATTGGCAAAGTTGTCCTAACATCATATAGATTACACACAAAACCTTTGAACTAGTACATGACTCTGAGCTCACACTGTAATATTTTAAGACTTAGAGAGAAGTTAATGTACCTATAAATTTTCCCCATATCATCTTGACTTTCTTAGCTTCTTAAATATTTTTAATGGGGAGATTATTTAATTTTACCATAAACTTGCATGTGACTTTTAAATTGTGTAACTCTTATATTCGATTAAAATAGAATGAAATTGCATAAACATACACTCATATTTTTCATCTATATAATGAAAATAGAGATTTCAGGGTAAATATTTTTAGTTTCAAACAAGCTAAATATTGAAAATTATTATGGAGAATATTCCAAGTAATTACTGAGACTAGTAGACCAATAAATACAGATTAAAAAAAAAATTTGTTTATGCAAAAATCCCCAAATTTAGCAATTAAGGAAAACAAAAATAAGTTAATTATAAGCAAATGAAGAACAAAATATGAGCACTAATTTTACAGAAATGGAATATTGCCTTTTGTCTCTCAATATTCATCTACACGTTGGTTGTAGTCACAGAATTTCATTATAACCACCCAGGCAATGGCATAATAAAATAACTTCCCATCCTCACAATCAGGCTTGAGCTTAGGTGTTTAGAGTTACAAGTTACATTCTAGGGAATGTTAAGAGGCAAAAATTCTATTCTACCAGTAGAACCCCTAAAAATATCGCCTCATGTCACTTTCTTACACCACCAACTTTCAATTCATGATCTATTTCTGATATTTTTTTCTCAGACTGTTCCTTGACCACAGGAGATAGTGGCTTAACTTGTTCATCCTCTAGCTTTTGCAATTCCTTATCTCTTTAGACTCTGGCTGTCTGATATATTATGGTCCAATCTGCTTACTCTTGTCATTTCATTCTTTGGCAAAGCAGTCCTTCACTGTCTTCCACTGTACATAAGACTAACAATTGTTCCCTTCCTCAGCTTGGCTGGATGATGCTCGTATTCCCCTCTCCCCTCTATTTGCTGTGGGTGAAAATTCTTAGAAACTCCATTTTTATCACAAACCTTGTGTGTTGACTCACGAAGTGTAATAGGTTAGATTGGTATGGGTCCAGCCTAATTAAATTTTATCTTGGGCTATCTTTTGTCCCCTTAATAGCCATTTCTTGCTCACCTCTGTGTCTGACCTAACATATTTATTGCTCTCAGGTGAAACATTTTACAATGTATTAATTAATCAGGACTCTAGTTTCTATCAACCAATGCTAAGAATGTCATCAGATGGCATGAGGACTCCAGTATTTTCCTGCTTTGTTGTAACGCAGTGGGGCATTGGGATATACACAAATGGCCTGGTCTCCACTCGAGCTGAGATGTTGAACCCTGGGACCTCATGTCCTTTGACTCGTGATTGTACTTGTTTTGCGACTATAAAATTTCATGAAATGGTTTCTACATAGAAACATGGAATTTGGAGTAACCTGAAGCTGTGTTCTTGGACCATGATCATTCATATTTAACTCCTGAATAAATGACCTCTTATTACCTTGAGGAGATGTGTTTTTAACATGATATTTTCCAACATAAAGGGGTTGCTATCTGAGAACAGTCTTAGTGTATTAATATTACAAGAAATATTGGTTTAAAATGAATTTATGTACAGGTGTGAATAGTGTCCTGTTTGTGGACTTCTCTAAGAAATTCAGAGTATAGAGTAAGAATGGCGAGACGAGTTGTGTCTTTTTCTCTGTCTGTCTGTCTATCATGTTTTTTCTGTCTCTTTCTCTATATAGGGATACCTATCATATGTGTGTACTTTATATAAGCAGTCAGCATACACCCACATATATATGTACATTATGTAGCAGATACAAAAATCAGGATTTTTATCATTTTCTTTTAAATTAACTTACAGCCAATTACGTTCTAGTATTTCAATATATTTGTTTACTAGCTTCTGGATTCGAAATTGCATGGTTATTTTTCCTCATTTCTATATCCGTTATTTTTATTTTTTGTGAGTTGCTGCTACAAAAGCCTTTAAAAAGGGAAAATAGCCACCAGCACCTGTCTCATTTTGAGAGGCAAGATCTTATCACTGACAGCTAATCAATAAAAACAAATGAAAAGTAATAACGTCAGACTTGAGAAGTAAGGTTTTTATTCCTAGCCTGAAGCAAGGGCTCACCAATATGTTAAAATCAATCAATCTCTCCCTCAGACTGAACCTAAGTCCTAATCGTTAAATCTTTAAAAGTACCATATGCATAGCACCCTGCCGCTCCCACTCAGAGCACAAATAGAACAGACTGCCTCTGTCTTTCTCCCCCTCAGGCCCTCATAACCAAGACAGATCACCAGGGAGGATAACGCTGACCCTGAGCGTGGAGAGAGCAAAGCTTGTGCATCACTTTTCCCGCTAAAGAGATTATAAGCAGCCTCCATGCCCCCACCGTGATGAAAGTCATCCTGAGCTTTCTGAGGGGAAGCCAGTAAACTGACTAAATGCTGAGCTGAGTGGTGATCAAATACTCTACAAATATGGCCACAGGGGCCAGACGGGAGCTCGAATATTCATCATAACCACCACGAATCAGAAGACAATGAGCGGAGTTTACACGTTGCTTCATTGAAGGAGAAAAAGGAAAATCATAACGTTCCCCAGGAAATTTTCGACTCTGCGAGATTAGCATGCACTTGATTATTTTAAAGACTGTGTTAAGAAACTTAGTCTCTGCATGCGTCCTAATTCTGCTTTATAATGAAAGAGCTCTGTTGCTCCCCTGTGCAAGCTCTCAGATTGGCCTCATCATTTGATGAAGCTAATTAGAATAACAATGAACTTAAAAATGTAAGAGTCTATGGCTCACATGGGAGGAGATTGGATAAAAGTCATGGACTGGTGCATTTCCCCGAGCCTCCTAGATTCTTTTACTTTATTCACCAATTTCCAGTTAATAATCTGCTTACATACACATGACCAAATTCAGATGGCTAAAATGTAAATAATTGCTATCTTACACATATCTTATTTTTTAAAAAAAGTCAAAAAAGAAATTCTCTGAGTATGAATATATTTTTATGATACTTTGGGCAAGAAAATAACTCCTTCTGCCAGGCACAAGAAATAATTTACCTTTCTAATAGTTTATGGATTTTAGTCTACAGTATTATAAATATGAAACTATCAGCTTTTATTTTTTTTTTTCCATCTGCCTCTGGAATTTTCTACCCTTGAGAAATTGCCAGCATTGTGATTTTCATCTTGGTGAGCCAAAGAGATAAACATCCTTATCTGAGAAGTTAATGCATTAGGTTACTCAAACTAGGTGCCTGTTGGGGTGAAGCTGAGATCGGAGCACACAAATGCACACCAAGAGCCAGTGTTCTTTTGCCAGGATATCTTCATTTCCTTCCAGAGTGTCAAGACTGTCAGTAGTGTCACTACATCCCATGCTATAAACCACCTTTCTGAAGGAGCAGCCTGAAATCCACAAAAGCTTTTGGTTTTAGTGAGCACATATAGTCTGGGTAAACTGTTTCATTTTAAACCTTTAGGATACCACTGAGAGTCTTGACACTCATAAATGGTTAGAGCTGAAAACAAACCACAACTTCAGTCTCTATGTTGATGTTGTTAAATTTATTTTATCTAAAGACTCATTCATTTGTCAGCAAGAAATATCACAAGCTGTGTTCTCTAAAAGGTAAACTTCGAAGCAGAGAAGTTTCTATTCCTCAACTGTCAGTTTTCATCTTTATCTCTTCCTTGCTCCTCCTGCATGCTCAGTCTTTCAAACTACCCTTCAGAAGTAAAATCCTAAGAGTTAATTCTTGAACTTAACCTGCTCAAACAGGCACTGAATGTATTGTGCACGCCAGCTCTCATTAGTGTAATATTTCTCCTCCTAGCCATGTGGTTATTCTAAAAATAGAATATCCAATGCCCGTCATGCATCCTTCATTCCTCTGTGTCTGTGTTACTGATGAATCTATTTTATTTATCATCTTCTAATTGGATAAGTCATAACCACTCATCCATAGTTTTCTTAAACAAAGAATTTCTTTATGTTGTTTATGTTCTTCTGTATAGCCAATTGATAAGTTGTCCTCTTTACAATAATATCCTAGCTGCGTCTTATTTCAAATTAATCACTAAAATGAAAATGAAGATATTTCTACATAAATATATTAAAATATATAAATTCCCGGTGAAATGAAGAAGTAAGAAATTTTCTAAGAAATTATATAAATACTTTCTGAAAGCTTCTATTTTTAACAAGTTATATTCAAATTTATGTTGTATTTTGCTGTTATGTGAGTATTTTGACATAACAGCACTTACATGGCAACTGTAGCAAGATAGGCAAGCATTTTTTTAATAAAAAAAAATGTTACCTAATTAAGCATGCATTTCTTTTTTTTTCCAACCAATGCCCTCTGTAAGTGATATCACTATTGTAGCTCCTCTGTCAAAGGGAAATAAATCTATAAAACAATTAACTTTTTTGTTACTGTAGATTCTCAGTTTGAAATGTTGGCAGATTATCACTCATCTCCAAACTATCTTATCTATTGATTATACTCTTCATTTCCTTCCAAGGGCCAAATGGCTGGGGACCAGAACCACTTTTCCTCACAGTCCTGCCAAGAAGCACTGACACCTACATGAATTACATGGAATTCACAGGACTTTCTCTTAGCAAAGACATTCAGTTCAGTGTTTTAAATGTGCCATAATATGGATTCCCAGTGTATGCTAAGCAAAATTTCATTAAACAAACTACATTATAAGACTATCTTAAAACAATACAACAGCTGCTCTCTACTTTCCTAATGCCACTACGTTTTAAAACAGTTGCTCATGCTGCTCATGTTTGTTCCACTTCTGTTGTTAATAATAATGTAAATATCTGATAAGCAGAGGAGCTGATATATGACCCCAAAGGGGTCACAATCCACAAGTTAAGAAATCCTGCTCTACAAAATTACTCTATTAGAAGAATTTCACTATATTAAAAGGATTATTTTCACTATACGAGAAGATTGTCTTACAATTATATTGAAGGAAATATTTTAATTGAAATCATAGTAAAATGTGAATAAGTATTTAACATTATTTTCAACAACATTCGAAATTCCACATTGTATCACTTCATCACTTCATTTATCCTAACATTAAAAAAACCAGTGATTTATATATTAAAAATGCTGCTTAGAGGATATATATATATATATATATATATATATATATATATATATATATAATTTGTTAACTATACTATGCTTTACAAAACCAAAGAACTGACTTTGTGTCATGTGAACATAATATCATATTTTCCTTGTATTAGCCAACAGCATGAATATATTTAAGGTATTATAAGTAATTGCATATTCAAGAACAGCCACTGCTTTTGTTTGGCAATTGCCTGAAACATACCATAAAGTTTTTCTTAGTGTCCACTAATGTAACTGTCATGTTCAGATATTGAATAAATGTAGGTCATGTAAAAATGAGGGTTTAATATTAATAACTTGTATTGTATAATACTAAGTAAAATATCTAGGGGAACATTGTAAATAAAAATATACTGTGGACATAAGCTTGATGCAATGTAATATATACTATGAAATCATATTTATAAAGTTAGACATTCCTTGATAAAGTAATCATATATATTATCATTTAAAATATAATTTAATAAAATATACATAATAAAATATTATATATATATACACACACACACGCGCGCGCGCGCACACACAAACACACACACACACACACACACACACACACACACACACACACACACATGTCTTCTGAGGTTGTGTGCCGACCCTGAACTCATGGTCCTACAGTCTCTGCCTCCTGACTGCTGGCTGAAACTACAGCTATATAAAACCATTTGTAGGTTAATATTTGTAAAATTTTGTACAAGTTCAGTTTACATCCCTTCCCTTTACCTCTATAATTCATTTATTACATCCCTTCCCTTTACCTCTATAATTCATTTATTACATCCCTTCCCTTTACCTCTATAATTCTGTTCATTTTTTTTTTACATAGTTACACACTTTCTTAGACACTGTTCCTTCACAGTGAAGAGACACCATGACCAAGGCAACTCTTATAATACAAAGCATTTAATGAGTGATTTGCTTACAGTTTCAGAGGTTTAGTATTGCCATCAACACAGGAAGCATGGCAGTGTTCAGGCATGCATTGGCATGGTAGTTGAGAGTTACATTCAGATCTGTAAGCAGGGAGGTTCTGGACTTGGCATGGATGCTTGAAACTGCAATGGCCACCACCAGTGACATACTTCCTCCAAAAGGGCCACAACTCTTACCCTTCCAAACTTTTCAAATTGCGCCATTCTCTGGTGACTAAGCATTCAAATATATTAGTTTATGAAGCTATTCTTATTCAAAGTACCACACACCCATTGAAATGGAAGTTTATATTTAGATCTGCAATTTTTCCCATTTATTTTTCCTGACATTTTTCATGACCTTCTCAATGAGTTTTCATGAGTTTCTTTATTATGTAGTTAATTCAAATTTATAGATTTTATAACATTGTTTCATACCTATGCTACTCCTATAGTTTGAGCTAATATTTGCAAAATATTTCAGTTAGATAAAATATAGTTGAATAAATCAATCATGACTTCTCTTTTCTTTTATCTTCTACAAGTTTCCCATCACTCAATAATGCGTTTTAAGTTACAAGTATTGGCTACCCTTTCTTTCAACTTAAGACCAGGCCAATTATATGGAAAGAAAGTTCATATGTTAAATTTTCATGGTGTTGGATAGAAATTTTGAAAGTTTTAATCTTAAATTCAATGACCTTGGAAATTTAGAATTGACAATTGTTCTGTTTCTTTAGACCATTGATTCCTTGATGCAGTTACAAATGTACCAAGCAATCAGTCATTATGATAAATCATAGGACTCCTAAATAACAACAACAACTAGTTATGAAAATGAGAATACAGAAACACATCTGAATGGGGGAAGATTGCATTAGTGAGTTCTGGTTCATGTGCCCTGCAAAAGCCTATGAATCAAATCCTGAGATAGTCTTTCACTTTCCCCAAAGACTCACATTTTATACTGCTCAGCATGCAGATTTCAACCAATAGTGCAATAGATGATATTTTCAGTTCTCTTTGACTCCTCTGACTAGTTAATATCATGTCATACTTATCTATTATATTTTCTTTATAAGGGTGGTTTTTAGTCTCTAAACAGTTTAAATACATATATTTAAGCATCATTGCCACATGCTAAATAGCGTAATTGCTCTCTAAATTGCATATCCTGATTAACAAAAAGGTTAATATTCTAACACTCTCTTGTACATCTGTTATATAAAGGATTCATTCTTTGTGTATTTCAAATAGGATTCTATATTATACTGCAAGGTACTTAACTGTCGAATTTTGTCAAATACTCCATTCCTAAGTGTCAAAATTTTGGACAGTTTTAAATATCTATTGACTTATCAGATTTGCTTCTCTTATATAAACTTCTGGGTATGGGGTGGAGATATTTATTCAAATTCCTGGGGAATGAGTATTTATTTGGGAGTTTTCTGGGTCACAAATTCAGAAGGCATGTGGATATTCCATATTCAACCACCAATACTGAAGAACAAACTCAAAGCTACAGTGTCCAAGAAGTCAGGAGAAGTTAGAAACTGAAACAAGTTTTATTAAATTGTCCTTTTTAAATAGATAATTTTATCAAAACATAATTATGTATATTTTCCCATTCCTCCCTCTCTAATGCTTCCCTCCTAAACTTTACTCCTCAAATTAATGGCATCTTTTTTATTTGATTATTATTGCTAGAACCACATACTCCCCCCCACACACACATACACACACACACACACACACACACACACACACACAGAGACAGAGAGAGACAGAGAGAGAGACAGAGAGAGACAGAGAGAGACAGAGACACAGAGAGAGAGTCACAAAAAACATAAATGTGACTTGCTAAGTCTATTTTTATTGCTAATGTGTAGGATTTACATTGAATAACCAATTTTTGGCTAATTATTAGAAGAGGCTAATTATCCTTCTCCCAGCAGTAATTAGTCGCTTGTAGTTCTTTGTCTAAGTGTGGGACCTCATGAAATTTCTTGCTTTCTACATTAGCACATCTATGGATATTCTGAGTGTAGTTCCCTTGTCATTTCTAGGAGACTCAACTGCACAGGAAATTCCATCAGTCTCTAGCTATTGCAATCTTTCTATCTCCTCTTCTAGAAAGTTTCCTGAACTTCAGAGTAATACACTAGAGTTAACACTAAGGCTGTCTAACAAAGCCTAAAGAAGAATGTGTGTGTGTGTGTGTGTGTGTGTATGTATGTGTGTGTGTGTGTGTGTGTGTGTGTGTACATAGACACAAATGGATATACAGAAACATACATGCACACACACACACACACACACACACACACACACACACACACACACAATTATACGATTTGAGCTGTCAATCCTCCCCATCAAGTATCTAACAAAAGCTATAATCCGGACTGGAGATACCTGTTTGAGCTTCTGGTCTGTAGCCCAAATGACTCTATAATACATGCTACAGCTCTTTTCCCAGCGGTTGATATAAGTCTTTATTGCTGACATCACATATCATGTTACAAGTTTCAGATGACTTGAGCTGGATCTAAACTGAATGTCCCCTTCCTGTGATCCAGTCTCTAGAGTATAGACAGTACTACACAAATTGTTAAGGAAAGGAAATAAAAGTCTTCCGAATCAGAAAAGACGATGAACAGCAAAAATTATTCTTATTTATGTATAATGTATCCTAAAGTGACTTTTATACTTATTAAAATTATTTATATATTTTGAAAATTACTTTAACAAATAAGAAAATTTTATGTGGACATTTTTGTAGAGTCCCTATCGGTTGAACCTAGCTAACTAAGCAGTCTACCACATAGCAATATCCTGACTTATTTGGGGGAAATATTAAAGGAAGAATATAAGACTTTGCAAGCTCTTGCACTTTTTTTCAATTAGTTAGTAGTGTGAGGAGATCAATGAATGATAAGTTATGAGTGTGTTCCTGAGAATTTTCTAGAAATAGGGATTGACCTTATCTTTGAGTGAAACAAAGACAAGGCTTCTGAAATAAAAATCAGATTTATGTGAATATTCACAGTGCCAAATAAAGTATTCTGTAGATGATAATGATAGGATGTGCCTTTTTTTGCTAGTTCACTCTCAGCTGTCTGACCTGTACATGACAGTACCTGCCCTTCTTAGAGGTTAATGTTTATAACATAATTTTCCTTGGTAAAATGCTTTGACATTGATTTAAGAATCCCTGCATTTACAGCTTTCTCTTCTTATTATTTGTTTCTGTAATATGTTCTACAAAGTACTATTATGGATTTACCTAACATGGTTTTTGGTATTACATTAATTTTGCACATGAGTGGAAATTAAAGTATATTTTAATTCCAGTGGTGATTTGTACCCTCAAGTAATAAGTTATTTATTTAGTACCTATCACACTGGTGGCTGTAGATAGCCCTCATAAACATCACTCTCAGTTTATTAATACTTGTTTTACATTTAAGAGCCAACTGTCACAACTCCAACACAATGCTAACAACAATAATTGCATTCTATCTTATTGACATTGCCACAAGTTTGTATTCATGTGAATATATGGCTTATGTCTGCACATTTTATGGAGGTCATTTTCTACAAATTTTATTGGGGGAAGAATCTGTCCTTGTATGAGTAAGCAGTTTCAAATTTCCATATCTTATAAATTATTCATTGACTTACATCTTGTCCATTTATGTTTTGTTTATTTATCACTGATGTGGTGATGAGCATTATTGAAAGGACAAAGGTTCTTTGTCACAAGGGAGAGGAGTTCTCAAGCGTAAGGTTGTAAACATAACTTATGAACTTCTTCAAAGGTAGAGATGAATCCAAATGATCTCACTGTTTGGTAACTAGATTCATTTGTGAAAAGCTGGCATCAGAATAGGGAAATAATTATATGAGTGCATTAGTTCTTATTCCCAACCTTTTATTGCTGGTGTTTTGGACTACATTTGAAAGTATTGAAATGTTGAATTTTGTTCAAATGGATGTTCTTGATTTAATACTTCTGAGCTTCATGATGCATTTTAATTTTTTTAAAAAAATGATAAAGGTTCAGTTTAAAAAAATAACTAGTTCTCTTCAGAGCTTCTCCTATTTAACCTTTCTCAAAAATAATTAATTATTTATTAAAATGTACAATAGTGCATATATTTTATTTATTTATTTATTTATTTATTTATTTATTTATTATATTCTTTATTTACATTTCAAATGCTATCCCGAAAGTTCCCTATACCAACCCCTGCCCCTGCTCCCCTACCCACCCACTCCCACTACTTGGCCCTGGCCTTTCCCTGTGCTGGGTCTTATAAAGTTTACAAGACCAAGGGACCTCTCTTCCCAATGATGGCCGATTAGGCCATCTTCTGCTACATATGCAGCTAGAGACTTGAGCTCAGGGGGTACTGGTTAGTTCATATTGTTGTTGTACCTACAGGGTTGTAGCCCCCTAAAACTCCTTGGGTACTTTCTCTAGCTCCTCCATTGGGGGCCCTGTGTTCCATCCAATAGCTGACTGTGAGCATCCATTTCTGTGTTTGCCAGGCAATAGTGCATATATTAAGACCCATATTGCTTAAGTATCTTGGTCTAGAATAGTTTCCAAATCTTTGGTTCTTCTTTATTTAAACATGACTATGATTATACATTAAAATTGTGTGGGTTAGTATGAGGGTTAATATTAATTATAAATGTGACTGGTTTTAGGATCATCTAATGTCCATGAATTTGCTTCTAGATTTAGATAATGTACATGGGTTCCAGCATTCCTCGAGCTAAGCCATTAAATGAATAAACAGAAAACCAATTTGATTGACAGCATTTATGGCCTTTTTCTTCTTGAATAAGGATATAACCTGATATAATATGACCACCTGGCTAATAAATTGATGAACTGTAGAGTCAAATTGTGAGTGAAAATAAATTCTTGTTTCTTAAGTTGCTTCAGTCTGAGAATTTGTCTTATTACTGAAAAAAATTCAAAGATCTTGTTTGGTTTAATAAATAATGTTTATGGCTAATCCACATATTTTAAAATTATAGTTTACAAACTTTAAGGATGATGAATCTGTCAATAGCATTAAGACTAGATAGTGACCTGACTTGATAAATAACAGCCATGGAACGCCTAATAGCTATTCATGTGGACCAGCTGAGTCGGAGTTAATTCCCAGGAATCCACTAATGGCCCCTGTCCTCACAGCAGACTGACTCATCTAGGTAAACCACATCAGTCTATTGTTAGAAATGATTTCCATCAAATATAAAAGACAGCCAGCTTTCCAGAATTTCTGTAGGGGATAATGACCTAGTACTGTGGTTGAACATTTTCACCTTTATGTTCTCAAAAGTATAGGAAGTCAGAGGAAACTGAAAGTTTAAAGACCCTTCAGCTCCTTCAGTCCTTTCTCTAGCTCCTCCATTGAAGACCTTGTGCTCAGTCCAATGGTTGGCTGAGGGTATCCACTTCTGTATTTGTCAGGCACTGTCAGAGCCTCTCAGGATACAGCTATTATCAGGCTCCTGTCAGCAAGCACTTGTTGTCATCCATAATAATGTCTGGGTTTGGTGATGGTGTGTGGGATGAATCCCCATAGGAAGAACAACAATATGAAAACCAGTACCCCCAGACACTAAACCACCAACCAAAGTTCAAAGCCTTTTACATGTAGTCTTCAGCACAGATGTGACATAGGGGGCAGCCTGCAAGGACTGGTACATGGGTGATGGGTGCTAGAAGCTATATTGTAAAGTCTGACACTAGTGCAATGAAATACCAGGAAAATGTTTGCCAGGATAGGGGAAGAATAAAAGCCATATGCTTGAGTAAATTGTGAATAATCTGAGAAATAGTGAAGAATATGAGCTTTGAAGTAGGCAAGCATGAATAATTCTATAACCCATGGAGGGTAGAACACACACACACACACACACACACACACACACACACACACACACAGAGAGAGAGAGAGAGAGAGAGAGAGAGAGAGAGAGAGAGAGAGACTTTCTTAAAAACAAATTAGAAGAGCAAAGATAAGTGATGCCAGTTTTTCAGATTTGTCACAAAAACAGTACAAGGTTAGAAGCTTAAAACAAACAAAACAGAACAAAAAAAGCAACATTGTGTCATTCTGTTATAGGAGCTCATTCACAGAATGACCATATTCTATTTGGACAATTCAAAACAAATCATGCCTATGTTCATCATTAAATACCTGAGGTCTTTTGGAAAGTGCTTAATTTTCTTTTAGTTGAAGCTAAAATCCAAATGTTGCAAGTTTCCCTCCATCTTACATGCAGGCCCACGCATTCCAATTGCAGTGTCTCTTCCCTTCTTAGAAGCATGCATGTAATGGTGACTTAACACATATTCCAGAATTATTTGGGTTCAACATTTCTCATTGAAACAAAGTTTGGTCCTCAGTTTTTAAGAAGATTGTAAACCATCACTCACAGTGTCAATGTTATCTCATGACTGTTCAAGACCAGATCTTATCATTGCATATCTATTCTCAGAAAATTAGGTTACCACTGTTGGGTAATGTTACATTACTGCTGGTTTCTTTCGTATTTTGCAGTACTGTTCTTTCAGTTATACAGTGAAAATCAGCACTATGGACTAAAAAAAAAATTATATATTTTTGTGACCTGAAAGAAGAACATTTCCTGTGGAGATTAAGAAGAGTCTTAAAATCTAATGGTATAGAGTTATTATTTGGCTTCTTTGATTCTCAAAACTTGACTAAGCAGGAAACTGTATGATCATTAAGCTGCACATTGCCATGGTTGGAATAAACAAGAAACCATGTATATCTAGCTTAAACTTTAAGGCATTTAGAAACCAGCCAATCATAATTGGAATTAAGATAATCCCAAATATGTTCCACTGTGTTAAATATTGCATGCTAGACTGTTGTCTTTTAACCATGGTAGAGTTATAAACAAGAAAAATTTCAGAAAAGATATGATTTCATATAATTTACCTACGAAAACCATGTATTTTACTTTCATAATTTTGATTTTTTTCCTTCACTTTCATCTTCAGAAGGGACTTAAAATTTCCAGAAAATTCAAGTACATACATTGTATTGTAAACCTTTCCATTTAATTTAGATTATTGTTTCCTATCTAAAGAGAATTGGGAAAGGTATTTAATCCTGAACCAAATATTTACCAAATTTCATGTATGTGTGTGAACACTTTTGTTCCTCTAAAGGTGAAAAACTGAATGATGACTGCAGTTTTGAGCTTACCCTCACTCAGGAGATGATCACTGTGGATGACCTGGGAAATGTGGCTGGCACATCACGACTTATGAGTTCTTGTATTCAGATTCTGATGACCAAGTGCCATGTAATGAAATGTTAGCACAGCAGATGCAAATATTTGTAATTCGCTAAAATCGATGTTTCTGTCCCATCTGAATAAGTTTAATTTCTGCCTTGGAAAAATGAAAATAGGATACAGTTTTGAAACTTACCCAATGCATTTTATTGCCTCACATATCGAGAGGAGTATTTCCGCTGAGGGTTTTTCCTTCCTGGTGGCATCAAAAATTCTGACAGTCATGCTTCATCTTGTCAAACAAGACACTTTCATCAACTCATAAGGAAAATGGGCTTAACTAGAGCCTGCTGCAAACACGGCACTTTTGACATAGAGCTGACACACAGTTGACACAGTGTCACACTCAAAGATTGTTCATGTCTATATACCTTCTTCTAGACATACTGCCATTGCCTTGTGGAATAAAATTATCTTTATTAGTTTTCATATATGAGAATTAAAAAATTAATGCAAATGAGAGGCCAATGTATGCAATTTTCAAGTGAGATCATTGAACAATTAAAAGACTGTAAAGACTTAACCAGCAAATTCTTGGCTCTGAAAAATTCTTTCAGGAAATAGAAATAGAAAACGAATTTATCTGACAGTCATAGTAATTATATCTCAGGAAGATTTTTTACAAAAATAGTGTCATACTATGTGCTTTTGTTTTATTTTGTTCAAGTTTGTCTTTCTACTGAAAGAAATTACACACACACACACACACACACACACACACACACACACACACACAGATGGTATGTGAACCAAGGATTATAATGACAAAGGTCACCCATAATTCCTTTACCTACTTTTTCCTCTTGCATGGGGAATGGTGTCCTTTCTTAGCTCTCTTACTATCTCTATATTTTAGAAAGTAATTTTTCAAATTTATAAGCATATGTCTTAACAAAAAAAAACACAGTCTTGATGATATCATAAAATATGCTGATGACAGGATATAGAAGTATGGTTAGCTGGATATGTCTTACAAAGATAAACCCTAGGATGTCTCCAATGAAAGTTGGATCCAATAAGTGCAGTAAGTGCAAGTGCAGATGAACATCAATATTATGTGTTGATAATGAATGTTCACAAGGGAATATGCTTTCTTACCCAATCAAGAGAAAATCATCTTTGTGATGTAAACATTGCCAGTTTCTTTTCTAGTAACTATTTTCCATATACTATTTTTAAAATTTGTGTGTATTTACCAGTGGTATGTGCATGTATGGTCACAAGTTTGTGGATGTATGTGTACAGGTTAAACACACATATGTTTATAATACATATGCCAGAAATGATGATGGATGGCTTTCTTAATCATTTCTCACCTTATAAATCATGGCATGGTTTCATTCTTGAACACAGAACTCACCAATTCAGCTAGTCTTGCTATTTAACTTCGCACAGTGAACCTGTCTTTCCAAAAGAAATACACTTAAATTACAACCAGGCATTACTTCTTGAATGGCATGAGGAAATAGACTGACATTTATTCAAGAAGTAAAAATTTCTTCTGAAGACTTCCTCAAGAATTTTACTTATTCAATTCTAACAAGATAGAGTAATTAGAACTTATTTAACCCTGACTAAATTGAAAATTGGCTAGTCTATTTTAAAATCTTGATGATACATTGAATATAAATTACTGATAAGTACAGTTCCTTAGGGAGAACAAATTAATGACAGAAAACCTACAAAAGCTACCTGTTAATGCCAAGAGTAATTTCTGTCAACAAAACTGCATAGAAAATTCAAGCAAATCCAAAATCATTTTGAAGTTTTCCCCAGTGTTTGAGCAAAGTATGCCTATAATAAATGCTTCTTTAATCTATTATAAGCATGTATTACATATAAAACTAAAAACATAAAATCATAACCAATCAACAGAAACTAAAATATCAGCAATGTTCAAATAATCACCTTAAGAGATTATAGTAATAAATACATCTTTTCATAGGATGATACTGAAGTAAAACAAAGTACATTTATTTCAGGAAGGAAATGTGTTTGTTTGTATGTATGTATGTATGTATGTATGTATGTATGTATGTGAATGTATGTATGTATGCACAATAGTCCATGCTTATATTATAGAATATTACAAATGAAGAAAAAGTTTACCATTAAGGTAACGCCAATGTTCTTATCCGAAATGAAACGAACAAACAAACAAAAAACAAAAAAATCTAGTGAAATAAAATGTGAACATAGCTTTGAACTATTGAATTTTACCTTATTTTCATTTATGTCCTGGAAATATGTTGATTAGAAAAATACTAAAATTTTCATTTAGTGAAAAACAGCAAATATTTTTAAAACTAAAGCTATAGTGTAAATGTATAGGCCTAATTCTCTCACGTTTTAAACAGTAGAAAATGAAATTAATTATGAAGTCCATCTTAATCCAACAGGCCAAAATAAACTATGTAAAGAGAAATGTAAGTCCCTAAATGCTTGATAGGCAATATTTTCAAATAGGAAGCACACTGTATGTAGTAACTTACTAAGAAAATACACAAAATGGCATCACATCTCTCAAATGAGAGACTGTGAACTCTCTTACAGGCATTGTCACCTCCAATGCAGAAAGAGAACAGGTAGTTACTGCTGAAATGTTAAGTGTCCTGGGGAAGACAGCATAGGAGGCAGGAGGAAGCAAAGACAGGCTGGACACATCTTAGAACATGCTACTCTGCCCGATCTTAGAATCTATATTAACACTGAATCCAAATGTTTTATAAAATTCACTAAGAACAAAATATAGTTTACACAAAAGAATAATTATCTTAAATATGTTATACAAACTGATGGAAAATTTTTAACATTTTATTCATTATTATATAGTGTATGAATGTTTGTGCAAACACACTTGTGGAGGTTAGATGACAACTTTCATAAGTGTTTTTTTTTTTTCTTTTCACCATGGGGGTCTCTGGAATTGAACTCAGATATTCAGTCTCAAAGGCAAGCAACTTTACCCACCAGGTCGTTTCACTGGATCTTAAAGTTATTTTTTATTAGATATTTTCTTTATTTACATTTCAAATGTTAACCCCTTTCCTGGTTTCCCCTCCAAAAACCCCCTACATCCTATCCCCTCCCTCTGCTCACCAACCTACCCACTCCTGCCTCCTGGACCTGTCATTCCCCTGCACTAGGGCATAGAGCCTTCACAGGACCAAGGGCCTCTCCTCCCACTGATGACCGACTAGGTCATCCTCTGCTACAAATACAGCTGGAGCCATGCATCCTAACAAGTGTACTCTTTGGTTGGTGGTTTAGTCCCTGGGAGCTCTAGGAGTACTGGTTAGTTCATATTGTTGTTCCTCCTATGGGGCTGGATGAAAGTTTTAATAATAATCAAATGAAAGCTCAAAATTTCTTTAATATCAAAAGGTCATTTTGCAGGAACAAATAATAACTACCAACAAAAAAATGTTAAATGTATTTCATATAAAGTGACCAATTAATAAAAAAATACAAATTCTTCTATATGTCTATCTATGGAACATTGCTTTTCAATATTTGGAGCAAACTGAGAGAACTGAACAGGAGATATGACTGTTTAACATGAACTTGAAGAGCCAGTGCCAGTCAGCCACATTCTCGCCATATTTTATAGACCATGTATTATCAGGCATATGAATCTCGAAGTTTCTCTTAAAAACTTGAACATTATTTGTAACTCACTCAACCTACATCTGTTGAATACATACTTTATTTTTTCGTGTTCATGCAACTTAATTTCCAAGATGTGCCATTAGCTGGTCACCATATTAATGTGAATTAAATAAAAGCCACTCATCTAAGTCACCTGCTATAACTGCAGTTTAATTAAACCTTTTAAAGAAGTTTAAAAAAATATTCTAAAGTTTTGTTTCCTGGCTTTTATAGACAGAGCAGGAAAGCGCACCGATAAGCCAGTGCCTATAGTAAGAAATAAAATCCTTTGGGTATTTATTTCTTGCTCCTCTGACTTGAACAATCTTTCTCTCCCTAAATATGTTCCTTGAGCCATAGGTGAAAGAGTTGTATGGTAGATATATCTGCTGGTATTGGACACTCCACAGTCTGTTTTCTCTTCATTTTGACCAATATGGTTTTCTGTAATCATGCCCATTTGTTACTAATTATGTTTTTTAAGAGTATCTTAAGAGTAGTAACTTAAAGTATAATAAATGAATTTGGAAATAATGTTGCTGAAATGTAAAACATTAGAATGTGTTTTGCACTGAATGAAGTTGAAATATAGCCATTAGAATCTGTGCATTCATCTGCATTAAAGAAGAAGAAATATCCAGCTATTTCACCAATTTCCACCAAACGATGTAGAAAATGAACATTAAAATGGCCCTGAAACAATTACTAAAACAGGGGTATTAAAGGCTAGGGAATCATATTTATTATATATAGAACAAAATAGAATATAAAGGAACCAATATTTTAGAAGATTTAAAAAACTGGTTAAACATAAGATAAAGATAAAATTCTACTGTCCAGCAGAAGAGAGAGGTGCAATTAGAGTAATAATGGGGTATTTCATAAATAAGAAGCAATAAGAATTTTATGACAATAAATGAAGTTATGAATAATATGGATAAATTCTAGAAAACGAAACAACTACTGGAAACTAAGAGGAAATCGTTGTTGGACCATTAGTAGTAGAATAAGATCTTTATTTTCACTTTTCATTTTTATTAAGCATAAAATCTAAGCATGCTTGCAGTGTTTCAGGAGAATTTCTGAGGACATGTAAAAAATAATAGTTGAGTTTAGCTTCTCTATATCCTTCCCAAACTTGCTCTTTCCAGGTTAGCACGAACACCTGATGCACAGGTGTATGGATAATCAAAGACTGAAATCCAAGGTATTTTATATCAATGCTTCATCATGAGTGGGATCAAAGCACATCCATATCTATAGTGTGGCCTGCCTCTGGGTTCCCCAAATAAGGGTGATCTAACAAGTAGGAGAGTGAGATATGGGTCAGTGGGGAGGGAATCGCAGAGGAGTAGGGATACACGCAGGTAGACTCTGACCTGTGACCTACTGTATATCTCGGTAGGAAGAGCATAGATGGAATATTCCAGACCATTCTCACTGATACAATGAACCAGGTAGGGGACACAATAGTCTCATTCAGATAATGTATTTTTCTTTCCTCCCCAGTGTTAAGGATAAAGACTTTGGAAGACAGAATACAGCCTTCTTGAAGTCCATATGCATAAAATGTAATGCTTTAAATACTGTGAGGGGGATATTTGGAGGGACCCGTGACTGAGACCATTCATTCTCTGAGGGAATGCCATGGAGGTACTGCATTATTATTGAGGCTCATATATGCTAGTTATAGTTTTGCTGCAGGATAAAACAAACAAACAACAACAAATCCACTTAAGTTCATTCTGGTTTCCACTTCTTACTCAAAGCGTTAAATATCTCTGATTAATTTTTAACAAGTCTAACCACAATATATTTGTAAAACATGCTATGGATTGAAGTATATTTGTTTCCTCTTTGTATGTTTAGGTCCTACATGTCTGTGTTCTGACATGTAACATTATTGGTATATTTGTCTTTTGAAACATGTAAAAGAAGGTCATTCTAATGGGTATGAAGCAACCACCCTAGTCTCCTTAGGATATAAAAGGAAATTTGGAAACAAAAACACATATGATAAGGTCAATAATGACTACCTCCACCAAGCCAAAACTTTCTATAACAGATTTGGACATTTCTGCCTCTGTCCATTCAGCACAGCTAAGGGGCCAGCAAGGGAATGAAGAAATAGTAAAATACACACAAAAACTGAAGTCCTGGGCCTAGGGGAATGAATTCTCTGGTGCAGAAACATCAGTACTCCAGAAACTCGGTGTGTTTATCACACACAATTGAACAGGGAACCAGGACTATTGAATCCAAATATACAAGGAGACTGGGTTATTGATATATGGCTTACTCAAAGGGATAGATAGATGGATAGATAGATAGATAGATAGATAGATAGATAGATAGATAGATAGATAGATAGATAGATTTAATGAATCTCAGTAGGGACAGTGTTTGTAGGAAAGCGATCTTCATGCAGAAACCATCTTGGTGGTGGGGAAGCTGTGATGGACTTTTTCTACAAAAAAAAAAAAACCTACTTTAAATATCCATGCATATACCGAAGGGGATTTATTATTTCCCTCCATGTCTCACATTAGGGGGAAGGCTTTGTTATGGCCCTCTCAGACTGAGGCTGTGCCCATGTCAACAACATGCATTCTTTCACTCACTCCAGGTTTCCTCTGCTCCCTCCATACTTCCATCCTCATCTTAGACAGATACTCCACAAATCTGTGGTCTAGGCCTTCAAATCAGTTTCCTTTGTTGAAATCAACCAGTAGGAGCCCATTATTTTGACTATTCTAGTCAACGAACATAACACATATGTTCCACTACCCCTCACAAGTTGATTTCTTTACGTAAAGGTCATTTTAATATAATAAGTAATTTACTTATACTTTGATATGCTATTAATTTGTAATTAAAAATAAGAGGATCCAAATAAAATATGACTTTAGGAATTATAATATATTCTTACAATAATGTAACATGGATGAAAATAATGCTTTATCATATTGAAGAAGGCCATTTTTGGAGTAAAGGATGTAAAAAACCAACAATGAATATTTTAGAGGGTACGTTCTATAATTTTAAGGCAGGAGAAAAGTAATACTCTGGGTTGTTAGGAAAGAACTAACTCAATTGCTTTGAACATATGTCTCCAGGTTTTAAGATCTTAAACCTCTCACAAAACTCCACAGAGAAGGTCTGATTTAATTATATCCATTGACATACGTCCATTAAATATATCTGTGAATTCAAAGTTTATAAGAAAGTATAGGGATAGTTAGCCACTCTTTAATAAATTCACTCTTATTTTATAAATTGTTATTTTATAATCATTTAATTGGTGGTAAATTATGTATTAGATTCCAAACGAAATATGTATACTCCCTGAGAGTGGGTAGATAAAAGCTTCACATGTCCTGATCACATCCACAAAGGTCACAACCTTCAGATTTGTAGTACATTACCTTCAAGGCATATACTTGACCTCTCTGTATATATTTGTAAATTGAGCAGTTGGATTTTCCTCCCAGGTTTGGCTTCCTAAGCACTAATCTTGCTTGCTAAATCTGTGCATCAGGTTAAAGCCAAGTACATGATGAGTTTGTAAATTTTTTTCCCACTATGATGCTCTTTCTCTGGGTTAAAATGGTTGATGATAGTCTGTCCTTGTGTTCCCATTAGCATGCATTTGATATTCAGAAAAGACAATGGTTTTAAAACCTTGGTCACCTTGCTAATGCTCCTAAAGTGTACAAGCACTTTTCTATAAAAAGAATGTGCAGTCAGCTGTCTTGCAATGACAATATACTTTACATTTTTTTTATTTTTCATCCTGTTCACATCGTCAAGGTTATGGCCGATTGTAGCAGGTTCTTAAAGAGAGTAATGATGACTATGATGAAATTTATTCTGGCATCGTGAACAATACTGCTCAAAGTGTTCTTGCTTGGAGATCTTTGATTCTCTCTCTCTCTCTCTCTCTCTCTCTCTCTCTCTCTCTCTCTCTCTCTCTCTCTGTGTGTGTGTGTGTGTGTGTGTGTGTGTGTGTGTGTGTGTGTGTATGTGTGTATGTGTGTGCATTAAAATGAAATGTTGTGTCTATTGAAATGATTAGTAGCATGTGATATAAAAGTCAAGGAAGAAATACTAGGGGTGAAAGGCTTAGTTGGGGCTCGGGTTTGGATAATTGAAGAGGAGATACTCAAAGGATTGCTAACCAAAACTAATAATATATAAACAATATGAAAATAAGATATTTTATAAACCATCTCACAAGACATAAGCCCATACACAAAGCATAGAGGTGCTGGGGTTGAGAGGAAGCAGTTGGCAAGAAAATGATTAGAAGGAGACAGTTAAGCGACCCGGAGAAGTGAATATAATCACAAGTAGATTGAAATTGTGAATCATTTTAAAAATATGTACTAATTTATATAAAGTATTCGCATATAAAAGTAACTTTGTAAGCAGCCCCTTTAAATTTTAGATATTGTCATTTCTATGCAACAAATAATACTTAAATATTTATTCGGATTGTTACAAACTTTATTATGAAAATTTTCCTAATAATTAAACATTTGAAGGACAGGATACTTTCAGGGATTAGATACCTATAGTAACCCATTTCTATCCATCAGCTTAGCTTTATCATCTTAAGATTTATTTTATTTTTATTATGGTGGGCATATATATCTGTAAGTATGTTATTGTGTGCAGTTGTACATGAGGGATAAAAGAGATGTCAATTTACCAGGAGCAGGAGTTATAGAAAGTTATGAGCCACCCAATATAGGCTCTGGCAACTGAATGTGGTTCCCCTACAAGAGTGGCCAGTGTACTATCCTGTCAAAGTTTTATCATTTAAAGAAATAAAAATTGGCTGGTTTTATTTTCAGAAAATAATTTCGCAATTATAAGTGGATAACATACTTAGATATATCTTATTTTCTATTCATAAAAATATTGATGAGCTAATGATTTTACTAATCTTTCCTATCCTTTACTAAATACATTTTTAAATTACAGTTTTCAAATAGCTGAGTGTTATGTTTTTCTATGAGTGTTTTATTGTTTTAGCTTGCGAGAATTATGTTACTTGAGTGATGCTTTGAGACTGACAACTTGAGGAAATTTAGATTCTAACACTGAATGCCTTGTATCATATACTTAGATATTTAAATCCCTACAAATCCCTGCCTCCGTAGCACCAGCAGAGATGTTAGCCTCTTAGATCACAGTACATACTGTGGCACTCCAGACATCGCCTCCTGATGTCTTCAAAGGCTTGTTTCTATTAAGCAAACAAGAATTGATATCACTGATTCTTACCAAATAAATGTTTAACAGATTTTTTTCTTGTTTGTACCCCATGTGCTGTAGGTAGGCAAAGTAGTTTAAAACAATTTTCATAATAAAATATACATATTGCAAGGCAGTATCAGGGACTTTTGTTTTGAAGAAATATTTTGGAGCCTTAGTTAAAAAGAAACAAGTGGAGAGGCCAGCCCTTGGCAACACTGCATGGGTTAGGTGTAGATATCCAGAGGCCTTTAACCATGTGGCCTGCCTACAGAGGCCACTATGATGTGGAAGTATGTGATGGACTTAAGGGAGAAAGGAGAAACAGAAGAGTTTGAGCGTTAAGAAGAGAGGTTGACCTGGAGACATGAAGATGGAGAGGAATAGTCTGCCTTGTCAACCCCCCTGATACCATGGTAAAATCCCACCCTGTGCTACTACTCTTGAGGGCCATGACCGTGCAGCAACAGAAGCCTGTGTTGATAATTGTGGTGGCTCACATTACCACTAAAGACCACAGAGATGTCCTTGGCCTAGGCTGTCACTTGCTACCACATTGATGCCCAAGGGCTATATAGAGCTGTCCCTGCCCCTTACAGCACTAGGGAGAGCAGGGTCTACACCTCACCTGGGCAGGACAGTAGAGCTGGACTTGGTGACAAGATTGGAGTGATCTACCCTGAGGGTGTGAACATCTGGAGATCTGGCTCTGCTACTTGTCTGCCATGAGATGTGATGTTCCAGGGATGCAGAAGAGGTGCCTTTGTATCCCTTACCACCTGTGGAAGGTAGGTAATCTGGCCGTGGTCATGCAAGCAGGCAAGCTGTCCATGCATCTCCCCTGCTGCATCAATAAGAGAATAGGTCCTGAATCTTGACAAGGTATCAGAGTAAAGCTGGTTCTGGTGGCATAGATGCAGGTGATTTGGCCCCAAGGGCATGAAAACCAAAGAGGTGTCCCTGCCCCTAGCTGGCTGAGATATTGGTGAGCTATCTGGGGCTGTGCTAGAGAGCTTACCCTCGTGGTATTGGTGCAGGAGAACTGGTGGGATGACCAACTTGGCTACTATGCAAGCCTAGATTCAAGGCTTTGAGTTGCACCACAAAAACACCTAACCCATCTATGAACTGTTGTAGCAAGGGAAAGGGTAGGTCCTGCATATCCAAAGATATAAGGTCTCCACAGCATAGGTCAGTAACAGGATATTCAAGAGGAGTTCAACTGAGGATCCAGTATTGAAAATGCTACAGAGTCCTGAGGCCTGAAACTAGACCAATGACTCACTGAAATGATCATTTGCAAATTAAGATGTGTGGATCAAAGGGTATACTATATGATACACTGTGACAGGATATACCTTCCATGGCAGATGTATTTTTATGTTTAATTACTTTATTTTTTTTTTTTTTAATTTTTGGACGGGGATGTGAGAGGTTGCAAAGTTAGATGGTGGATACGAAGGGATTACAGTTGTATAGGATTGGGGTGCATGATGTAAAAATGTGAAACTCAAAAAGAATCAATAAAAAGTAAAAAATAAAAGCAAAGAAAAAAGAGCAACATCACCTACAACAACAAAACACACAAGAATATTATGGTGATAGAATACATGACTGTGTAGTAATCAGCCATAAATGCAACTTCAGTGTCTTAACCCTCTCCAGGCTCTGGGAACAATGCAGAAGAGAAGGCAAAATGATTATAAGAACCAATTATTAAGAAGCAATGCTGGAAATATAGTCTTTTAGACATGAAAAGACTATTGCATCCATAAACTCAGAGCACAGGGTCTCCACATGATCAAGACAGTCAACATTTCAACCTAGAAAAACAAGGGTGTCAAAAGCTCCCATCCCAACTGAAGAGCTATTGAAAGTTGATGGTTCTCACAAAGTTATTTGAGGCCAATATGAGGTGGCCATATTCCTATGGAAAGCCAACACCTATATGGGTATGAGGGGTGATAATTGGAATCTGTGAGTTAGGAAATGTGAAGAGGACAGAATTGTGAGGTGTGTAAGGTGGTGTAAGAGGGAAATGTGGGTAAATATGACCAAATACTTGTGTCAAATTATTAAGGAATGGAAACAAATATTTAAAGTATGCTATAGCAGGCCTTAGAAATGAATAACTTTTCATTCTGCACATAAACTAAATACACGGGATAAAACCAGGCTTTGTGGTAGGTATTTTTCACATTCCATACATTAGTTATGATGTAGAGGCTATGCCATACTTGATTTCGATTTTTCTTACTTATAAAAAAATTCACTAGACATTATGTTTGTTAGCATTCCATTTAGATGAGTGAATACTAGAAAGAACCAATTGCTATAGCAAAGTTTTATATTGCCTTGTGGTCATGGAAGATTCTTTCCAGGAGAATTGTGGGGAGCCGCCCTCACATTCGATGTCCTGTGCTCTAACAAACAAACAAGGCAGCTGCGCATGTGCTGGGTAGATTTCCACTCCCTTGTGCCCTGCCTT
>NC_034593.1:113179666-113182528 GCF_900095145.1 Mus pahari | reverse complement strand
GAAGGTAGCGCGGGACAGAGAATGGGAAGTTGAAATCTTAATATTCTTTTTGAAAGGAAGCCCCCAATAAATTATAATTTTCAAGTAGCTTTATGTCATAAATTCCCACCATAGCTTGGAAACAAAGAAATAATACCTTCAGAAGACATATATGAGCAGACCTATGCGTGAATATTACCTTCTCTTCCTCAAAAATAAGGTGTGCATAATATTATATTAGCAATATTAATTCTCAAACTAAAAGGGATTAAAATGTTTAACAAGTAAATAACCACCCTCTCAAACAACTGTAAGTGAGAAACTGATTTTTGACAAGACAAAGAACAACAATATGAAACAATCAATCTTTCAACAGATGATACCAATGCAGCTGTTCCCTACTCATAAAGAAAGACAATAAGCCTCAGTCCCTTGTGTCATTCTAAGCAAAATGAACAGCAGGAATCATAAGCTGAGGTGTGGCAGCATCGAGCCCTGTGGGAAAAGCATTGCAGAATGCTTTTGTCAAGTGAAGACTTCTTGAGTAGGCATTAAAATAGATTATTTTCTTATATTCCTATAAAATGATGTGAAATGGCCTTGGAAGTGAGAATATATACTCTTTATAAGTGAATAATTTAAATCAATATCTTATCCATTGTGCATATTTTAACCCTAATCATTCCTTATCTTCTTGTAGGACCGGCTTTTGTCTTAAAGGAGTGACTAAATGACCTATCATTTTTCATTATTGCTTTCAACAAATTATATTAAAGAGTTGTTGAATTCTTTTTTTTTTTTTTTTTTTTTTTTTTTGAGACAGGGTTTCTCTGTGTAGTCCTGGCTGTCCTAGAACTCACTTTGTAGACCAAGCTGGCCTCGAACTCAGAAACCTGCCTATCTCTGCCTCCCAAATGCTAGGATTAAAGGCGTGCACCACCACCGCCCAGCTAAAGAGTTGAATTCTAGCTTATAGAAGATGGATTTTTGTACAGAATAAGCAATCATCTCAATCCATAACCTGTCTATAGGAACTGAGAATGAGGTTCAATGGTTGGAGTACTTGATTAAGGCATGAGTTCTGGGGTTTAAATACTAAGGACTTCAATCAGTAAACAAAACTAAATAAGTGATAATTAAATGAGTAAGCGGTCATGGTTATTATACCATAACACTATATTATATATTCTCTATATTAGGAAAACACTACAAATTATTCTGATAGAACTCTAACCAACAACCAAGATTTGCTACCCTTTATTCATTAACTTTTAGAAGTATTTAAATAGTGGTAAATTAGATGTCTTATTAAAAATCATAGTGAAAAGCAGTATGTATTGGCTCATATTTCACAGATAGCATACATAATGCTACTTATTCATAGAATAAATATAATAAACTAACTTTGCCTTAGGTATACAAAAATTTATATAGAAGATTGGAAATGTTGATATATTACTGAATTTTCCATTTGACATAATAAAAATAATAAATTATAAGTTCATAACAATGAAAAAGTAAAGGCATGGAAGAAGTCCAAGATTTTTATATACCTTTGAGACACAAGATTAAATCTGTCAATGTCTCTCATGAAAATTGATTAATATGTTGATTAATAAAATAAATAATTTTTAAAAGATACTGTTAAAATGTATACAAAATCTATAGATTCTATAAGAAAATTTGAATTTATGAGTTATAACCATGTATAATCAAGATATACAGAGCAAGACTCAATTCTAGATGGGAGAAAGTTGTCTCAGAAAATATTCATTTCTCATAAGTATGGGTGATATTTTAAGAACGGAAAGAGTGGAACTACAAAGCAGTGTTGTAAGAAGCTGAATCTCAGAAACTAGCAGATTCAAGTTCAAGTTTACATTCTCTGTATAGACACAACAAAACAAAGGTGCTGTTCTTTTGTGAAATTAAATAAAATTATATTTCTTTTTTATTAGATATTTTCTTCCTTTACATTTCAAATGCTATCCCAAAAGCCCCCTCTACCCTCCCCACCCCCAACCATGCTCCCAACCCACCCACTCCTGCTTCCTGGCCCTGGAATTCCCCTGTAATGGGGAATATGATCTTCATAAGACCAAGGGCTTCTCCTTCCATTGATGGCCAACTAGGCCATCCTCTGCTACATATGCAACTAGAGACACAGTTCTGGGGTTACTGGTTAGTTCATATTGTTGATACTTGTATAGGGTTGCAGAACCCTTTAGCTCCTTGGGTACTTTCTCTAGCTCCTTCATTAGGGGCCCTGATTTCCATCCAAAAGGTGACTGTGAGCATCCACTTCTATATTTGCCAGGCACTGGCATGGCCTCACAAGAGATAGCTATATCAGGGTCCTGTCAGCAAAATATTGCTGGCATGTGTAATAGTGTCTGGGTTTGGTGGTTGTATATGGGGTGGATCCCTGGGTGGGGCAGTCTCTGGATGGTCCTTTCTTCTGTCTCAGCTCTGAACTTTGTCTCTGTAACTCCTTCCATGGATATTTTATTCTTCATTCTATTTTTAATAGCTGAGTAGTACTCCATTGTGTAAATTTACCACATTTTNTGTATCCATTACTCTGTTGAGGGACATCTGGGTTCTTTCCAGCTTCTGGCTATTATAAATAAGGCTGCTATGGACATAGTGTCCTTATTACCAGTTGGAACAACTTCTGGGTATATGCCAAGGAGAGGTATTGTTGGATCTTGTTAGGAAACTCCAGACTGATTTCCAGAGTGGTTGTACCAGCTTGAAATCCCACCAACAATGGAGGAGTGTACCTCTTTCACCACATCCTTGCCAGCATCTGCTGTCACCTGAATTTTTGATCTTAGCCATTCTGACTGGTGTGAGGTGGAATCTCAGGGTTGTTTTGATTTG
>NC_034593.1:113174619-113177635 GCF_900095145.1 Mus pahari | reverse complement strand
ATAGTCATCCTCCTGGAACTCTGGAACTTTGTACTTCCCCGAGCCCTCAGACTGTTTTCTATTTTTTCTCTCTGTCTCTCTCTCTCTCTCTCTCTCTCTCTCTCTCGCTCTCTCTCTCTTGCCCTCTCACTCTCTCTCTCCCTCAATCTCTCTCACTCTTTCTCTTTCCTCCCCCCCTCTATCTCCCTGCTTTAAACCCCCCTGTTCCATTCCAATCTACCTCCAGTTCACCTGCAAAAATCTATTCTATTTCCTGGGAGATCCATGAAGTCTCTAGACACTTCCTTGGTACGTAACCATTCTGAGTCTATAGATGATAGTATGATTGTGTTTTGCCTAACAGTTAATATCCACTATTAAATGACTACATATCATGCTTGTCTTTCTGGGTCTGATATATATATTCCATCTACATTTTCATGACTTTTTAACAGCTGAGAACTGTTTCATTTGTAAATATACCACTGTTTCTTTATCCATTCTTAGGTTTAAGGACATGTATGTTGTTTCAAATTTTTGGCTATTATAAACAAACCCTCCATGAATGTAGTTAAACAAATGTCTTTGTGGTATGATAGAACATCCTTTAGGTAGATGTATGCCCACAAGTAGGATACCTGGGTCTTGAGGTAGATCAATACAGTTCCCTGATTCCATTAGTTTTCTAAAGGCAAAATGTCCACACGTAGAAACTCACATCTAACCAGTGTTACCATAAAGCATTTACATCTTTCCAAATGTTTAGGTACCGAGTAGATACAAGAGGCATTTTACATGCTACTAAGAGAATGAACTGAGTTATACTTCTTAATTACTTCAATATAATATTATATCAAGTATTTATAACTAATTGAATAAAACATACATTTTATGTTTGCAAATTATCTTAATAAATCATAAATTTATATAATGCTACTCACAATCAAACAGTATACTATGTTCGGTTATCATTCACTTCCTTAAAAATGTAACGTGAATGGAGTAGGCAAATTCAACATAAGAACACAAAAATGTTCAAGTACATGTCATAAAGTTCACCAATTTTCTCTCTAAATGTCAAGAACTAACTGTACATTTTAATGCAACAAACACTGAGGGTGCTTGCTAGTATACTTCTGAAGTGACATTTTCCTAGCACGACCTTTCTTCCTAACAATAACTTACAGTTTAATTAAATTGCACGATTTCCACTGCATGCCAAATATCTCAGTACCACATATTATCACCCCCCTTTGCCAGAGCTGCATGCTAAAGGTCATGCACTTAAATAATTATCGAGATTAATGGAATTCATACTTTATGAGAAAATGGCATGCTCAGGATGGCTTGTCTTATTAGAAAAGTTAAATTTGCTAATGTTTGAATGGTTTGAAACAGAAAAGAAAATGACTCCATGGTCATTAATAAATAATAAAAGATGGTTTTTCTATGTGGAGTTCTGAATTAAAAAATCATTTTATATTTTTAGCATTGCAGATCACTTTTGGAAATCACGTGAACCAAGGCACAAATAATCGTATTATATTACACAGTGTCCTATCTTTGATGGCAGAAAGATGAGCCCCACGCCAGAGGCTAGCCCACTCATCAACTACAAAAGTGCATCATGACTCCATCAAGCCTGTATCTTCTTAAACTATGCATAGAAGCAAGGTTAAATTGTGCAGGTCTGTCTGTGCTGGAATTATTTTTACTAATGTTATTTCTTTCCATCTCTGTTGCTACAAATGACAGATTTTCTTCCTGTTTAGAAGGTAATTATAGTTCTCCTATGCATAGCTTAAATTTTTAGTCCTGTGTTTCAAAAGAGCTTGAAGAGTGGTTTTCTAAAAATCTTATCACACTAATGTTAAATAGCTGAGATAATGTGCACAATGATGAGTCTGGTTCAATATTTCCATTTTTATGCATTTAAATAGATCTTTATGTTCCATAGATATATGCAATTGTTACTTGTCAATTAAAATTGAAACATAGAAAAGGATCTTGAAATTGAATATAAACGAAGAGACTGTCCCTAGTATTAACAAAATGCAGCCCCCAATTTGTAATGAAAAAAATGAAAATGATGGAACATAAAAGTAAAAAAAACCTCATGTTTGAGCATTTTTAGCCTATCAGAACTGATATTACAAACTTTGAGTAGGAAAATATAGAATTAAAATAATTATTTACATAAGTCTCTTTTTCTCCATTTTACTATTAACTCCAGTGCATGTAAATAGTAAACAAAAAAAACCTAATTTTTGAAATGTATTCTAGCATCAAAAGTTTGTAATATGAACATTTTATATAAACGATGAATTAAATTACAAATACAGGATTGGAATTGACAAAGTTTGCTCATATCACATAACACCTTCTTGTCTTCAATCTGAATGGTGTTTGTAATTTGTACTTACATGTATCACATTTACATTCAAGAATATAAATACTCATACTCTAAAATTAAAAATCTGCCATGTAAGTGGTCATTTATTCCCTTTCTTCCTAATCTCCTCAGCTTATAGAGGTAAGTGATATAGGAAAAAAATCATGACAGCTTTTCAAATTTTTTTCTTTCCATGTTCCATTGGATTTTTATTACACTAATATACTGAAAACAGGATCCTCAAATAAAACCAAAGAGATATTTATAGACATTTTAATCACATAATATGACATTTTTAGTTAAACAATAATAAACAAAGTAATATTAATTACTCAATTTTAATTATTTATTTAATTTATTGTGACTCTTTTTCTTTTTTTCCCAAATTTTATTAGATATTTACTTCATTTACATTTTAAATGCTATCCCCAAAGTCCCCTATACCCTCCCCTCTGCTCCCTTACCCACCCACTCCTGCTTCTTGGCCCTGGTGTTTCCCTGTACTGGGTCATATAAAGTTTGAAAGACCAAGGGGCCTCTCTTCACAATGATGGCTGACTAGGACATCTTCTGCTACATATGCAGCTAGAGACACGAGTTCTGGGGGTGCTGGTTAGTTCATATTGTTCCACCTATAGGGCTGCA
>NC_034593.1:113171625-113174608 GCF_900095145.1 Mus pahari | reverse complement strand
GTAGGTTTGGTCTTCTCATTGTGTCCTGGATTTCCTGGATGTTTTGAGTTAAGATCTTTCTGCATTTAGCAATTTCTTTGATTGTTATGTTCATGTTGCCTATGGAATCTTCTGCACCTGAGATTCTTTCTTCCATCTCTTGTATTCTGTTGCTGATGCTTGCATCTGTGGCTCCTGACTTCTTTCCTAGGGTTTCTATCTCTAGAGTTGTCTCCCTTTGGGTTTTCTTTATTGTTTCTTCTTCCATTTTTAGATCCTGGATGGTTTGATCAATTCCATCTCCTTTTGGTAGTGTTTGGTACCGTTTTCCTGTAACTCTTTAAGGGACTTTTGTGTTTCCACTTTAAAGTCTTCTATCTGTTTTTCATGTGATTTCCAGTATTTTCTTCTTAAAGTCCTCCATCATCATCATGAGAAGTGACTTTAGATACATGTATTGCTTTTCTGATGTGATGGTGTATCCAGGATTTGCTTTGGTGGGAGAGTTTGGTTCTGATGATGCCAAGTAACCTTGGTTTTTGTTGCTTCTGTTCTTATGCTTGCCTCCTGCCATCTGATTATCTCTAGTGCTTGCTGCCATCAATATATCTGATTGGAGCCTGTCCTTCCTATAATCCCAGTTGATTCAGGACTTCTCAGAGTCTAGATTTCTCTGTGATTCTTTGATTGTGGGCTCTTGTGAACCTGAGATTCTGGGTGTGTCTGAGTTCTTAGCAGTCAAGCTCCTCTGAGACACTCAAATACTAGTGTGACCCAGCTCCTGCTGTCCTGGGATCCTGTTGTTCAAAGATCCTGGGCGTGTTACAGTACGTGGAATTGGTGTCTCCTCTGAGGACCGTGAAGTTGTCTGGTGTGTTTGAAACCAAGGTAAACCTGAACCGATTAAAAGGAACCTGAGCCTCTGGTCAGGAAAGGCTCTGGTGTCCTTGTTCTTGCTGTCACGGGCCTGTCACTATTGGATTGGAGCAGCTGTTGTGTTCCACTCACCAGTGATCCTAAGATCCCTTGGGCAGTCTGCTAGGGACCATGAGGGTGTCCACAGAATCTGCGCCCTAGGTGATTATGTGCTGGCGCAGACTGAAGGGGCTTGTGCCCCTGGTCCGGCCAGTTCTCTGTTGCCCTAGTGCTGTCTCAGTCCCATGCGCAATTGGATTGGAGCAGATGTTGTGTTCCACTCACCAGTGATCCTAAGATCACTTGGGCAGGCCCCTAGGGACTGTGGGGGTGTCCACCAAATCCGCGCCCTAGGTGATCCAGTGCTGGTGCAGACTGGAATGGGCATGTGCTCCTGGTCAGGCCAGTTCTCTGCTGCCCTTTCAAATTTTTTTCATATCTAAAAATAGCAAAAGTGTTCAGGAAAAGTTGAAATTATTTTACACAAAGCATCATGTTCTGCTGCTTCATGGCTTCTGTTGTAGAGATATGTTCCTATAACATATTTAATTGGTCCTCCGCACATAATTATTTTGAAGTTTAAAAACATATAGTGCTGTGGTGCTGTAGAACTGTCGCAGTGATTAAGAACATGTGCTCCTTGTATCAGTGAGGGTTCTCTATAGGAAGAGAATGGAATGGATATCTTCATACACACACACACACACACACACACACACACACACACATATATATATATATATATATATATATATATATATATATATATATAGTGTTAGAGTGGTTCAGATGCTGAGGACAAAATAATTTAACAATAGATGTCAACCAAAACAGTTGGTTGGTTCAAGAGCCCGTGGATATTTAGTGTGTGACACTGATATCTTTTCTAGTCCTCAGTGTATGGCATAATTCAGAAGTAGACTCTAGGTAATGAAGAAATGGAGAGAAATCAGCCAGGGTCAAACTTTCTGTCTTCCATATTCTTTGTACAGCCTGCAAAAACAGTGTATCTTCCTACCTAAAAAGATCTAGATTAAAAGTGAGCCTTCTATTTAAAATGATTTTATTAAGAAAAATTCCCTCAGAGGTGTGTCTAGCATCTTGGGTATTAGTTAATTCTAGATAGAATCAAATTGACAACTGAGAATAATCATCACACTGCTCTTCCAGAAGGTCCAAATTCAGTTTTCAGCAACCACTTCAGGAGGCTCATAATTGCCTGCAACTGCAGTTGTAAGAGATATGGTGCTCTATACTGGACTCTGCTAACACTTACTACATTTATTTCCACAGAAGCATCAGATGATTTTTTTATAATGCAAGTAAATCTTTATCATATATTATATATGTTATATGTATATACATATACATTTATTCATGTAATATATAATTTACATATATAATGAAAATAAGTATAAATTAAATAACAAAAATAAATATAGAGCAAAAATCCATGAATATTTTCTGTAGTAAGATATACATGGAATTAAAGTAGATGAAGGTGCTCAACTTCACTCAGAATACAAATATTCATATTAGATTGAAAAAAATTGGAAATATTTAAAACAAAGGTTAATAGAAAAATAGAAAAGTGAAGTATGTTTCAGATTTACTTCACAAGAAACAAACATGAGAAGCCAAGCTATCATGTATGTCAAATATATCATGTATGTCAAATATATTGCATACACTTCAGTTGAACACAGTTAACAAAGGCATTTCTCTTTTAGCTTAGCATCACTGACTTTGGATCTTTCCCGGTGGCAGAAGTATGGAACATATTAAATTTATTCTTATTTCATATCTTGTTTTTCTTTTCCACAAAAATTTAATAAGAAATTGAGTTTACATTGAATGAAGACTTCTTATATCATTCATTTAATGTAGCATCATTAATCTATAAAAATGAATAAACCTAAAATAAAGAGGATATGCAAGACATCATTTATTAGCAAAAACCATGGTATAATCTTTTATTTATGTCATATTTGATTAAATTCAATATTGAGTTTTAAAAACTACCACAGATTCTCCAATTATCCTCTGATCATCACACACACACACACACACACACACACACACACACACA
>NC_034593.1:113053355-113171255 GCF_900095145.1 Mus pahari | reverse complement strand
TGTGTGTGTGTGTGTGTGTGTGTGTGTGTGTGTGTGTGTATGGAGGTTTGTAACTCACTTTTAAGTGATAAGCATGACAGCATGACAGGTCTTAATGTGCAAGCAAGGATTAGCTCTGTAGGTATGGACCCTCTGTAAGTATTCTAAGCATTATTTATATTATGGTCCTAAATAGATGTATAGGGTTTCCATAATAGTTCTATAAATATCAATAATTACCATGCCATGTGTCCTTCCATTTTTATTTTGAAGCGAAATCCTATAACTGGGGCCCATTTCTGAGGCTGAGTCACAAAAGTAATACTATTTTTACTTTGAACCTTAAATTCTGGTAGATCAAAACACCAATATTATAGGTTAAGAAGCTTCCTTGAGGCAAACATCAACACTGTAGAACTTAAGCTCAGTGGTTCAGCTGGGAGTTAACTGGTCCACTGTTCTTGGTATTTTTCCAGTTGAAAAATAACTCCATAAGTGAAGGAAACACCAAATGCACAGAACAAAAAAAGAATACCTTAAAAGCAGTAACAGAAAAAGGTCAAGTAACAAAGGCAGACCTATCCAAATTATACCTAACTTCTCAACAGAGACTATAAGAGCCAGAAGATCTTGGGCAGATGTCATATAACCCTAAGAGAACAATTTCTGAAGCCTATACCACACCATAATAAATGACACACAGGTACCATAGGGCTGATAACATCTGCAAAACATTGTGCAGTCATTTGTTTTGTATTACTGAAAGACTGAATTTTTTATTTAATAAATTTCAAATGCAAGAAGCCAAATACATATTAATTCAGGGAATAGAAGAAGAAATCGCAGAATGTGAGGGATTGGACAGAGATAAAAGAGTTTTTCCAGAGTATGGTTTTCTATATGCTCGGATGTTCCAACCTTGTGGGTGTAGTTTCTCATAAAAATAAAAAGAACTATGAATAAAATTAATTCTATTATTTTATAGTGCGTGGGACCAAAATATCTATTTTGGTGTTTCTGCAGAGGTGGGACTTTCTGTACATATTTCTGTGAACACTTGGGATTCCTGGGTGAGATCAAGTTGACTTATAACTTCACACGAGTGCAAGAACTCTAGGGACATTTACCTATGCAGAAGTAAGACTGCATTTCAAGGGAAACAAGGCTTGCAAGTTTAAAGTCATCCCTTACTTGTGCATGCAGGGTATCTACAGCTTGTGGGGTAGGACATATCTAGTTTTATGGTTTAATTTGAGAATCTGGAAACTGCTGCATTCTTTCACGGGGGGGGGCATAGTTTGTCTTTGTTGTTTGTTTCATTTTGTGGTTTCTTTCTATATTTTATCCCTCCTTTTGAGTATGAAAGGACATAGAGATGCACCATTCTTCTATGTTTAAACAGACAATCACTTCTGTCAGTGCACTAACAGTCTCCCCTGCTGCCACTAGAGTGTTTTCTTCCATCATTCTTGCACTGCATTGTTGGGCTGGAAGGACCAGTGTTCTATAAAATGATGGAACTTATGAGAACTCCTCAGATGTTTCCCGAGGATAACATTAATAAAAGCTAATATGAAAAATCTAACTAAATAAAATACACATATATGCATATAAATAGAGACAGAGAGAGAGACAGACAGACCACAGACAGAGAGACACAGTGGGAGAGAGAGTACTTGTTAAAATATGTCAAGGTAGAATCTACTTTAAGAGAAAATGATTGCTTGAGATAACACAGGAGCACAGTTGTAGATGTTCTGGTATAAGTACAATTGGCTTAGTTAGAGAGATAGAAGGTGTCCACTTGAGTGTTGTCTCCACTGGTCATTCATTTATTTTACATAACCCATAGCACAAAACTCTATAAATATAATGGAGAACTGAAATCAGTGGTAATCTACTGCATTTCTTTACAAAATGGAGAATCAATGATGTTTTGAGAAGTGAGGTAAAATGGAGGCTGTGCGAAGTGTTTTATATCTATACATTTTTAATTGAATGTAACTTTTAAAATTAAAATTAATTAATTTTAAATTAATTTTAGCCAAACACTTAGGCTCTTAGAATGGGGAAAAGTATTTTGGTGATCAAATTTAAAACTTTAATAAAGCTTTCAGCTAAATGTGATATAAGTGCTTCTTGGATAATTTGAACTATTTTAATACAATAATATTAGAATAACTTTTGCATTACAACTGAGAGTTTTTAACCAGTCAAATTTCATTACTCATGCATTGGGTTTGTAGGTCTCAGGGTTTGGTAACATATACAGAGCACTTCACCAAAAGAGTTAAATAGTACCATTTTATTCAATAGTGACATAAGCTCTGTGATATAAATACTGTCTCTATGAAATTGATGGGCAAGTACAACAGTTTAAATAGTCTGGTCATGATAATTCTGTAAATTATTTTTACTTCACTCACAGTTCTTATTGTGTCACAGAAAAGGGTCATAAATACCCTTCCTTTCTCACTTTCGGAACATTGTGTTCCACTCTTTCTCATTAATGTTTATGACCACTAAGAAGTCACACATCTATCTCTATCTCTATCTCTATCTCTATCTCTATCTCTATCTCTATCTCTATCTCTATCTCTATCTCTATGCATGTGTGTGTGTGTGTGTGTGTGTATGAGAGAGAGAGAGAGAGAGAGAGTGTGTGTGTGTGTGTGTGTGTGTGTGTGTATAAAAAGTTCAATTACTCATTCTCTGTCATGGCAATTGATGTCCAAATTCATTAGATTCATCTGTTTTTATTACTAATCTCTCATTTCAAAACAAATTAGAGCTAGATGTGGTGACCCTAGCCAGGAATGCAAATACTGAGTGCTGAGACAGGAGAAGGATTGCTACATAATGATCTGTCTAGGTTGCAAACTGACTTTTAATCCACGAACAACAACATGGCAAGACACTGAGATAGAGACATACACATACAGGCAAACACACACACACACACACACACACACACACACACACACACACACACACANNNNACACACACACACACACACACACACACACACACACACACACACACACACCAATACAAATGCCTCTCCTGGGTACTGACTCTTAGAGTCCCTGTATGCTAGTTATGGCCTTTGTTAGTTGGTTATATCCAGCCCTCTTTAAAAATTTTTGTTTGAATATCTGAGTAACAATGAGGGCCCAAGGGAGCATGCTTGAATCTCACTGAGAAGAGAAAATAAAATAGACATTGGGGGATCGATGGAGGAAGGGAGCAGGGAAAGGGAGAAGGTGGGGAGTGAATAGGAGGGTTCAAGTCTGGGGAAGACAGAGCTTTCTCTCAAACTGATTTTATGTGTGGGGTGGGAAAAATCTCTGGGTTGAGCTAGAAACCTAGGACAAGGGCAACTCCTAGGGATCTATAAGAGTGACCCTAGCTAGGACCACTAGTTGTAGTTGATATGGAACCTGAAAAAGTCACTTCCTGTAACCAGACAAGGCTTCCAATGGAAGGATGGGGACAGTAGCCTGGCCACAAAAACCTTTGATCCACAATTTGCCTGACCTACAAGATAATGATAGAGTAGAAATTGTGGGAATGGCCAACCAATGACTGGCTCAACTTGGGTCCCATGTCATGAGAGAGAGTCCATTGTTGATACTATTAATAATATTCTGCTATGTTTGCAGACAGGAGCTTAGCATAACTTTTATCTGAGAGGCTTCATTAAGCAACTGATGGAAACGGATGCAGAGGCCCACAACCAAACATTAAGCATAACACTGCTAATCTTGTGGAAGACAGGGAGGAAGAACTGAAGGAGTCAGAGAAGTCAAGAACACATAAGAAAACATACACTGGTGCTCAAAGAAACTGAACTACCAACCAGGGAGGATGCATGGGACAGGCCTAGCCCCCCAACATATATGTAACAGACATGCAGTTTGGTCTTCATGTATGTCCCCTGACAGCAGGAGATGGGGCTATGTCTGACTCTGCTAGCTGCCTTTTCACCTAACTGGGCTGCCTTGTCTAGGCTCAAAAGGAGAAGATGCACCTAGTCCTACTGCAACTTGATATGCGAAGATGAGTTGATAGCCATGGGAGGCTTCCCCTTCTGAGAAGAGAACTGGAGGGGGAATGAGGAGAAGGGAGGGGAGACTGAAAGCAAAGGAGGGGGAGAAAGCTGTATTGGTGTGTAAAGTAAATTCATTAATCATTTCATGAAAAAAATTGCTTTGTTTTTTGTTTTGTTCTGGTTTGGTTTGGTATGGTTTTTTGGTTTTTTTTTTTTTTTTTTTTTTGTCTTTTATGATATGCTTTCACTCTTACCTACACTGGCCTTGAAATCATGCAATAGCACACACTGACCCTGAACTTTACCTTCCTCAATCTCCAGAAAAAAAAAATGGGCATTCCAGATTTGTTCCAGTAGGTTGCCTCTTCACTGACCTCTCAATAGAAGAGTGCTTCAATTAGAACTTTGTTCCCCACATTTTGTCTTCTGTAGTTTGCACATTTTGGGCTGGATTTGAACTATACAAAACATGTAATTATCTCTCAAAATGCTATATCCATGCTTGTTAAGTGCCTTAAATATAACTTCCTTCTGGATATTTATTTACTGAATTATGTTTTAGTTTTCTGAGACTATGGTACATGTTTTGAACATATATATCCTCTCTATCCCAACATTCCCCAGATCCCTCCTACATACTCCATACATTCAGCTTTTTGTTCTTTTTCTTAATCCTTCAATAGCTATTTGTACTGCTTAAACGATTTTGAGATTTGTAGTTCCACTAGAGTATGGTTGTATTGCCAGGGGCTGTACCTTTAAATAAAGGCATCTCCATTTCTCCCAGGAAATAACATCCCAACATCTCAGAGTGAGAATAAATGCCCAACACATTCCTCATGCAGAGATTTGCTCTGCCGTGGTCTTACACAGGTTTTTTACATTCTGTTACAATTGATGTGAGGAGGACCTTTCTGTGCTTCCCTGCTGTGTCCAGAAGTGAATATTTCCTTATAGTTATGCACCACCTCAGGCTCCTACACTCTTTCCTCTCTTCTGGAATGGTCCCCGAATCCTTGCAAGGATAGAGAATGGTATAAATGTTTGCCTTAGGGTTGAAAATTCTAAAGTTTTTTTTTTTTTTTTTTTTTTTTTTTTTTTTTTAATCCTTGAGAAGTTGTAGGTTTCTAAGTAAATCACTATGTACTATAAATGGAAGCTTCTCAAATGAGGGTTGAAATGTGTATTCTCTATGAAAATAGTGATAAGCCATTAAGAAATGGTTTAATGCAAAGTCTGATAGGCAGTATAATTGTAGTAGGTTTATCCCATATGCTATATTATCTATCTAGCCACAGGTTCTTATTCTCACAATGGCTCCAGGTATGGGTTTTATTACATGAATGAAATCAAATAACTTTTAGTTTAAGGATAATCAGAAATCCTTGTTTACTTCCATGATGTTCATGCCAGTATTGGAAGTATGGAAATAACTTGCAAGGCTGTCATTATCATAGCTTACATGGTTTATTACTGGGAATAATTGAACCTTAGTAATCTCCTCTAGTGGTTTGCTTAGTATTTCTAACTCTAGAAAGATACCCAGGAGGAATGGAGCTTCTACGTCCAAAGCAATTTGATTTCTTCATGTTCTATCACACAACTGTGTGTATTTCCAGCAACTGCTGAACCTAAGGCTCCTCAAGACATCATAGAGCAGGGAGCCAAAATTTTTTGTAAAATCTTATTGTTTAGGAAGTATGCTGTGACTTTGATATGAAAGGCCCACCTGTGAAATCTCAGTAATATGGCTGCCTAAACAACAACTGAACAATCCCGACACTAGGTGACATCCCAGTGTCTATGGAACATTCAACCCTGAATGAAAGTCATAAGTAATTAACAACTGATAGGAAAGGGAGAATTAATTTTCCCCAGAAATGAGCCTCCTGATTGACTGTACAATTCAATGTGATCAGTCTTTGAATCATAAATATGCATACAACACGGAATGAACTCAGTAGATTTCATTTATTATGTTTTTCCCCCCATTTAAATGTAGAGCTAACAGCAATGGTTAAAGGAAGCAGTACATTTGGGAGATAACTGAGGTTGGGGAATAATGAAATATGTAGGAGGAAGGCACTGAAGGGGAAATTATTTCAATTAAATAGAAAGAATCCAACAGGGGTTAAAAACAACAGATGACTCTAGGAATGTGGGTTTATATTCCTGAGGCTCTGGTATTCCCTGTCAAGTCCTTGCTCTTGAGTTTTAACTTTAATTACAAAGGGGGGTAGGGGGTGGGACTGTAGTCAGAAAAGGCTTGAGGGAAGGAAGGAAAATAGCTTGCTGTTGATTGATGCCTTTGCTGTTTTTCTTTTCTTTTTTTTTTCAATTTTTTATTAGATATTTTCTTCATTTACATTTCAAATGCTATCCTGAAAGTCCTCTATACCATCCCCCTGCCCTGCTCCCCTACCTACTCACCCCCACTTCTTTTTTTTTTATTTTTTTTATTTTTTAATTATTATTATTTTCTTTATTTACATTTCAAATGCTATCCCAAAAGTTTCCTATACCCTCCCCCCACCTCTGCTCCCCTACCCACCCACTCCCACTACTTGGCCCAGGCCTTGCCTTGTGCTGGGTCATATAAAGTTTGCAAGACCAAGGGGCCTCTCTTCCCAATGATGACCGACTAGGCCATCTTCTACTACATATGCAGCTATAGACACGAGCTCTGGGGGTACTGGTTAGTTCATATTGTTGTTCCACCTACAGGGTTGCAGACCCCTTCAGCTCCTTGGGTACTTTCTCTAGCTCCTCCATTGGCGACCCTGTGTTCCATCCAATAGCTGGCTGTGAGCATCCACTTCTGTGTTTGCCAGGCACTGGCATAGCCTCACAAGAGTCCGCAATATCAGGGTCCCTTCAGCAGAATCTTGTTGGCATGAGCATTAGTATCTAGGTGTGGTGGCTGATGATGGGATGGACTCCCGAATGGGGTAGTCTCTGGATAGTCCATCCTTTCATCTTAGCTCTAAATTTTGTCTCTGTACCTATATCCTTTCATGAGTATTTTGTTCCTTATTCTAAGGAAGAATGAAGTATCCACCCAGTGGTCATCCTTCTTGGTTTTCTTGTGTTTTGCATAATGTATCTTGGGTATTCTAAGTTTCTGGGCTAATATCCGCTTATCAGTGAGTGCATATCTAGTGACTTCTTTCACCCCCACTTCTTGGCCCTGGCTTTCCCCTGTACTGGGGCATATAAAGTTTGCAAGACCAAGGGGCCTCTCTTCCCAATGATGACCGACTAGGCCATCTTCTACTACATATGCAGCTATAGACACGAGCTCTGGGGGTACTGGTTAGTTCATATTGTTGTTCCACCTACAGGGTTGCAGACCCCTTCAGCTCCTTGGGTACTTTCTCTAGCTCCTCTATTGGGGGCCCTGTGTTCCATCCAATAGATGACTGTGAACATCTACTTGTGTATTTGCTAGGCCCTGGCATTGGTGTTTTTCAAAGAGATAGAATGTCTTTGACTACTAAGTAAGCTACAGTAGGCAAGTAGAAGCACTCAATGTTGAAGCCTCATCTTGAACTGTCCTGTCTGACCCCTGCTCTCATTTATGCTTGGATGACAACATGTAACTCACAGAGACCTGATCTGTGCAACTTTCCCTATAGTTCTTCATTTCCACTTATCATTCTAATTTATTCTTACACTCTACTCATTTTGCCAGCAATTGCTTTTTGCTTAATTTTAAGAGTACACAGCATTCTGGCACTTCTTTGTTTTCTCATTATGACTCTCCTTACACACGCTACTCCAAGTATAACAGAGGACACACCTTAGTAAGTGCTGTTTACATTATTTTATTTGTGTTTATTAATTTAACAAATAATGAGATTTTCATTCTATGTACATATTATATGTTTACTAAAACTAACAATGATATTTAGAAGCTTCTTTTAATAACGATGAATTATTCCATCTTCACATCTGTTGTTGAAATTATTTGATTTCTCATTTATGGAAAATCATTCAAACTAGGCCCAGATGGTAACTATGAACATTAACTGAAACAAAGCTGAAAAAGCTAAGAATTTTGCAATACTATCTCTATTCAGTTGGAGCCCAATTCACTTCAGAAGCAATTTCTATAGGAGTGCCTATGTTGAAGATACAGTTGTTTAAGTAGATGCATTTAAAGAGCAAGAAAAAAAAATTTAAAACTTTAAATGCTGCATTTTATTACATGCTATATAAATGGTTTATTTCTAGGTTTGATGCTTAAAATTCCTATGGGACAAGAAAATGACCTTGCTTTTCCTATAATAATTTTTCCCCACAAAGAATTCACTAAGCCCTTCACTGTTGTTTATTGTATTGACATTGCCAGTCCAGTCTAGTCTCCCAAAGAGCCAAAGTAGATGAAAACTTCAATGTTTTATATTTATATCTTGATTCATTCCATTTGGATTTATTGCACTGTGACAAATTTATGAGCAGAGCTTTGCCCACTCTGAAGATTCTGATAGTGTTTCATTATGAAATATAAAATACATCTGCAGGATCATACAAAGGCCCTGTGACTGAAAGCAGCCTTTGCTGGGTACCAGAAGCACTACATTGTTTCACATTGTTGCTAGTTTCTGTTTTATACCCCTGATATTTACTTTATATAGTTTCTGAGTTATCTCTTGAGAACTTTTGAATGTTGTACTGTCTCTAAGCTTGCCTAATATTTCCATACTGTTTTGTGGAACACATTTTGATGTGATTTTAAAATCTATAGTATATTTATAAAAGTCTAGTTGTTAAGACTGTATAAATAGGATCACCTTTTCAATTTCACTTTGCCTTTCATCTAAAACTTTAATTAAGTTCAAATGTTGTGTCTCGGTCTTTTTGCTGGGGATATATAATGCATTATATTTAATTGGATGAACCATAATACCACTCTAATATCCTTTGAGCCAGAAAAGACTGAGCTCATTTCAGGAACAAATGTCATACTGTATACAGTAAAATAGGTAGTTTAGGCAGGAGTAAGTGTTAAATGTTTAATGGTACTAAGCAACATTATATGTATAGAAACATTTAGAGGAAAAAAATGCCTAACATGATTTGCTGAAATAAATTTTTCCTTTGAGAGACAATTTCTTCATATGTTCCCATGATTGTCACTTTGCATCTATCAAAGAAATCATAAGAATTTAGCTTTTTTAGAGGCAGGCAGATTACTAAGTTCGAGGCCAGCCTGGTCTACAAAGTGAGTTCCAGGACAGCCAGGGCTATACAGGAAACCCTGACTCAAAAAAGAAAATTTAGCTTTTTTATAAAATTTGTATGAATGTAGATTATTTAACCAGTTATAACTTGAGGATGGAGACTAAAGAGGCATTTCTGTGACATGTCTACTTTGAAGCATGAGGCTCTAGTTTTGATGCCTATAATCCACATGAAAAACATTGATATTCTTACCTTGACATTCATTTGCCCACATATGAAAACATAGCACAGTCTGATTTCCAGCGTAGGTGAAATTGAAGAATGCTACGCATGAACATAAAATGGAATGCCAATGGTTAGATCTCCAGTCTTGTTATTCTATAGATCAATTATGGAACTTTGTAGCTATAATATTGTGATGTATTTACAATACTTAGACTGACTCCATCAGCATAGACAATAAAGAAACTATGTGGTATCTGATCACAATATTTTTGGTAACTATGCTCTTCCTCATTCATTTAAAACATCACCTTAATCTTTCAGGTCGCAGAGAGTTATGCTATCAACAGGAATAAATTGTTCCACTGGTTTTACTCTTGTAGGTTCAAAAACCTTTGGGACGTGTCCCTACCTGACGTATGTAGGCTACTGAGCATGGGTGATTATAACCTCCTTTGCTTCAGGCCCAATTCTCTAAGCAGTGACTCAACTGTGTGAGACTTGGTGCTTGTTTTTCCACAGTGGCTTCCTCCTATGAACCTTTATTCTATATCAATGCTTCCTTATTTGAGTTCTGCTGCCACAGTGATGAGAAAGTGAACTGATGTTGCAATGTCCCAGAAAGGAATGTACCTTGAAGATCAATTAACTGTGTAGCATCAGCTATACAACTAATGAAATTCAACATATCTAGATGCACATAACTCGCCATTTCTCACATGCATCAGTAATGTGTTAATTGTAAAACTATGAAATGAATTTAATGAATCCAGGTTGAATTATAAAATGAGATATACTAAATACAATTGATACATTGAAGAACTTACATGATTCTTGAATTAATTTTCCAGCTGTATAACTATTAAAAAGATTGAACACTATATTTATAGCTTCATATTTATGGGTGTATAAGTAATTGCAAACCATTAGAACATATACATTTTTAGATATGGTTCCCTCTGATTTGCCTTAAAGCTTATATACCTTTTTCATATAGTGAAAAAGTTAAACAAAACAATATTCATTGTAAAAACTTTAATCTTTCCTGTCTTTTGCAGTATTGTTAAATATCTAAAAAAAAAATTGGTGCTATGAGGTGTAAATTAGTTAAAATTTATAATGGACCTGGAATTTTGCCTGACATATATTTCATGGAAAGTAAATATGATGAAAAATATATTTAGTAGGCTTTCAAGTTGGCTCAGCAAGTAATTTTTATATTTAAGTTTGAAAGATTTTGCCTTCTGTTTAATACTAGATTTCTACAGTCGCATATCATCCTAAACTTCATGGTTATTCATTGAACAAAAACTTATCAGTCAATCTCCCAATGCACCCTTATGTAATAGAATCATACATCACTGCATCATTTATGCTTCCATTATCATTGACTTCCTGAAGGAAATGCACAGGTAGAATTCTTATTTAGCATCAGCTACTGGAACCTGTATCATCACCTTGGTCTTCTATCCATTTCTAGGTCATCATTCATTTAACCTTTGTTTAACTCAATGCATTCTGTAAAGCTGGATTCTCCTCTTTTTCTTTCATCCCATCTCTCAGGACTTCAAGGATCTTGTGAACAAAACCTGTCCAGTAAGTCCCCTTTTCTTACGACCACTGCCACAGCTCTTACCAATGTCTAGAGTAGGTAGGTGTGGGGCAGAAAGCACTGGGAGGATAAAGGGAGTGGGGGAAACCTTCGTCCTGCCAGAGTTCCAGTGCTCTTGGCAGGCAGATGGGGAAGGGCAGCTGTACACTTTCCAAGCGGCCCCAGTGGGTGTCTGGCTGTGGGAAGCCATGGACCCCAGCTTGGCAGGTGGTGGACAAGGGGCAGTCCTAGGTACCAGCCTTGGGCATCCCAGACAACTCTGGACACTGCAGAAGAGCTGAGAACAGGATGCCCCCCCCCCCGGGGGCGGTTGACTCAGTCAGCCCCTGAGGCTGAAGGGAGGAGAGGACATGGGGAGAGAGGGGTCACTGGGTGGTTTCCATGTGGGCAAGAGTCCTTGGTTCAGTCCATGGCTGGAGCACAGAAAGGCCTTCCAGCCAGACTCATAGACACAGCTCCTTAGAGGAAAGCCTATCCCATCATTCAAGCACAGCATGCATTGATGAACACAGACAGTCTATGGTTTTGGAGCTTTATTGTCGGAAGGCAGGGGGAAAGAAAGAATGTAGAAAGAGGGAAAGAGGCTGGCCATGGCCATGTAGAGAGAGGGGGAATGGAGAGAGAGAAGGAGGGCTAGAGAGTAAGAAAGGTGAGAGCATAAAGAGAGTGAGGAGGGACCAAGCAGCTCCTTTTCTAGTGGGCTGGGCTATCAGGTAACTGTGGGGAGGAACATACCTGGCTATAATCAGGTAACTGTGGGGTGGAGACTAGCCATTGTCTGTGACTGATAGTCACACACTCTCCTTTGGGGGATGTGGGGGCAGTAACTTCAACAGGAGCCAGGGGTCCAGGAGACATGATCAAACACCCTCCATCCCATGTAGGTAGAAACCACCACCCATTGGATCCCTTAGGGTTCAAGAGCTATGCTCAACTGGAGACAAGGCTATCTGTGTGCGGCCAACTGCCCCACAGGTAGGTGTTCTGATATACTAATCTCATTACCTGCTTATTGTCTTTCACCTTTAGTATATAATAATACATGCCTAAGCTATTTCTATTAGTGCTCTCTTGAAAAAAGTATAGAGCTGTTATGAACCAACATAAAACTAGCAGGTAATTAGCATATTTAAATTACCAAACATTAACATCATAAAAGGATCACAGATTACCAAGATGGACATTCACTAATTTTTTATTTAATTCAAATTTTTGAACAAATATATATATATATATATTTATGATCATTTGCAGTTGTATTTTTTAAAAAAAAATCTTTCTTCAATTACAAGTCTTGGATAGTTTGTGACCAGCAAATCAACTATAATATATACATTTATCCTTAAGAGCATACTGGAAGTAGAGGCTGCAGATTCAGCTTAGCGGTAGAACATTTGTCTAATAAACAGTTTCCTGGAATGAATGACAGAGAAATTAAAACTGTCTATAATAAATGCATCCTTGAAATTTTGACAATTTCCTGTATTTTGTGACATTGTATTTCAGTAATCAGCCATGCCTTGACGCAGTTGGCCTTTACAAAAGGTATGTTAGATAGTTGTCAGGGACAACACAAAATCACTTAAAATGGGTTTGGGATTTAAAATAATTATGTTCATTTATTGAGATCATGAACCTCAAAGAAACTTTTCATGCTTTTCTCCCCAGCTACAACTTATTAAAACAATTTATCTTTGTCCATTTACAGACTTTGTGCTTCTAAATTAATGTGGTATTTTGCTATAGGCAAAATTGACTTTTGTTACATAATATTTATATTTAATGTACATATATATTTCCAAAACTGATCACTACACATTTTGGATAAAATATTACATAATTCATTTTCATGATTAAAATATAATGCACACCAGAGTATAATATAGTTGTTGAATCCATAATTGTCCAATTAACCACAGATAGAAATACTCACCTCCTTTCCCTTCTAGACTTGATCTCAGTTATGGCAAACAATTTTAGATTAAATATGCTTGCCCTGCTTTAAGAACAGGTTTGGTAGATATATCATGCACTTTTCTATTCTGTGCTTAAATGGAACTTCTCTCAGTTTTAGATTATATTACTACCATGAATAAATTCTTAAAGGCATAGTCATAATTAATGTTATCATACATTTCTAGAGTGTGTGGAAATATTAAATATTTCCATTTTTCAAAGATTTTAGTGATTTTAATTTCATAAAGCTGCTTATTTTCAAGCATTTAACAAAATAAAAATTAAGCTGCTCTATAAAGTCAACCGTCTAAGATTGTATTACATATCTTTTTCTTTCCAAATTAATCATCCACATAAATTGTGTTGCCCCATCTATATTATTAACAATGTACCAGAGTAGTTTATTAAAGCAAACAACTAAATTCTGCTTTATATTTCTATAATATCTTCAAGCAATATTTACATGTAAGCAGGTTCAACTGTAATATTTGAATTCTAGTGAGCAAAAATACTCAATTTATTTTTTGGTATTATATTTTCTTATATATAAAACCTTTGGTCAGAGTGTTCTTAAACATAGCCTCTTTATTTCTGAATTGGCAGATAAATTTTCTTGCTTTTTTTCTCTTCAAGTCTTTGAGCATTATTAATAAAACTTTTGGCTCTAACGCTGGGACTCAGGGGAGATCACCATTTTCTCTCTTGTGCCTGTGTAAGACAGGACCAGCCAGGATAGTTGCAGCTTAGACAGGGTCCTTCCTGCCTCCATCTGCACCCAGGATGTGGAGCTGTTCTATAGCTCCCTGTGTCCTTGCCAGGAAAGAGATCGTCAAAAAGACCTAATACCATTACTCCTCAAACTATTCCCCAACATAGAAACAGAAGGTACTCTACCCAATTCGTTCTATGAAGCCACAATTACTCTGATGCCTAAACCACACAAAGACCCAAAGAAGAGAGAGAACTTCAGACCAATTTCCCTTATGAATATTGAGGCAAAAATACTCAATAAAATTCTTGCAAAATGACCAAGAACACATCAAAACAATCATCTATCATGATCAAGTAGGTTTCATCTCATGGATGCAAGGATGCTTCAATATATGGAAATCCATCAACATAATCCACTATATAAACAAACTTAAAGACAAAAATCACATTATCATCTCATTAGGTGCTGAGAAAGCATTCAACAAAATCCAACACCCATTCATGATAAAAGTCTTGGGATGATCAGGAATTCAAGGCCCACATTTAAACATAAAAAAAGAAATCTACAGCAAACCAGTAGCCAACATCAAACTAAATGGAGAGAAACTTGAAGCAATCCCTCTAAAATCAGGGACTAGACAAGACTGCCCACTCTCTCCTTAAATATTCAATATAGTACTTGAAGTCCTAAACAGAGCAATTCGACAACAATAGGACATCAAAGGGATACAAATTGGAAAGGAGGAAGTCAAATTATCACTATTTGCATATGATATGCTAGTATATATAAGGGACCCCAAAAATTCCACCAGAGAACTCCTAAANCTTATAAACAACTTCAGTGAAGTAGCTAGATATAACAAATTAGTGGGCTTCCTCTACACAAAGGATACCTGGTTGAGAAAGAAATTAGGCAAGCTAGGAATACCCAAGATACAATTCACAAACCACGTGAAACTCAAAAAGAAAGAAGACCAAAGTGTGGATACTTCTATCCTTCTTGGGAAGAAAATACCTATGGAAGGAGTAACAGAAAAAGTCTGGAGTTGAGACTGAAGTAATGACCATCCAGAGTCTGCCCCATCTGGGGATATATCACATATACAGTCATCAAACCCAGACACTATTGTTTATGCCAACAAGAACTTGCTGACAGGAGCCTGATATAGTTGTCTCCTGAGAGGCTCTGCCTGTGCCTGACAAATACAGAAGTATATGCTCACAGTCATCCATTGGATGGAGCACAAGGGTCCCCAGTGAAGGAGGTAGAGAAAGGACCCAAGGATTTGAAGGGGTTTGCAGCCCCATAGGAGGAACAACAATATGAACTAACCAGTAACTCCAGATCTCCCTGGGACTAAATCACCAACCAAAGACTGCACACAGTTGGACTCTTAGCTCCAGCTGCATATATAGCAGAGGATGGCCTAGCCAGTCATCAATGGGAGGAGAGGCTCTTGGTCCTGTGAAGGCTCTATGCCCCAGTATAGGGGAATCCCAGTGCCTGGTAGCAGGAGTGGGTGGGTTGGTTAGCAGGGAGAGGGGAAGTATAGGGGATTTTCAGAGGATAAATTAGGAAAGGGAATAACATTTGAAATGTAAATAAAGAAAATATTAAAAATAAATAAAAGTTTGAAGTGTGAAAACAAAACCCCTTTACTGTAAAACATAAATATATTTTCTTCTGCTTGTTATCATGATTCAAATTGGTAAAAAAAATACAATTATTTGAAGAATTTTCCTGGTATTTTTACATCACTGGGTTTGAGTGTACCTCACAATGGAACAATTCTGCTCTCTTGAATATTTGTAAAGACAATAAAGACTACACCTTTTTGTCGATTTTTTCTTACTCCCCAACTTCTGTTTTGTTTTTTCTCCTAAAATATTATCACTCTTTCAACTTTTATCCTCTAATGTTGTCTTCTCTTTGGTTTAGTCACATAAAATGACCACTAGTCATGAACTTATGTGAATCCTGAAAGTAGGAACCTGATGGGTGGGGTAAAATTTCTGCTTTTTTTGGAGTTGTTTTTTCTGAGCTTATGTTTCTACTGCATTCACCTGAAGTTATTTAGTTTTTTCTCTTTTGGAACCCTGATTGTTTCATAAGTTTAAATTAACATTAATTTTTTTTTTTTACATTTGCCAAAATGTCATGTTGAATAGGAGCTAACTCAGCACTGAAAACTGCAAGGTGTTCACAAATAGAGGCATGCATATGAACCAGATGGAAACAATCTGAGGATAAACCGTATGGTATGCAAAGTATCTTAGGCTAAATCAAGATACAGTTAACATATTCAACTTGATATTTTCATTTGTAAATGTTCTTGTTTCAAAACAACACTGTAAAATTATACATGTATAATTTTTTAAAGACTATTGACTTGTAGTCAAAAGTATAGCATCATGGATAATAATTCAAATTTTAGCACAATACTATTAACAGAGAAACATATTATAAAAATGCTAGAGTAGTAGTTTGCCTACATTGTGACAGCATTTTTGTCTTTTTTAACAAGGTGAACCTGGCATTGCTAAATATTGATGCTGTCATTAAACTGCCAGTCCACTTGTATTGTCTATTGCTAATTGGGAAGTATTTTAATGTAACTCAAGTCCATTGCTTTAATTAATATCCAAATATAATGCTTATATATGCATATTGATTGTTTGAAATACTTTTTACTTAATGTGAAGTAATGTTCTTTGACAGGGATGTTGTATTGATTATCACTTCCTTCTAGCATGGAAGAAAGAAATAAAATAAAGGAAACAACAAAAGAGGAGAGGAGACACAATAAGGGAAAGGAAGGGAGAGGAAGTGGAAAAGGGAGGATATGAACAGAAGGAAGAAAGATGGAAAGAAATCAATAGGTTGAGGGAAGGGATGGATACTGATGACAGATATCACAGACCTGGCTCAACAGAGTTTGTGAATGTGGGTGGAGCTGATCTTGCCCTGGGCTAGTTTTATAGCATGTTTTAGCTTCATTTTCCTCTGACCTTGTTGATTTGATTTACTTAATTCTGGTACTATAAATACTTTTACTCATTTAATGGAACAATATAAAGCAAATGAAAACAAATAATAACAGCAAAATGAAAAGTTAAAATACAAAATTCCTTAGGGAGTAAGCTAAACATGTAGGGTACAGTTCATATATACAGTTCATTGACTATACAGTGCTAATAGATTCTAGCCCACAACACAACAGCAGTCACACATTATTTATACCCTGCATTCTTCCTAGGGTAAGATAACTATATATATAATTAAATTCATGGACTAAGTAAAACCTGGAAGTCTTACTCTTTCTTCCACAATCTTCTCATACAACTTCAATATTTATTAATGTATCAATGAAAATTTTCTCATATAAAAATCTAATTTACTTGAAAATTTTTCTGAGACTGGTGGTGGTAGTGCACGCCTTCAATCCCAGCACTTGGGCAGCAGAGGCAGGTAGATTTCTGAGTTCAAGGCCAGCCTGGTCTACAAAGTTTGTTCCAGGACAGCCGGGGCTATACAGAGAAACCCTGTCTCAGAAAAAAAAAAAATTCTGACTTGACTGTATGTGCACCACATATATACATGTGGAGGCCACATATGGATATCACTTCAGGGGTTTAGAGCCCCTGGAACTGGAGTTACTGACAGTTCTGAGCTGTGACACTTGGGTGCTACAAACAGAATTGGGGTCCCGTGTGAGAGCTTCAATTCTCTCAACTGCTGAGCTACTGCCCTGTTCTCTAACTGGGGGTCTTTGAGTATTAATACTACTAAAAGATTAACATTACTTGTTTTGATCGATAATATATGCAATTGACTCCCAGATGAGAATCACTGCTATTCATAAAAGCCCATTTATCTGTAACATTTTCTTAAAGGAGTGTTGAAAAATACAGAATGTATATTTACACTGCAGTCAGACTTAGGTAATACACTGAATCCTAAACACAGGAAGCTAAATCAGAGATTTCAAGTCATAGTGTCTAAGGACAAGTTTTGTGTCGATGGGAAGTTTGACTCCTATAGAGGCATTATTGCTAAACCTCATGCTAATGGTATGGAGAAAGGCAGGTCAGCCAATGGAATAGAATCGAAGACCCAGAAGTAAATCCATATACCTATGGATACTTCATCTTTGACAAAGAAGTCAAAAACATACATTGGTAAAAAGAAAACACCTTCAATAACTGGTTCTGGCTGTCTATGTGTAGAAGAATGAAAATAGATCCATATCTATCATCTTACACAAAGCTCAAGTCCAAGTGGATCAAGGATATCAACATAAAACCAGATACACTGGATATAATAGAAGAGAAAGTAGGATCTTGAAACTCAAAAGCCTCAAACTTATTGGCATAGGTTGAAATTTCCTGAAGAGAACACCAATGACTCAGGCTCTAAGATCAAAAATTGACAAATGGGACTTTATGAAAGTAAAAAGCTCTGTAAGGCAAGAGAGATCATCAATAAGAAAAATTGGCAACCTACAGGTTGGGAAAAATTCTTCACCAACCACACATCAGGCAGAAGGCTAATATCCAAACTATATAAAGAACTCAAGGAGTTAACCTCCAAAAAACCAAATAACCCAATTAAATATGGAGTACAGAGCTAAACAGAGACTTCACAACAGAAGAATCTCGAATGGCTGAGAAGCACTTAAAGAAATGTTCAAAGTCCTTAATCATCAGAGAAATGCAAATCAAAACACTCTTGAGATTCCTCCTCACACCAGTCAGAATGGCTAAGATCAAAACCTCACGTGACAACACATGTTGGAGAGGATGTGGAGAAAGAATAACACTCCTCCATTGCTGGTGAGACTGCAAACTGGTACAACCACTCTGGAAATCAATCTGAAGGATCCTCAGAAAATTGAAATAGTTCTACCTGAAGACCCAGCTATACCACTCTTAGGCATATATCCCAAAGGTGCTCCACCATACCACAAGGACAAATCCTCCACTTTTTTCAGAGGCAGCCTTGTTTGTAATATCCAGACACTGGAAGCAACCCAGATGTCCCTCAAACAAAGAATAGATAGAGAAAATATGGTTCATTTACACAATTGAATGCTATTCATCTATTAAAAAGGAGGACATCATAAATTTTGCAGGCAAGTGGATGGAACTAGAAAATATCCAGAATGACATAACTCAGACCTAAAAGAACTTGCACAGTATGTGCACACAGATAAGTGGATATTAGCCAAAAAGCACATAATGCATAGGATACAACCTATAGATCAACTGGTCCTGAGAAGGTTTGGTGCCCAGTGTAGGGGAATGCCAGGACAGGGAAGCGAGAGTGGGTAGATTGGTAAGCAGAAGGAAGGGGGATGGGATAGGGAGTTTTTGGAGGGGAAACCAGGAAAAGGGATAACATTTGAAATGTAAATGAAGAAAATATCTAATAAAAATTTAATTTGACAGAAAAAAATAAAGAAGAAGAAGAAGAAGAAGAAGAAGAAGAAGAAGAAGAAGAAGAAGAAAGAAGAAGAAGAAAGAAGAAGAAGAAAGAGGAAGTGAGAAGTTTAACAAGAAGAAAGTCCCAAATGAGGATGCTTTAATCCCACTTATAAGGGGGAAGGAAATAATCACAGGAGACGGAGGGTAAGAGGGAGGGACTAGGATGGGATATGGGAGGGGGAGGATGCCAAAGTCTGACACTATTTATTACTGATGATATGATGTACTTACAGACAGGAGCCTGACATGGCAGTTGATTGAGACAGAGGCAGACACTTATACCCAACCACTGGATTAAAGTCGGGGACCCTTAAGGTTGAATTTAGGGAAGGATTGAAGCTGAAGGGGAGAGTGACTCCAAAGGAAGACCAGCAGTCTCAACTAACCCAGAACCCAGGGAACTCCCAAAGTCTTGAAGCTCCAACAAGGTGCATACAGGAGCTGCCCGAGGTCACTGGCACATAGATAGAAGGGTTCTGCCTGGTCTGGCTGCAGTGGGAGTAGGTGTACTTAATCCTAGAGACTTGAAACTCAGAGAAGGGTGAGCCAAGGCAAAGGGGGAGGAGAAATGGGATGAAAAACTGTGGGAGGGGAGTCTGGGGGGGGGCAACAGCTGGAATGTAAATACATACAACAACTTTAAAAAAAAATCTAGTACTCTGAAATGCTATACTGCGAAGCATCTGGAACATCTAGAGATACATATTCACAGAAGCATAGGTTGACAGTTTCCGTAGGCTTCTACTGTTGCCAGTGTGTTTCTAGCACATAGCATTCCAAACGTAGTGGTAGTTATAGTGAACTGTTATCATCTTGCTCATTTTTGGAACTAGGTAATAAATAACCTTAGAAATGGGTACAAGTGAGGCAATCCTCTACTATTTCAGCTATATCTAGCTATCAGAGCTATTTTCATTGCCCTGTCCCCAAGGACATGCTGAGACCTCAGGTTCCCATTCCTCATCTCTTCACCTTCCATACTGAGGATTTGTTTTCTCTCTGGTTGCGTTTTAAGTGTTTTTGTATATATGGGGATAAAAGTATGCTATTAGTATGCTATTAGCTATGTGTTTTGCAAGCAGTTTTTTATATAATCTAAAGATGTCTTTTAATAATTCCTATCTAGGAGAGAGAAAACTAACATTTTAATGAATTACAGCTTATCAATTATTTCATAGAGCAAGGATGTTCTCCGTGTCATTTTGGAAAGGTCATCCCAGAACCCAGAGGCATCTTTACCTCCTCAGATGCTATCATCTAGTATTTAGCAGTTTTCAAATATGCATTCTTCTGTAACACAATGTAATGTTGAATTTTATTACTTTTTTTTAAAAAGGTGCCAATTCATACAATAATCCTGATGTTCCAATTCCATTATTGAAAATATGTTTCCCTCAATTTTACAGCTTTTACTCATTTGTCAAATATTAGTAGACTCTTTCTTTTTTTGTTGTTGTTGTTGTTTGTTTTGTTTTGTTTTTTGTTTTTTGTTTTGTTTTTCGAGACAGGGTTTCTCTGTATAGCCCTGGCTGTCCTGGAACTCACTTTGTAGACCAAGCTGGCCTCGAACTCAGAAATCCNCCTGCCTCTGCATCCAGAGTGCTGGGATTAAAGGTGTGTGCCACCACGCCTGGCTATTATTTGACTCTTTCACGTGGGCTTCTGTTTCACTGCTTTTACCAATTCTACAAGAGTTTTACAGTTTTGCTCTTGATGGGGCGTACGGGGTGCGGTCAGGGGGGGGATGCTCAGGGTATGTAATTCAAAGACTTGTGGCAGTCAGAGCTTAAGAATGGACAAGAAGAAGCTGGAAGTGTTCTAACTTATGATTCATTAGGGCTGATTGGAAGGCCCTGCATTCAGTAAAGGCAGCTGAAACAATCATGAACGCTTCAGCAACTGGCAAAATCAAATTAGAATGCTTTCGACCACCTCAAACTTTCTTCCCATCCAACTTCAGGTTAGACAGATCCTTTCTGATTAGTTAGACTTATCATCTGATTTGCATATACTTGCTTCCAGCCAACCAGGGAGCCTAGGCTCACTCTACCAGGAAACAGTGCATCTTTTTTGCCAGTTTGTCACCCTGCCAGAGTCCAGCTCTCAACAAGGTATGGTTAGGGAATTAGCCGCCATTGCTCTTTAGAGAAGAATGAAAATGAAGATCACACCTGGCACTCACCAGAGACAGAGTTTTGCGACCTGTCATTTGAAAGGGAACCCAGAGTCACCAAGAGGTACCTACAAAAGGTACTGTACCTGCTTCCCATACAGGGAACTTGATCCTGCCTTAGGTCTCCTGCTCCTGCTTTAAGATCCAGTGTTCTTCCCTATCTGTTATGGTAGGGAAGATGTGCGACATGCTGCCTCCACCACCTGTACGACTCACCTGTTCAATACACACTTGCTCTGCAAGGAGCTTCTTTTGGGTCGTGTCAGCAGACCTCAGAGCTTAGAGCTCTAACACAAGGCTTCAGTCTCTTTATTGGCACCTGAAAGGCTGCTAGAGCACTGAACTAGACTGCAAACTCTGTTTTCAGCCTTCTGTAACTAATGAGGGTCTCAAAGTTTCTGCATACCTGGTCAAGTTTTCTGCTCTCACATTTCAATTATTAATCCTTCCTGGAAAGTAAAACTTCACCCATATTTCTCTGTGCTCTTTTCTTTGCCCGTACTGTTCTTGGATGGAGGACAAGACAGGAACACAATTAGAAGAACATGAAGTTTGGAGGGTAAAGAAGCAGGGTGGGAAGCTAGGAGGAGGTGGGGAAGGAAAAGTAATAGGCTCAAGATCTATTGTATGAAAAATAAGTTACATTTTTAAAAAGAACGCAATTGGATAATTGACTACTTCATTCATTACAATCTAGTATATGTGTTATTGTAACTGCACCTATAATATTTTGGCGTTCTATCATAAACATTACATTATTAATTTCAAATTCCACATCTTCATGTCTTGTTTGGAAGATAGCAACTTAACTTGTATATTAATTATTAAAGTAAGATAATGTTACTGTTTTGGTTCGGGTTTCTATTGCTGTGATAAATGCCATAATCACAAGCAAACTGTCATGTAAAGGTTTGATTTAACTTATGCTCCCACATCAAAGATCAGCAGTGAAGGAAGGCAGGGCAGGACCTCACTTACTGGCTTTCATCTATGGCTTGCACAGTTTGCTTTCTTAGAGAACCCTGGACTGCACTAGCCCATAAATAATACCACTAATAATGGACTGAGCTCTCCTCCATCAATCCCTAATTAAGGAAATGCCCTACAGGTTTGCCTACAGCTTGATCTCAGATAGACATTTCCTCAATTAAGGCTCCCTCCTCTCCATTGTCTCTAGCTTTTGTCAACCTTGCATAAAACTAAGCAGCACAGTCCCCAAATTAATCATGTGACATATATGATTGTATCTATAGGTGGTGAAGTTACAATGCATGTCTCATATTTAATGGCATTGTCAAATATTTTAAGGGACTTTGATTTTTCAGCATGCAATTATATGTTTTAGTGTGTTTATTTTCTCCTTAAATATATTTTATAAAATGTGCACTTCTCTGCAAATACTTTTGATATATCTAAAATATTATAAAGACTGTAAAAATTAAACTTTTAATGAGTTGGAGAGATTAGCATGCTTCAAATAATACTTGCACATAAGGTGGAGGATCACAGATGATTTTCTAACACCCATGTAGTAAGTGGGGCATTGTCACATGCGCCTATAATCCTAGCACTGAGATCGGGAGTTTTCCTACAGCTTGCTGGTTATTTGGTACAGCTAGGTAGGTAATTTTTCAGATTCAGTGAGTGACCCTGTCTCAAAAATTAAGGTAGAGAAGTGATTAAGGAAGACATCCTATGGCAACTGCTACCTGTCCCATCTATACACACATACGTGCATCTGAATACAAATGCCTCCACACCCACCACCCACTTAGAGAAAGAAAAGAATTAAACTTGTGTGTCAGATCTATGAAAAATGAACAAACAAAAATGTGGACAAAGGGAAAGACAGATTTATCCAGAGAGATGCACATAAAAAAGGCTCAGTGATGTGGATCACAAATAATGTAGACACTGACAGTGGGATGCTTGTGAGGAATGTGGGTCTGAAAAGTGTGAAACTACTTAGTCAGTGATCCCGAGAGCCCAATATTAATTTATACTTATAAAATAATAAAATGAAAAAATAATCCTTCTGGCCTTGTTTTGTTAAAATTCAAATCAAATACACTCAACTTGCGACTATATATATGTGTGTGTGTGTATGTGTGTGTGTGTGTATGTGTGTGAATATATATATATATATATATATATATATATATATATATATATATACCCAATTTAGTAAAAACTAAATAACTCAATTAATGTATTTAATTACTTAGTAATATCATTAATTATTCAATAAGCAAATTGACACTATTGAAATGTTTAAATATTTTATGTTAATCAAATATTCTCCTGTGATTATTTTCCCCTTTTCTTCCTTTGCAGAGTTGAGGGATTGAGCTCAAGATCTATGCATACCAAGCAGACAGTCTGGCAGTGTCTTTGACTGTTTTTATAGTCTATTATTTTTCTGAATCTTGATAACTTTTGAGCACTTCTCTTAATACAACTCCATTTTTCATTTTTCTTCATAATTTTCCTTCATGTCAAAAATAATGTAATTAAAGAAAGGACCTACATACAAATTTGAATAACATGTTGGTAAAAGATTAGGTGAAGGACTAGTGTTTGATACTGCTGTTCATAGATTTCAGGCATGTCAGGAATGTATAACACTGTCCGATAATCTTTGTAAATGATTCTAAAGTTTTTTTTCTCCCCAAATTTGGGACAGAATGGAAAAAAATGAGATCATGTTAGAATTTTACCTTTATGTCTGTGGAAGGATATACTGCCTAGAGTTATGTGCATTTGCTTCCAAGATCTGTTACGTTTGATAACACTCTTGCAGACATAAGTGGTTCCCCAGGAGGAGCCCAACCTTGGAAAAGTATTTTGATGGGAATCACACTATTATTTACTATAGCTCTAGACACCATAACCTGAAAATATTCTCCATGAAGTTTCTGATCCATGGTGATTACTCTAAGGAACATGAGTTCCAATATTATCTGTCTTTGTGATCTGGAGAACAGTGATTTTTGCCTTGAATCCTGATCTAAAAAGAGGTGTTAATAATTCAGTATGTCTAGCTTTTTCTTCTTTTCCAAGTAGGACATCAACTTTCTAGCTCTTTCCGTGGGAACCAGAAGCCAGAAATCTAAATGTTTGTAATCAAAACATCTATTTTCTTTCAGGGGATATCTAGACTCTGACTCTGGTTAAAATCCTAATCAGTAATAGTAAACTAGTCAACTGCTAGTGAATCAAATGTAAGTAACTTCAAGTCTCCCTGGAAATACCAATATAATAATACGGAATAAAAAGACATAAAAGTTAATGTCAGGCTTTGCAATTCTAGAAAGATAAATAAGAATTCTCAAGATTTCTGAAACTATGACTAAAGGTACTACCATAGAATGAAAAATAATCAGGAAATATCAAGCAAATGTGTAATTAAAAATACAGATATCTATTTAAAAAGGTTTAGTGATTACATAATATACCAGGATAAAACAGATTTGGCCCATAGTAACTTGCCCATGAAACTAATAATATATAATGATACAAAAAACACAAATTAATGAAAAAATGTTTAAACTTCTACTGATATTAAATATAAACAGAAGGAGAAAGGAGCAGAAAAGTCAAAGTGGAAGCATAAAGGGCCAAAGTTAAATATGTTATATATGACTAAGACATGTATTTATTGGCATGATGCTGTTACTACTATGCATCATAATAATTGAAGACTAACTGAACCTGAGAATGTAGAAAGTAATGAGTATAGATTTATATAAGGATAATAGGAAATTTTTATGTCATGTTTGTAAAAGGACATTTTCTTTTCTTTTCTTTTCTTTTTTTTTTTTTTTTCAGAAGCCAGGTAAACACAGTATGGAGACAAACATAGAAAATAAAATTAATAAAACATTGAAAGTAACCCCCATTCTTCAGAAAAACTAAAGGCCTCTGTGGAAAGTTAATTTTTAGAATGAATTGGCCTTTTACTATTCTGTCTACATCTGTGTAAATATTGGAATATATAAAAGTAAAATGACCACAAAGAACTTGGAAGTTCCAACTGCATCTTCAGCTAAACAAACTGAAAATCAATATCTTCTCTAGGCTCCTTCAGAAACTCAAGGTCACAGAAGAACTGCCCAGAGTGAAATGCTCTTGTTAAGAGTATCTTGCCTCATGGGAAGCTCATTCACCAGAGCCTCTGCAACTCACACTTTCTCAGGAACTAAGGAAATTTGGGGAAATAAAATACACCATTTTAGTGTCTTGTAGGCTCCCCTGCTACCTACATAGCACATGAATCTGTTCTGTAAAGATCAGAGCCCTAAGACACAGCCCACTAATATACAGACAAACTTAAATTTAGTAATTAATTTAAAGACAATAAACCACAATAAAGAAATCATGCATATCGCATATAAGGAAATGAATAGATATTCCATATCCTATATGATCAGATAAATGCAAGTAGAAAAATATTACTACTATGCTAAACGTATTACACTATTGAAAATACAGAAGACTCAAGAGAAAACAACAATTCCAGGCAATGATAGGAAGTAACTAAAACCCATTTTCTGAAGAAGGGAGACAGAATGACACAGAAGCATTAAAAATGCTTATTGGGGTATTTTATTGGTTTGTTTTGGCAAAAATGAGCATCATCTTACCGAATAATCCATCAATTCTTCTTTTCAGTAGTTATCAAAAGAATTTTAAAACACAAAACGTCTTCAGTTAGATGAGTAAAGCAGAATAATTGATAACTGACAGAATTCACAGTGGGGATGCACTTCAGGTAAGGAATAAACAAATGTTGAGTGCTTCCTGCATGAAAAAGAAAGGACCAAATGATGGAAATACACAAGAAAGCCTGGATGCACATTGCTAAGGGAAAGAAGAGAATCTATAAACTCTACACAACCTATTGTTCCATAAATCATGATCTGGGGTAAATATTCTAATAGACAGAAGCAACCTTAAAAAGTGCTTGCCAGAAATTGGTGGAAAGGTACATGATGATGGAGCAAAACACTTAGAACTTTCATACAGTTAAGATTATCAGTGAGGTCATACATAAATACATATCTATCTATCTATGTAGATGTAGCTGTAGATATAGATATAGATATGGATAATGGATGTTGTAGTGGCTATTCCTGGTTGTCAACTTGACTATATTTGAAATGAACTACAATCCAGAATTGGAAGGCTCACCAGTGAACCTAATCTGGAGACTGGGAGATAGAAGTTTCTGATCTGGATCTTGGTATGGAGATCTTGAGACACAGTGGTGATTGAATCCAGAAGATTAAGACAGGGAGATCTCCGAGTCCAAGATCATCTGGGATTAAAGGTGTGGTGGCACACACCTTTAATCTGGGCTACACCTTCTGCTGGGGACCATATAAGGACATTGGAAGAAGGGAGTCTGGCTCTTGCTCTTTCGCCTTCTTGCCGTGTGGGACTCAGCAACTGCTAGATCCTTGGACTTCCATTCACAGCTACTACTGAACCATTGTTGGGATTTGGACTGCAGACTGTAATTCATCAATAAATTCCTTTACTGTATAGAGACTATCTGCAAGTTCTGTGACTCTAGAGAACCCTGACTAATACAGATGTAGATATAGATATACTCAATTCTTATCCTAATTAAAACTAGGGGTGAACCCTTGTGGACTATGGTCTGGGGTTGATTAAGTTTACTCAATGCACTTTCTACATCAGGAACCAAAGCACTGCTCTGCTGTGTGATGTTCATAGTCATAGTGGCTTTGCATATATGCAGAAGGGAAATTTGTGGGTTTTTTGGCATCTTCCTCTCAGCATTGATTGGAAGCTAAATTGGAGATGAATGTAAAATTTACAACATTTACCGGTAAATTAGCAAGTTATATCTATAAAAAAATCAAACAGAAAACAGTTTAGGTTTTGTGAGACAGTCTGTGTCATGTCTATTCAGTTCTATACATGTGTTCTCTTTCATAAGTAATGTTGTATTGGAGCACAAGCATACAGTGATGTACTGATTTTAGAAAAACAATGATCTTTGTAGAAACAAAATGTATGGGTGATAAGAGGGACATTCTATAAAGTCCACAGTTCTCCATCAATAGACAACACTCTTGATGTACTTTTGCCTAACAACAACCTTTGAAAATGAATGAAGTATATTAATAGCACTTCAAGGGAAAAGAGACGAAAAATACACTGACATTTGTGGACTTCAATAACTCTCAGTAATTGGCAGGCTGAGAAGGAAGGAAATGGGATAAAGTGAGATTGAGCAGCATGATCAATCAACAGTCCCAATTGATATCATAGATTATTTCACCCCGCAACAGCTGAATGTACATTATGCTTAACTTGAAATGAAACATTCACTAATATAGGCCCCATGTGTGTAATAAAATACACCCCAGCAGACTGAAGAAATAGAAATCATCAAAAATGTTTTGGACCACTGTTAAATTAAATTAGATCAGAACTGGAGAACTAGCAAAATATTCTCAACTACATGGATATTATGTTATACACTCTAAAAGCAAAAATCTCAAGAGGAATTAAAAATTAATTGGAATCAAATAAAAATGCAGATTCAACATATCCATACTGTGAGATATAGTGAAATCACAGCTTAGAGGGAGACTTGCAATGTCTATTTTTTATAGTCGTAAAGAAGAATCAATGGGAGTAATCTAAACTTCCATGTTAGGAATCCAGAAAGAAAGAAGTGCAAATTAGATACTAATTAAATGAAAGAAAATATATACAAGTTTTTGAGTTGAAAATGAGGGCTTGATAGTGAAAAATCAGTAGAAAAGGGGACCGGTTTTCTTAAAAGGTGAATGTCAATGAATTTGATAATTCTATAGTCAATCTAATGAGGGAAGAAAAGAACATGAAGATGGCATCAATAAAGAGGAAAAGCTCGGCCCCACTGAACCCATGATCATCACTCAAATAATAAAGTGCCATTATGTTCAACTTCATGCCCATGAGTTAAACATGCCATGAAATGGGAGAACTATTTACCAGACAGGGACTTCTGAATTCAAACTTGAAGAAACAGGCAAACCACATCTGTAAATATGTATCTGTATCAATATCTCTGTCTATCTATCTATCTATCTATCTATCTATCTATCTATCTATCTATCTATCATATGTATGTATATATATATATATATATATATATACATGTGTGTGTGTGTGTGTGTGTGTGTGTGTGTGTGTAGAGAGAGAGAGAGAGAGCGAGAGAGAGAAAGCAAGAATTAATAAGTTTTCTAAATTGAAACATCAATCCTGGAAAGGTTTGTGATTGGATTCTCTGAAATAGGGTAGAGTTAAATTATCCCTCTATAATCTCTTCCAGAAAATATATTTTATAAGAAGAGTTAATGTTGTGTTCTATAAGGCTGGCAATATCATAAAAATACCATGCTAATGACAATAATAAGATGAAGGTATCTTGAGAAAGGAAAAAGAAAATTAAAATCACATATGCATGTATTCATAAAGATTGAAAAAAATTTAAATCATTTAAAAATATATTGTAGAAAGAATTTTGTATTACAGTGAACTATGAAAAACTTCAGTCTGCTTGACATTTGAATATCAATTGATGTAATCAGCACCGTAAAGGGAAATTGTGATTATTTTGATTGTTAAAAAAACATCATTTGACAAAATCCAATGAACATCAAACAAAACTAGTCAGAAAACTAAGAGTAAATTAATAAGGAAAAAAAATCTTAATTCAGAGGATTTATATAAAAAAAGCACTCAATATGTAGAGTTAATGATATATTTTGCAGTGAGATTAAAATGTTCCCTTTAAGATCACAAATAGGTCAGACAGTGGTGGCACACACCTTTAATCCCAGTACTTGGGAGGCAGAGGCAGGTGAATTTCTGAGTTCGAGGCCAGCCTGGTCTACAGAGTGAGTTCCAGGACAGCCAGGGCTACACAGAGAAACCCTGTCTCGAAAAACAAAAACAAAAACAAACAAACAAACAAACAAAAAACTCAGAAACAGATAACATGTACTTTCTTTACCAGAAGTAAAAAATGTTATATAGTTATAATAGGAAAAAAGGAAACAAAAGCTAAACAAACTACTAAATATGAATGGTGTATTGTTAGCATGCAAGATCCATCAGTTTCCATCAGTATGAATATTAAGAATAAATAAGAATGTAATATTTACATATGACAAGAAAAAAGTAAAGACCCTAATAAAAATAGAATCCTCAATTAGTGAAAAACTTCTATCAACTTAGGAAAACTCAGAACTTAAGACAGGTCTATTCTTTCCAACTGGATCTGCATATTGAATGCAATCACAATTAAATTTGTAGCTAGTTCCTTTGTGGACACCTAGAAACTGGAAATGTTACTATGAAAAATATTCATGGAAGGTATGCACAATTAAATTATAAAACATACCATGTCACACTAAATAAATACTGTGTGCTACAAAACAAAACATACAATTCAATGGATTAGACCAAAGTTCCCAGGAAAAGAAGCACACAAACATGCACTATTAGTATTGACAAAGTGAACCATGCACATGACCTCATTAGCCCTGATGTGGGGCTGGCTAGGTTTCAGTCCAGGCAGGATTTCTCTACTGTTGAGTTGACCTTACGTCCAATTAGACAGCTGTCTGTTATCACCAACCTGTGAGTACCATTTTTTGCACCTTTACAGAATTTTGCCATTTAATGTACATGGCACTGGTTTTCCAGATTGCACAGTATTTTCTGGTACCATGTATGTTAAACTGCAGTAAAGAGGTCTTCTTGTTAGATCCAGCTCAAACCAACCAATTCCTCTATCCTGAATGTGTGATGCCTTCAGCAAGAGAGGCTTAACTTTAAAATTACCTAAATTTTTATCTTATAAAGTATACTGGGCACCGCTAGAAAGTTAATGAAGGAAATTAAATTATTTATTGTGTTTGAATGGAAGGATCAAAAAGACTTAAGCACTGGTTTTGGATAAAAACAAGCTTAATTGGGGAATATGCTAAATTAATGAAAAACTGTTTAAAACATTAGTTAAGCATGCAGGTAGATGTACACAGGTCAGGAAGTTATTTTAGGACAATAGTGTAGTTATCTCACAGTGAGCTTGGAATTTATAAGAATTTATTAGGAAATACAATTTTAAAATAAAATATTCAATGACAAAAATCAAAGACTTCTCAATCGTATGATTTGTTGAGTTACATGAGAATCAAGAAAATGGAAGAGAAGCATTAGGCCGGAACCTAAAGTGATGAGCATGGGGTGAAAAATGGCTATGTAGTACAATCTGAGTGTCTACACTCAAAGCAGGAAACAAACCAACCAACCAACTGAACAAACAAAGAAAAACCATGAACGTTTAAATACATACCTAATATACTTGTATAAAACTTATTTTCTCTGCTCACCTAGAATCGACTCACCCATTTATTAATCTCTGCTTGCGTGTGCGCATAGTTTTCATCAAGAGCCATACTACTTCCCAAAATGTGTTTTACATTTTAATAATGGCCCTAGCAACACTGGCATGCATGGCAGGCTTTCCAGAATTAGTTATTTTTATTTCAAGTCTCCGTGTGTGCTCTCCTATTAGAAACATGTTATATCCTCTTTTCATGCTTGCTTATATTTTTATTCTTCTAAGTAATAGAGAAAATATACCTTAAGATTAATTCATGATTCTCAAACTCAGAGTTGATTTTGAGATGCTTAATGACAGTGTTTAATTTTTCACATTTTAAGCATATGATCAGACAGCATCGGATGGTATTAGATGAGTTTCTAAATAGAAACTTACATATAATATTATTTCATAAATTCTAAAAGCATGCACTGTTATTCTTCTATAGGTGCTCCAAATCTAAGATATTATAATGAAGGAAAAAAATTGTGCCTCATATGTAGTATTGTAAAATATATAATCATGCACTGGTGGCATTGTGATTTTGCTTAATCCAAATGCTAAATCCACAGACTTTCGTGGTTTTACTTTATTTTATTCTGCAGGTGAACTTCCTCTAACTGCTTTACCTAAAAATAGGTAGGATTCACCTGTCACCTTTTCCTTTTAATGAGATTTTGAAAACCATCTGGGGGCAGCTATCTTTTCACCCTAAGGAATCAAATGTTGTCATTCTGCACTAAATTAGCCCCATCTTCCCTACTTTCCTAACTCCTGAACCTGGAAAGCAAAAAATATAAACAAACAAAAACAAAAACAAAAAAACTTATCAATGCCTAATTACCTATACACATTTATTCATTTCATAATACTTTCTAATATTAGCATAGTTGGGTTGCATAATAAATGCAAGATTTTCATGTTATCCTTCATTCCAAATATGTGCTTTCATTATAGTTCCTTTATTAGATAAGGTGTTTTATACAGAAGGTTCTGTGTTCTGAGAACAAATAGGGTCATAAAATGAGTTCTCTTTCTATTGGTCGTGCTGGCTTATGACATCAGCTTTGATCAAATAGAATAGCTATGTTTTAGAAAGGAATGAGAGTGTGCCTAGTTGGGCAGATGGAAGGAAAGACAGAAATAGAAACCTCTCTTGTACTTCTGGCTCCTAATACTGAAATAGAATACAGTACGCCATATATCTATTATATACACTAGAGGGCTGAATGAACCAACATGAATACGAGTTACACACCAATTGCTATACCTCTGTAGCAAGCTATTTTCAAAAAAAAAAGGTACATTTTGTATGAAAAACCAAAGAATATGCAGAGGCTGGACGTCATTCTTTAACCAGGCACTAGTACAGATAAGTGAATATATTTTCTCCTTTTACAAGTACAGTAATACTTTTTACAATTTTTCTCTAAGAACCACTTACATTCCAAATGGTATCTCATAATTTTAGTTCCTAGAAAATAATAGTTCTAGTCATTCACTATTTTGCCTAACAATTCCTCAGTCATCTAGAGTTACCTTTAGCAGTTACAGTGACTTTAACTTGATGTTTTTTAAAATTTTATTCTAAGCCTTGTTTAAATATGCTGATTCTGACTTTAATATCATGTGCTCATACATCATAAACAAATAATTTTATAAAAGTGTAGAGTATTTGAACACTAATTGATAGTATTTCTTCTAAGAGAGACCCTTGTTATAACTTATGGAACAGACTGAAAATAGGAAACAAAACACTGATGAGAGAAATTCACAGTTCTTGTGAAATGCTGGCAGGAATAAAACGTAAGTATACAACTTCATTTTTCTCATATCCTAAAATGAAACTTCCAAAGGTTGTGACAGAAGGAAGCATGAAAGTTTCCATTTTACGTAGAAGAAACCTTTAAACTCAGTCATTCTGAGGTATGAATGTATGTATGTATGTATGTATGTATGTATGTATGTAAGAAGCAGTAATTTAGTTGATAGCCATCAAACAATAACAGAAAGGGAATTAATTATTCATATATGAAATAAATAACTAAATAGGCAGTAAACTATTTGAATTTGCAGTCGATCCACATTTAGAGGAAAATTTCATAGATATTTTGCTTGGAGTCACCATTATGTATATCTTCCAGTTCCCTGAATGTCATAGTAGCTTTGAGAGATTAGTTTATCATGGGGTCCACAAAACACAATGCAGTTTTATTGTCATGACTGACCAGAAGGAAACAGGAATTAACATCAGTATACCAAGTTAAACAAGGTACAGCATGTTAAATGGAATCGTCACTGTTGCTGGGTTTGAACAAGTGTTTTAGCATATATCTCAGGTCACATAGCAGTTCCTTGTTACATGTTAACTTAACAACTCTAGTTAAGGACATAATGATTTCTCATGGGAAAGGTTTATGCTAAAATAGGTAATTATAAGTCAAAATGTCTCTGGGCAAAAAATAAATTACTTCTAGAGTCATAAGGGCTGCTGAGTCAGGTTTTAAATGAAGATTTAAATGGAAACTTCTAGCTTCTTTGTAAAGTCAGTTTATGTCAAATGATGTTTTGCTGGGGTACACAGGTGAAAAGATGTCTTGCTAAAGCAGACACCAGAAAGAATGTTTTCCTGAAACAGACAAAGGTGAAAGGATGTTTTGATTCAGCAGACATGTAAAAGGATACATAATGAAGGAGTATAAATATTACCCCACAGACATTGGGGTAGAGCATAGAGCATTGATTTGGTTTGTTCTGCCTTGCTATTCTTCACTAACAACATCCATTTATTGGTTTACCTTACACAGACCTGTTTTTTTTTTTTTTCCAAAACTGCTTTTTTATTAGATATTTTCTTCATTTACATTTCAAATGCTATACCAAAAGTCCCCTATACCCTTCCCCCGTCCTGCTCCCCAACCCATCCACTCCTGCTTCCTGGCCCTGGCATTCCCCTGTACTGCTGCATATGATCTTCACAAGACCAAGGGCCTCTCCTCTCATTGATGGCAAGTAGGCCATCTTCTGGTACATATGCAGCTAGAGACACAAGGTCTGGGGGTACTAGTTAGTTCATATTGTTGTTCTTCCTATAGGGTTGCAGACCCCTTCGCCTCCTTGGGTGCTTACTCTAGCTCCTCCATTGGGGATGCTGTGTTCTGTCCAATAGATGACTGTGAACATCTACTTCTGTATTTGCCAGACACTGGTCTGGTCGAGCCTCTCAAGAGACTGCTATATCAGGGTCCTGTCAGCAAAATCTTGCTGGCATATGTAATAGTGTCTGGGTTTGGTGGTTGTTTATGGGATGGATCTCTGGGTGGGGCAGTCTCTGGATGGTCCTTCCTTCCCTCTTAGCTCCAAACTTTGTCTCTGTAACTCCTCCCATGGGTATTTTGTTCCCAATTCTAAGAAGGATCAAAGTATCCACACTTTGGTCTTCCTTCTTGAGTTTCATATGTTTTGCAANTTGTATCTTGGCTATTCAAAGTTTCTGGGCTAATATCCTCTTATCAGTGAGAGCATATTATGTGTGTTCTTTTGTGATTGGTTTACCTCACTCAATTTGATATCCCATTGAAAGAAGGAACTGAGGTTCTTGTAGCAGCTTGCTCCTTCAGCAGCCCTGCCTCAGGCCAGTTGGTGGGTCTTGCAGTTTCTTCAGGATTGAACTACTGGTTCATGCCTGATGTCTACCTGACAAAAGGACTGGTCTTCAGCTCCTGAGTCATATTTTGTGTTTGCTACAGAACTGGATTGCTGCCAAAGAAGATCAAGCTCACTCTCAAAGAACTATTGCTAAACTGGTCCACATCCCTTACATCCTAATAGCTTCTCTTCCAGGGCCAATGATGAGTGGTAGGCCAGAGGAGAAGTTGAAATTAAGAATGTCCAAGATACAATTTGCATAACACATGAAACTCACGAAGAAGGAAGACCAAAGTATGAATACTTCGATCCTCCCAATTCTTCGTAGAATGTGAAACAAAATACCCATGGAAGGAGTTATAGAGACAAAGTTCAGAGCAGAGACTGAAGGAATGACCATCCAGAAACTGCCCCACCTGGGGATCCATCCCATAAACAATCATCAAACCCAGACACTATTGCAGATGCCAACAAGATTTTGCTGACAGGAGCCTGATATAGCGGTCTCCTGAGAGGCTCTGCCAGTGCCTGACAAATACAGAAGTGTATGCTCACAGTCATCCATTGGATGGAGTACAGGGTCTCCAATGAAGGAGCTAGAGAAAGCACCCAAGGAGCTGAAGTGGTTTGCAGCCCCATAGGAGGACAGACAATATGAACTAATCAGTAACCCTGGAGCTCCCTGGGACTAAACCACCAGTCAAAGAAAACACATGGTGGGACTGGTGTCTTTGCCTGCATTTGTAGCAGAGGATGGCCTAGTGGATCATCAATGGGGAGAGAAGCCCTTGGTCATGTGAAGTGGGAATTGGTGGGCTGGGGAGGAGTAGGGGGAGGGGATAGGGGATTTTCAGAGAGGAAACTAGGAGGGGAGATAACATTTGAAATGTAAATAAAGAAAATATCTAAGTTTTTTAAAAAGTAGTTTGCACAAAATAATGTCTATAGGTGGTGCCAACGTGGATAGGTATAATGGGGTAACTCTGCTTCTAATGTGGTAGAGGAAATGACAGTTTATGAAGGGTTTGCAACATTGCTTAAGAAGATTGGCAAAATGCCAGCTACTGCTGCTGGGTGGTCTCCTATTGTATTCCTGGAGGAGGATTTCTGGTTTTGCTTCACAGTCTTTATATATATATATATATATATATATATATATATATATATATATATACCATTTTAAAAAAATGATTGGTGGGAAAGCTGAGAACTGATAAGGTTCATTCAACTCTCTTCTCCTAGAAGGGATTACAGAGTTGGCCCTGCTTTTGGAGTGTGTATGACTAGAGGTATAAATTCTTGGAAAGCAAAAAGAGTTAAGGGTATAAGAGAGTGGAGTTCAGACTCAGTCCGATGGTTGGCTGTGAGTATCTGCATCTGTATTGGTCAGGTGCTGGAAATGCCTCTCAGGGAACTTTGCTTTATAAAACAAAAACAAAACAAAACAACTGTCAGTAAATCGAAGATTACAGTTGTACCAGTTCAGTCACTTCTGAGTTGTTCTTGGATATGCATTTGAGGAATTATTCCTTAGAGTCTAAGGATAACTATTCCACTTTAGCATCTAAAGAATAACTGTTTTAACAGCCTACACTGTGGACTTACAGATAGTCATCACTCACTCCTGTTTGCATTGTAACACTGAAAGCCCAGTTCCATTAAAATGAAATTGACAGAATTCTCCTGTCACACACATTTCCTGCACTATTAATGATAATTTAAATCAGTCTTGTGCCTTACATATTATGAATTTTAATTCTCTTACTTCTTGGTTGGCCTCCAAAATGTGCTTTGAGTGACCTAGTTTCCAAGACATATGGTTTTTACCTTTGCTCTTTAATTTTAATCATTTAACATTTAATTATTTATTTCATGTTTTTGTCCTGTTACCTTTTATATGTCTTTTTGTGTTATATACACTATAATAATTTGTTTTAATTGAAAAATTGTGAGTTAATAAATATAATTAACAGAGTACTGACTAAATTTTACCAACAGTATCTATTTTAGACATTCTTTGAAATATTATAATCCAATATTCTTATTTATTTTTTAACATTTATTTCTTTTCATAATTAGTTAAATTAAGGCTAAGTAACTTTTGTATTCTATGATTTCCCATATGCAATATTTTACACTATTGACAAAACCCTCTAATTGAAACATTGAGTGATTTGCATTTTCTTTGCACTTAATTCTTATTGATCTAACAGTATTACAAAACACAAATTGACCTTGTTTAGGAAGTCTAGCAGGGGAGCACGGCTTACTCATAAACCTTATAAACCTTTCGTTTCATTGACAATAGTCCTATACTATTTGTGAAGGTTTGTCCTCTTTGACCAACCAAATGTGAAGCTTCAGGAAAGATGTTCATGGAGCTCTGAGGTAGGAGAGGGCAGCTGAGATAGGAGGAGACATCCACCAGGCAACTAGATCTGTTCATCAGCTCTGGGGATCAGTCAGTGGTATGGCAGATTTCACAGCTCCGACACTGAGAGACCATGAGTGTGAAAGTGAGCAAGAAGGGGTATATAGGAGAGTTTGCAGGTTAGGAAGTGTGCGTTTGTGCATGGGAGATGATATAATTATAAACTCATAATGAAGGACAACATACAATTGAAAAATAAAAATTAAGACCATTGTGATCTTATTCACTGTTCTAATGTATAAATCATATGTTCATCATGAACCAACAAAAATATGATACATAAAAAAATTAATAAAGGTAAAACACTACTTTTTGAGATAATGAACAATTTGATTTATCTGTCACACCATGCAGTTGTTTAAATTTGTATAACTATGTATCAGTCCTATTGCATATACTTAATAAAATGTGATGTTATTATTTCTATTTCAATATGTTGAAACAGTTTATTAATAAATATTTAAAAGTACCAGGAAATTTCAACTGTACCTTCTAACAAATTGATTAGAGAGTTCAATAAATGCAATGTTTTAATTTTCTTAGACAAAGTCTATCATTTATTTTTATTCATATGTATGTATGTATTTCTAGGGGAAAGCTGCTACTTGTTCATATTCACTACTGGTTTTCATGCTGATCCAAGCTATTTTTACATGGTCACAAAATTATAAATCTTCCTTTATCTATATATTATGTCATTTCGAATTGCCCCATGAATATGCACATATTTATCAAGCTTCTAACAATACCATGAAAACACATGGAGATTCAACACCATTCAAACATTTGTCTTGGTAAGACTTTTGTAAATATTGCAACTTTACCAAAATCGCATTTTCAGAATTTTAAAAAACAGAGCTGAAATTGAATATATAGTCAATATCATGAAATTTAAAATGCAAGTCTAGGGGCTATGGCAGCATGCACAAGACCTGGTCAATACCAAACCCTGCCAAAATGTCCGCTTGCATCAAGGAGGGGGACATGAAACTTTGCTCCCAGTTTAAGAGGTGTTTACAATGTGCTTCTTGGAGGCGGGGAGTCAGTTTTCATCAGAAATATGATGGTGTTCATGATCCAGTAGATGGCTCTACACCCAGGCACATATAGGAAATAGTAAATAGATTCAGTGGGGTTTAAAAAGGAACACAAAATCTTAGAAAAGTGGTAGAGGGTAAGGGACAAAGTAGAGTAGAGAAAACGGTAAGTGGATTTGGTCAAAATATACTACATATACATGAAATAATCAAGCAATAAAAAACACTTTGATAACAGGTTTAAATATATTACCTATACATTTTGCAATGCATGAGGAAAATTAGAGAAAGACCATGCAATTGCTCTGTGACTTTAAGAGATTTTATTCTCCAATATAATCATACTTCTTTGCAATCTTGTTTTATCTGTCCCAGAAATGTGAAGTAACTTGCAAAAGCACATTTAATCATAAATAACTATAGTTTCCAAGTCACTGTTTTCAAATTAAAATAAACTTCAGACTTGGCTGTACTCCAGAGCAGGAAAAACTCTTGCTCAGAAAAATTAATACATTTTAGAACATGAAAAGAAAGAATACCAGATGTTCCCAAGGAAGAGGAAAATGATTTAAAAATCACCAAGTTGTGGAACACAAGCAATGAAACAAAACATTAAGCAAAATGTGGCACAGCTGTTGGGCTGTGTGTCTCTAGTGGCCAGAGTCGAAATGAAATGTGCTGAAACAGTGCAAAGAGAGACTAAACTCTGTGGAAATTTTTCCAAAATTATCAAATAAATACAAGCTAAAATTATCCAATTTGATTAACGCAAATCATTTAGTACAAATGTGAAATATAAAATAGATTGAATTGTCCTTTTAACTCAATGTGGAACCATCTGGAAAAGCTGTCAGTGAGGAAATGTCTGGATTATGTTGGTCTACCGAACCCTTTCTCCTCTGAATTGCTCCTATCAGGGTGTTTGATTACATCAACAGGAGTGAAACTAACACAAGGAATACTTAATTTCTTTTGTATTAAATAAAACAAGCTCAATAATATATACATTAATAGAGTAGAATTCTCATAACACAAATGTTGTGGTAAATATCTTTGTTTGAATCTGAACTGTTCATGGAAGGTTTACATTCTAGATATTTGGTCTGTAAGGAGAGGACTATTTTGGATCACAATCAATAGGATCTGCAGGCTAGTTAGCTGAGAGAAGTGACTAACAGCTAACACCTGTTCCTGATTTGTACCTCACATTTCCTGATCCACTTTGATCAGCCTACACATGTTCTCTCTCTTGAGTGAAGATGGTTCTATGGAGTTCTCTACCACAATATATAAAATTCTTCTGAAGTTCTAAGCCAAAATGAATCTTCTACCTGGAATTTTCTTTCTGTAAGGCACACAGTTAACTAATACAGAAAACTGGTACCAAGAACACGATTGTCCTTCTATCTAAACCTTATCCTGTAGGTCTTAGGTCTTATAAACTATCTTGACAGAGGAACATTAACCAAATTAGCAATTCATATTACACAGGTTCTGAAATGCTATACACAGAGCATAAAAGGTGGTTCTTGTGGAAATTTAATGAGGATACAAGTAAGACTGAAGACACTAAAGATTACTCATGAGGTTTTAGATAGGAATTCAGGCTGTCTCAAGAATTGGACTAGGTATCATTCATATTATAGTCTAACAAATATTTTCTCTACATTTTACCGATTGTGATAATCTGACTTTTTATAAAATTAAAGTAGTGAACTAAATTAATCAGTTAGCAAAACTACATAATAGCATTTAAGTTATAGAATAGTTATTGTATGCTGATTTTAGTGTTAGTACAAGACTTGGGATTAAAAATGCACAAGAAAGGTAAGATGATAGAGCATAGTGATACAAAGAAAGAAAGAAAGGGAAACGGGAATGGGAGGATGAGACAGAGTGAAAAATTGGAGGACAAAGGAAAGGAGGGAAAGGCCCTTTGAAAAGTCAAAGAAAACTTACTACCATAAAAGTTTCCCAAAATGTTTTACATATACAAAGGGAAGTTAAGTAGAGTCACCTTAGAAGAGGGGAGAAAAATCTTCCAATTAGTTCTTGTGTTACTAGGTAAAACTCCAGGTCCAAGAATGGGTAACATAGTGTTGATTAATTGGCCAAAGATCTCCCATGACCCTGAAACATCACAGGCTATCGCCACGGCTGTCTTATACCCTTCATACCTGAACTGTAAGAATTTATAGCTGAAGAAATCAAATATGTATGCTATCAAGCATGAAGAAGGTGCCCAAATAGAAGATTCACTCATCCTAACTATCATGTATGGTGGTTGAAGATACTTTGCACACCACAAAGGAGAAAAGTAATCATCCTATTACCCAGCTATAAACCCTGCAACGTGCCTGCAAGATACACTGCTGCAAGAGGGGAACAAATGTCCTTAGTATAACTTACCAGGTTTGTATAGATTTAAGGCCTACTCCGTGAGATAGAGCCCATACCTGCTTAGTGACCAACAAACTGAGGCTAAATAACCGCCAGCCTAGAAGAAAAGCCTACTACTCTATATTCTACTAAAGGAATATGGAAATAAAATGCCTTCTAATGGTGCATTGCTATACCCATAGATCAATCAGTATACCATTCAATCCCCATCAGAGAAGATTTTTCTCCAAGCAGAATGGTAATTAACACGGAGAGTCACAAACAATGTGCAGAGTGAAAGACTTCAGATCACTCAGTCTTAAATGAGATGCCTTTATCTAACTCAACCCTTCAAGGCTCAGAAATCTCTGAAGGGGAGGCAGAAAAGTTGTGAAGACATAGAGGTAGTCAACTTCAAGGAAACACCAGGCACCACATTGCTCATACCTGTATAAGCTCACAGACACAGTGACATCATGCACAAACCCTGCATAGGTTCATACTAGGTAGTTACAGATTAGAGAAGGGGAAATGTGTACAAAGAGGCACAACAAACCTTGAAGTTATTTGTGATACCTTCTGGGGAAGGAAAAAAAATCAGGTTTCTTCAAGGCAATGGAACTGGGTATATCAGTCACATTCCAGGGTATACGCTATGGCCAGGATCAGTTAACCTAAAGAAAACAAACTATGATTGTTAGTTGTTGTTGTTGACGGTGTGTGTGGGGGGGGGAGGGTGATGTGTGTATGTGTGTGTATTTTGGGTTGCTTTATTTTAGTATATTTTGTCTTTTGTTTGTTTTGACATCAGTGCAGCTTTTATTTTGTGCTTCTTGTTTAGGAGAGAGAATCTAGAGAGCATGTACTTGGGTGGACAAGAAGGTAGGGAGGATTTGGGGAGATGAACATGCTCAAATCATATTATATGCAAAAATATTTCAGTAAAGAAAATAAAGAAAATTTGACTACAAAATGTGACCATATCGAAAATGGTGACAAAAGAAATTGGATATGTTTAAAGATGTTAGTCTCATTAAAGAGAATCTAAACACCTTCTTTGGGACATAGGAAGTTATGCTTTATGCAGACTCCCATCAATGGACTAATGTAGGTTGTATAACTGAAATCATTTAACAGATTTTCATTTAAAGAAGTAAATGCCTCTGGGGTGTTCTATTCATATAATTGTGCCTTATAAAATGTTTTTGAAGATTCAGCAGCCCCAGTTGAATGTGTCATTATCCATATGTTACTAAATCTGCAAGCATACAATGATGTTAAAGAACCATGGGAGTTTCCCTTAAGATTTTAGAGAAAACCCTGTGAAGCCCCCTCCTGCATCAGATGAAAACAGATTCAGATTATCACAGCCATATAATGTACAAAGAGTAAGAAGTACCGAGCCCGACATAAATAGAATATCTATCAAATCTCTAATTCAGGAGTAACCACTTACTACTGAAAGTTCAGTTAATCCAAAGTACTCTCACTGGAGAATCAGATTATTCTTTTGGATAGGCCACAGAAGTTTCTTGTCCCATAATGTTCTCACATGGATTTTCTTGTTTGTTTGTTTGTTTGTTTTTTAATCTTGCTTTTAATTTTCATTTTTTAATCATATGTTCTTTCTTTTATTCTTTTAATCCTACAGGTCTATTATATATATATATATATATATATATATATATATATATATATATATATGTTAGTGTTTTTTGTGGGATTCCTGAGTATGAGAACAGATGGGACATATTGTCTCTATGAGTTTTTTGTGTCTTTTCTTGGGCTCTTATCCTTCAGTTTTTTTTGTCCCAATCCAGTATGTCAGTTATTGCTTTGTTCTATTATATTTTATCTGTATTTTATTTTATTGCTATAGCTTAGAACCCTGTTTATATTCCAATGAGTGCAGTAGAGGGGTGGATCTGGATGGAAGGAGAGGTGGAGAGGAAGTGGGAGGATTGGAGAAAGGGAAACCATAATTTAGATATATAAGGCAAAATATATTTTCAATAAAAGGAAAAATAATATCCTTCCATGATTACTTAGGCCATTTGTAAAAATGGTTTTATTTCTACTATAAAAAATAAATTCTCATTTTATTTTTGGATAATAGAAAAAGAATCACTGTGAGTGCTACTATGTCACCATGCTTCCTAGAATAAGACCTTCAATATCATCTCATTCAAAAAATGGAAGCTCAGAAAGAGAAATGAGTCACTGAATGTATACCATAGCAACAGATCAGAACAAATCCACACAACATAAATTTGTCATGCCACACACACACAGCAATCATACGAACCCCCATACTCAAGAACAAGGACAGTTTGTAGAGTACGTGCACAAAGACACTTTAAGGTCTATCTGTCACACTTTAAGGCATGGATACTTTTTGATGACCTGATAACTGGCAACATGCAGTATCCAAAAGATATCCATTATTCACTTTGCTTTAAATATATTTGGGAGAACACCGAAATTCCAATAATCATTCAAACCACATTGCTTTTACATTTCTAATAGGTAACTACTGACTTGTATTCTGTTGGACAGACTCTATTTGGTCCTGTGGTAAGAGTAGAGGATACACACAGGTTCAAAGAACTTTCTCCTTGTTTTCATTTCTTTCTTTCTTTTAATTTTATATTTATTTATTTACTGTGTGTATAAATTATGTATATGTGTGCATGTATACCTCAGTATACATGTGAGTGTTATTGCTTTCTGTTTACTATTCAGGCTCCAGGGATTTCTTGAGGCTTGGTGGCAAACATTGCTATTCTTTATACACATACGTTTTACTCAAGCTTCCAAGAATGACAGATTGTGTGTTCTTTTAATTTCAAGCTTTATTGTACACAGAAATGCCTCTACATACATCTCTTCTAATTCAAATGAACTATCTTGGATAGTAGAGTTGAACCCATGCATTTGAGATGAGATTTATATATTTCTCTTGGGTAAATATTTCACACATAATAAATGTATATTATATATAATGTCTTTAGATTTAGTTAATATATCTTCTGCAATAATAAACTAAAAATTAATAGTAATAAACCAAAGTTCATATTTAGCTATATTGACATCACTTCTACAAGTTAAAGTGTAGTTGACACTGTGGTTAGCAAAAATTTTCTGAAGCCATTCTTATTGTAACTACTCTTGGTGGTTTCTGTTGCTTGTATTACATGCTCTCATTGTAATTTTAAATGTAAATTGATATGATACATTGATGTTATTATAAATGTGAATTGAAATGATACATTAGATGAATAAGCTAGAATAATTTTTGTAGTTACCAATGATCTTGTCACGCATGTTAATAGAAATGGTCCAGAAGACACTTTTATAAGAAAATGCAAGTTAAACTTCCTGTATGTTAAAGTTTAAAAGTTTCCATCCTGGTAATGGTGAGATGGGGGGGGGCATCCCCAGGATAATACAGAGACCTGACATATGGGAGGCACCCAAGAATCAATGGGGGTGACCTTAGTTGTGACTCACAACATTGTGGATATGGAACCTGGAGAAGCTACCTCATGTAGCAGGCAAGAACTCCAGTAGAGCAATAGAGACATCAACCCACCCACAAAACTTTCATCCTAAACTTTATTCTGTCTACAAAAATGCAGGCACAGAGGAGGGAGCAGAGTCCGAGGTAATGACCAAACAGTAACCGGCCCAACTTGAGATCCATCCCCATTGGCAAGCACCAATCCCTGACACTATTAATGATACTCTGTTATATTTTCAGACAGGAACCTATTGTGGCTGTCTTCTGAGAGGTTCTACCCAGCATATCATTCAGACAGATGTAGATAACCACAGCTAAATAGTAGATGGAGCCTGGGGACTTTCATGGAAGAATGGGAGGAAGGTTTGCAGCCCTAAAGACGATTGGAACTCCACAGGAAGACCAACAGAGTCAACTAACCTGTACCTTGGGACTTTCAGAGTCTGAACCACCAACCAAAGAACATACACAGACTGAACCTAGGCCTCCTCACTCATATGTAGCAGATATGTAGCTTGGTCTTCATTTAGGTCCCAAACAAGTGGAACAGGGTCTATCCCAAAAGCTGTTGCCTATAACTCAGATGTTTTTCTTGCTGGGCTTCTTGTCTAGCCTCAATGAGAGGCAATCACCTAGTCTTACAGAGAGTCAGGGTGTAGGGAGGCCCCTGGGTGCCCCACTCACTGAGAGGAGAAGGGGAAAGGGGAAGGGGAGGATTGTGCAAGGGGATGACTGGGAGGGGGCCAGTGAGTGGGATGTAAAGTGAATAAAGAAAAAATTAAATCAAATTTAAAAAAATTATCCCATAGCTATGTATTGATTTTGATTTTATTTTTAGAAAACCTTATTATAATATAGTTTATTTGATAGTATTAATATATCTTACGTCTCTCAAGTTGTAGTTATTGATTCATGATATTTAAACTTGCAAACAATAGATTAAATTAACAATGCAGATAAAACAACCTAATTTGACCCATGACTTACTTAGTGACTGTGAAGTGACACCATGACCACAGAAACTCTGATAAAGGAAAGTATTCATTGGGGCTGGCTTACAGTTTCAGAGGCTTCATTCATTATTGTTATGGAAGGAAGCATGCAGCATGCAGGCAGGCATTGTGCTGGAGAAGGAGGTGTGAGTTCTACATATGAATCCACCAGCAAAAGAAGGAAGACTGAACCATAGAGGCCTAGATGTAGCATCAGATATCAAAAGGCTCAACCCATGGTGACACACTACCTCTAAAAAGGCCACAGCTACTCCAACAAGGCCACACCTCCTAATAGAGCCTCTCCCTATGGGCCAGGAATTCAAACACATGAGTCTGTGGGGGCCATTCCTATTTAATGCCCACCATAGTACATTTTCAAATATTCTTTTCAAGTGTATTTTTTATCTTTAAAACCATTCAAAACACAAAAGGAAAGTGCTAACTGATGCATTTCTCTTAAGTATTGCTATTTATGTTTTAAATATGAGTCGAACTTAACCATATATTCAAATTTTCATTAATTTCAATTTTTATAAGAAACTTTAACCTTTAAAGCTAAAATTATAGAAATTTCTTAAGGTCTTGCATTTTACCAGTGAATACGGAGGTGTTATTGTTATTCATCTGAAACTAAGTTCAGTCAAAGAGAGGCACTTTTCCTTCCTCTTTTCTGTGTAGAATAAGGGACTGTGAAGCTTATAATCAGTTTTCCTGTAAATGAAAACAAAGATAGCACAGAGTTTAACTACATTTAAATATAAAGCATTCATTATATATACATACACTAAATATTTTAATAGGCATGTGAAGAATACAGTTTACATGGTCTTGAGGGCAGAATATGTAGGGTAATCTGTTTAAAGAATTTGGTTTCTAAGCTATCAATGTTCTTTTCAACATCATTATCTACTATAAATGACTGTGCAGCAAAAGTGAAAATCCACATTATTTTCCCTCAACTTTCATTTGTTATTTATTTGGAAGCCTGAAATGCATGGTGATAATACGTTGAATTTTACTGAGTATGATATTTTCCTCAAGAAGCTATTTAAATTTGTCTTGCCATTTTGACAAGATAGTGTAACTAAGAAAGAAAACTGACATAATTGTATCACTCATTAAAATAATTTTTAATAAAATACTTTTTAATTATTTGATCATAATTTAACCCAACAACTGCATTATGTATCTGATTGGATAGTATGAGTATATAACTAAATTAAATAATGTATGAAATATAATTGTACTCATGCGGTTGTATTTCAGGACATTTATCTTTTCATAAGGAATGTAACAGGAACAAGAAGCCAGTGAACTGTATCTTTAATCATAATTCAACTCATATTAATTCTCTTTCTGTTTGTGCCAACAAACTTAAAGAAGAACCAAGGAGTCTTTCCTTCTTCTTTGTAAGTGCTTACAAACATCCTCTACATATTTTAAACCCTATATAGGGTTCCAAAAAAATTAAATGCCAAACTTGATTTTCATGAACTTCATAAAGAACTGGAGAATATGATTTGAGAGTAGAGGAAAATAAAAATTCATGCCACATCTCTCCTCTCACATTCTTGTAGAGCTTTTAGCATTAAAATGTGCATAAATCTCTACTGAGAAAAAAGGTACCTTATTTTCCTATGGTGACAGAGGAGAGAAGAAACAGCAGCATATGCTTTACAAGAGGAGATGGAGGTAGGCTCAGGCACAGTGCGCTGAAGAGGCATTCCCATGAGCACATCACCCTTGACAAGATGCCAAGAACTAAGCCCATTTTAAAGCAAAAATACTTAAGAAACATGTGTCAAAATGAAGGAAAACCCTTTATAAATGTTTAATAGCTTAAACAAGAGTTAAATAACTGCATATGTGAACAGAGGAATGCTGTATATTATAAACCTACCTAACTCCAACACCCCCCTTTTCAAATTTTACTTTTGTGGTTTATGTATTTGTTTGTTTAGAAACACACTCTTATTTTATATCAAAACCAAAGAATCACAGACACATTTGGATAAGTATTGAGTTGAACTATTTGTAAACTTAAAATGACCAAATTAAACCTTTCATGATTTGAAAAGTCATATGTAATCATATAGTCACACCCACCTACAAGGGTAGAATAGAATTAAAATTCTTTCAAATGTAATTTTTCATGTTAATTTGTCAATATATTTAAAGAATTTAATCCTAAATGATATAATGCTCAGATGTCTCCTAAAAACTCACTTATTAAAGATAGATACTGATGCATATCCAACATGACTTGAACCTATTCATTCCAATTAAACAAAGAAACAAAATAATGTCATATATTTGGAAGAAATAAATGAAGTAATTTTTATTTACATATACAATATTTGAACACAGAATTCACAGATATATGTGAAATTACAGGAACATTTAGAATTAAATGGAAATAAAGTCAAAATGTGAAATAAGTAGTACTTTATAAAGAATTTTTATGTTGCATGTAGTTACCATGTATACTAACATGTTTCCTTATGTTAATGTCATAACAATATATGTTTACAGAATTATTGTGAATGGTGTCTTATATCAGCAATGTCTGGGTTATTTCTAAATAAGCAGTGGGTCCAATAACAGTACTATGAAAAATTTGAGTATTGTTTTCAGGAGCTAGAAAATCTGGATTTTTATTTTGTGAGGCAGAAGTATAGGCCAAAAAAATTACAGGTCATCAGACTTTGTTGTAATATAATACTTATTCCATTAGACACAGTCACAGCTAATCTATCATATAATATCACATCAGGTGAGAAATCAGTTGGGCATACAAGAATCTGGCCTACATATGCGTGATCTTTTCCTATGTGGCAGAAATACCAGGCCTGTGATTCTAGCTTTTAGCCCTTGGTTTCTTTGTACTGTTGTATTAGTAAAGAAGAAACATGTTTTATTAAGATATTTTTGTAAGTGTGTTATTATATTTTTTCTTATGTCTTAGTGTCAAATATAGGAAAAGAATTGGTGGTTTAAATAGCACCAAATGATGTCTTTTCAAATTAAGAAATTAAGATGAAATTGAATTTCTAATCATATTGTATAACCTACATCCATTGCACACAAGTCATTACTATAAAAACATTTCATAACGTAGATAGCAACTAACACAGAGATTCACAACTGGACAAAGAACAGAAAATAAAATTTTGGGAAAAGCCCAGCCCAAAATGAAGCTAATGTGCCTCATCGTCTTTTCTCAAGGTTCAGGGCTTATTGTGGAGGAAGAGTCAGAAGGACTGTGAGCAGGATGCAGATGGTGACTGTAGGAATGACTGACATCAGCAAACAGCAGGACACAGCACATATGACCTCATAGCAGTGGTGACAACATGCACAAGACAAGTGCAAGTCCAAACCAGGACACAGCCCAACATGGAGAGGGGAGTTGGGCATGAAATCTCTCCCTCAGCTGTAGAGCATTGGCAGTTGTTAACTGCTGGGAGAGAGACAGTTTTCTCTCCTTGTTTACCCCTGGTAATTAACCACATTCCACTGGAAGGGTACACAGTGGGGAGATTTGAACAGCACAAAATAACAACTTAATGAGCTTTTTTTTTTTTTTTTTAATTTTTAAAACATTGGGTAGGACCAGAAGAGAATGCAGATCTGAGAGGAGTATATGTGATAAAACAGATTGTCAAAATTCTCAAAGAATTAATAAAAATGTAAAATAAAAATGTCAATATTTCTATAGCATTCATATACTTTAAATCTTTTGACATCTCTGTATTTCATAATCAATTTTTAGTCATTAAAAACATTTTAACTGTACTATGTGGGCTTATAGCTTATTTTCAGGATTTGCACCCGCATCATATCTCAAGGAGTAAATGTATAAAGAAGCATCATTATCAAAGCCTTGATGTATGAGGTTGGAATACTCAGGAGACCAAGCAGGAGGATCAGAAAGTTCATGACCTTTCTGGGCTATAGAGTGAGTGAAGTTATTATGAATAATGTCCAATTTCAATTATACCAGGATTCTTTCTATATAACCAGTGGATCTCATAACATTACTCTAAAAGTTTCAATATTATCTATATATATTTGGAGCTAGAAATTGTAGTTTTATGTTTTGTGAAGTCTGGAAAACCTAGCAAGAACCTATTATCAAAATAAAAATGTCAAGGCGCTGCTGGGAATACTGTTCAGAGGTAGAATGTGCCCAGTGCACATGGAGTCCTAGGTTCACTCAGAGCACTGCTAAAACAAAGGAACAAAAGCAATAGAAGTGAGCAGTTGTAGTGTTTCTGCCTGCACGCAGATTGGCGCCATGTCTGTGCGGGCAGAAAACACCTTGGGGTAGATTCGAGCTGTAGAGCTAAGCTTCCTGAAATTATGAGAGATGATCTGCAAGAAAGATTATTATTATTTATTGATTACACGCGGGAGAACCCAACCCTCTCCCACGTGTCCCATTGTCTCTGCTGATTGTCTCTCAGTCCTGCATGGCTCAGTGTTCCATGTCTCAATCTCTCAATGGCGCACGGTCTGGTCAACAGCGGAGCTGTGTCCAGAAGGCGGGTCCAATCGAGTAGGCGTGACGACATTGGTGGTTGACAGTGGGCGTTGACAGTGGGCGGTCCGAGGACGCTGTGTTCCGGCTGACCTGCTGCACTCCGGCTGATCTGGGGAGCAACTCCCAGCGTGCCTGTAAGAGGCACAACACAATGCTTAGAGGGAGGACCCAACAAACAGTCAATGTGGCAATAGAAGAATGGCACATCCTATCAGGAAATAGAAACACTGTGAGCATAATCAGGATCCATTAACCCCTTTGTCTTTTCAGACTTGCTCACACAGCCATATACATATGGCCGCAGAGTTCCCCATGAAAGATGACTTGTCATACTGTTTTGTACCTTAAGAGTAAAACTTTTAAATGCAGCTGGGCAGATGGCAAGCCATTGCTCTTGGACATTAACTGAGCTCTGTTCCAAGCTCCCAAAAGCTGCTCACAACTTTGTGTAAATTCAGCTTCAGGGATTCTGATGCCCTCTTTCGGTCTTCATGTGCACTGCACATATGCACACATGCCTCCTCCGCACAGACATACATTTACACATGTAATGAAAAGGAGACTTTAAAAATGCACCTTCTTCTTCGTTTCCAGTCTAGAGAACGTAGAAATAATATGCATAAATGACTTAGATTTTATGTAAAAGTATACACTTATTTCTAATAAATATATTTACATTTTATTTGCAAACAAAATATGTGTATATTAAATTTATATTTAATTAAATAAATATAAATAATATTATTTTAAATAAGTATATTTGTTTAAGGATATTTGCTTCAAAGATAATGTAAGGCAATTGCTAGATTAAAAATGTAGTGAAAAAATGTTCAAAAAAAAGAAAAAAATGTAGTGAAAAAAATTATTAAAGAGTAGTAGAAGAGAAATTAACTTTATATATGAATGGGAGTCATCTATGTATGATATATGAGTGTCCACTCCATGGTGGTCTCTTTACCATCTGCAGCAGCTACAAAGATTCTTTTACCTAGAAAAACACTAAACTTGCGCTGAAAAACCCATCTATACCCAGGCTTAGGGCTACCTTTCTCAAGGGCCTAGACCTAGAATAACCACTCCATTTACTCTCAGAATGCATGAGGAACACATTTCTAAACAATGAATTCATATAGCCCTTCCATCAGCCCCTTTTCATGTAGGGAGGCCCCAAATTCAGAGATAACCTCAACTGCTCTCATGGAGTATCGATGTTCCCTGTAACTAGATGTAAAATCTAGGCTCCACTTACACATACAGCACCATCTTATATATGTTCAATTTATGGTTCAGTATTCTGTGGTCTTGTGTATTTTATGTCCTGGTCTCTGTGTTAATTGCCATCTACTGAAAATATAAGCTTCTGTGATGAGGGTAGATAGTAAGTAATTGATTTATATATTAATATACATATAGTAGTGAGTTTACTATTATGTCCATTTATCAGCATAACAATAGTTTCTCTTCTAAAGCCTATGACCAATTGTCTATAGGTTCTTGGTCCTATGATGGTGATATGTATGAATTTTGTTCTGTACAACTGAATTAAAGCCAGTCACATAGTGGTCAGTTATTCTCATAACATTTGTGTTGTGATTATGTCAGTGGGCCTGGTTCACCAGGTCAGATATTATTATATTGTTTTAGTTGCATGACAACTGACAGTGAGATTTGAGCAAGTAAAGTAAATGCACATATTCCAGAGTAAAAGGGAAATAGATTAGACATCAGAGGTAGAGGGAGGAAGGACTGGGCTGGGGAAACATGCAGATGGGAACAGGAAGCATCTGTGTGGGAGAGGATCGAGGAAGAGAGTACTGGGAAAGACAGCTGGATTGGGGGGCATCTCTGGGAGGAGCTACAAACTAGGATAATAGAAACTTCAGGAATCTGTGAGGGTAACCCTAGCTAAGAGTCCTAGCAATGGGGAATATCAAGACTGAAACAGTCATCTTCTATAACCAGCAAGACTCCCAGTGGAGGGATTGCTACAGCAATCACAATTTGTCCTACCTACAAGATGTGCAGGTGTAAAAGATGGAGTAGACTTTAGGGATAGGCAAACAAATGACTTGTCCATCTTGAGACCCACGCCATGGAAGAGGCAAGCTTCTGACACTATTAGTGATATTCTGCTATACTTGCAGACAGAAACCTAGCATAAATGTCACTAGAGAGGCTTCATGCCACAACTGATGGAAACTGATGCAGCGATACACAGCCAAAAATTAAATGGAGCTTGGGGAATTCTGTAGAAGATGGGGCAGAAGGATGGAAGGAGCCAGAGGAGTCAAAGACAGAGCAATAAAACCTCCAGAATTAAGTAACATGAGTCCATAGAGGCTCATAGATACTGAACTGCCATATATCCATTGTTTTGTGCCTGAGTTTTTGGTATATATATATATATATATATATATATATATATATATATATATATATATATAACATTTGTAGCTGGATCTTCATATGGATCCTAAAGTGGGATCAGTGGCTATCTTTAACTACATTGCCTGCCTTTAAATTCCTGTTTTATAACTGGGCTGCCTTGTCTCACCTCAAAATAAAGCTTTGAAAGAGATTGAGAGCTAAACTTATCTGTGGGTATAAGGATAAGTATTGGAACACTTTTAGAAATTATATTTCTTTAGGGAAATGGCAGTAGTAAGTTCTTCTCTAGGATCTATGCCTACTTCAGCAACAGATTTATATTAACGGATAGGAATTTTCTCCTATTGAATAGGACTTAAGTTCAAGTAAATAGCTTCCAGGTAACACAAGCTACAAAGTCTACTACTGCACCATTAGATATATGGTGTTGAGTTGGACATGGCTGTACTTGGTAGGCTTCACATCTGAATAGGACTATTAATTGCTTTTATCCTTTGGCAACTTCTTTAGAACCTTCAAATATTATGTGAGCTAATCCTTTGGGAATAGGCTTCCCAACAGGTCTTCAATGTTCTGTGTCTAATGAGCAAAGCTTCTCCAGTAATAGGGCCCTACTCCAAATTCAGGAGGCAAGCAAGGACAATTTTAGTAGCCCATATTATTTTTGGAGTCTTTTGGAATGAAGAGACTCTTTTAGTAGTCCATATTATTTTTGGAGTCTTTTGGAATGAAGAGACTCTTGAAGTCAAACAACAGAATCATATAGATTTTCCATTTTGGCCACCAGAATTTTTGTTTGATAGACTCTTAGGGGAAACATTATCATCCATATTTTGTAACTCTGGTAATATACTCAAAACCAAATATTCAGAGCTAGTCTCTATGAATAAGAAAGGATATGAAGTTAGATTATTCCTGTTCATTAAGTAAAGTAAGTCAGAGTGCTGGTTTTATCTAAGGATTAAGGAAAGAAATTCTAATTGTTTTAGATTTGACTGTTAACTAAACAAGCAAGCAATTAGAATACCACTACATAAAATGATTATTATTTATATAGCACACCTGCAAAGTGGTTATGTAAATCAGTCTGAAGGAAATGCCCAGGATATTTATATTAACAATTAGCATAAAATCAAATATTTAGCTAAATAATATATTTCCTGATTTGTTTGCATAAAAACAATTAATCCTTTGACAGCTTATGTCCCCCAGTAGTTATTGCTGTCATAAACATGGGCAGTTCCACTAACTGCCTAATGACTTTGTTCCATTTCATATATAATATGAAGTGTTCCGTAGCTATTAAGAAAACTGTTAACATTTATGGAAACATAAGATGTAAATTACTTTATTTTTAACATTTCAGGCAAAGGAAAAAATGTTTCAAGATGATATAAAAAAAAATACCCAAACTCACGGATCTTGTGTTGTTTCAAAGCAATGCACAGAATATCCATGATTTATGTCTATTATTATCCTCAAAAGATATTTCCTGATATAAAAAAGCAAGAAAATCCCTCACTAAGCAGTGACCTATTTTTATCATTTCGCTCATTCCTCTGTTACTAAGCAACAGAAAGAGCCCAGAAAAAAAGAAAGATTTGTAACACTTTTACATATATCATAGACAATAATATACACCAAATGTGCCTTATATATCAAGTAAAAATAATGTTTTTGTGCTTCTGTTTTGCAGGATTTACAGATCTGTCACAACAGAATACATAAAAGCTTTCCATCACTATATATTTTATAGACATTTTTATCTCAGGAGGTATTTGTTCATGTAGGAGCTAAAAGATTCAATTATTGAAGCTTTTTAAACTGAACTTGTATCATGACAACTTGAATTGACCACCTAGGAACCAAAATCCTTCTAGAGCTTTTCTGATATCAGTTTAAGCCAGCCTTCACTCTTTACCTGGCAATACTTTTTCACTCTCTATTTTATATGATTTATATTGTTCTTTTCCTTTGAAACAATCAACATACACAGTAGATTACTTTGTCATCACTGCATTAAAATTTGTGAATATTAGATCCATTACTTAGATTTATACTAAATCCAAGTTAAGACATTGCTATATTCCACTATATTTTGCTTCATTCTATGCAATCTCCCTCTTTTCATGTTTGCATTACTTTGTATGCTTCCCAACACACACTGGTAGTAGAAGACATTCATAGTTAATTATTTCACTAGTTGGGTCATCTAGAAAATGACAGTAGAGCAATGCTACAATTAACTGAAGTTATAAATCAAATAAATCTAATAGACATTTTTAAAATTATTTCATTAAAACATAAAAGAATTGTGCTCTGTACCTCATGGAAATGTCTTGAAAATTGATGACATAGTTGGACACAAAGCAAGTCTAAACATATAGAAGAAAATCAAAACAATACCCTTTATCCTATCTGACCATTGCAGACTAAAGTTGGGTACAAATAACAAAAACAACAGAAAGTTTATAGTATCTTGGAAACTAAACAACTGTCTTCTGAATCAAAAATGAATCAAGACAATTTAAGAAAGAATTAAAAAATATTTTAGAATTGAATGAAAATGAATTTATAACATACAAGTCCTAGTAAAATAGAGGTAGAAATTAAAAGTCTTCTAACAACTCCCCAAGAAAAAAATCCTCAGATCCAGATAGCTCTAATACAGAATTCTATTAGATTTCCAAAGAAGAATTAATGTCAATACTCCTCAAATTATTCCACCAGTCAGAAACAGTAGGAGCATTTTATAATTCATTTTAAATGGTCATATTAACTAAGAAAGAATTAAAGACCAAAATCTCTTATGATCAAAGATGCAAAATTACTCATTGAAAAATGTTCAAGCTGAATCCAGGAACACTCCAAAAAAATTATCCATCGTAACCAAGTAGGCTTCATCTCAGAGATGAATGGGTAGTTCAACATATGTAAATCCAGAAATGTAATTTACCATATGGATAAAAGTAAAAGTAAACAAACAAACAAAAACCCACCTGATTTAGCTCTAGCTGGAGAAAAGACCTGTGACAAAATCCAATACCCTGTCATGATAAAAGTCCTTTAGAGATTAGGGGGACAGAAACATATCACAACATAGTAAAGACAATTTACAGCAAGCCTCGCCAATATCAATGTAAATGAAGAGAAACTCAAAGCAATTTCTCTAAAATCAGGGACAAGGATGTTCACTCCATACCTATTCAATATAGTACTTAAAAATCTTAGCTAGAACAATAAGACAGCTTAAGGATATCAAAGGTATACAAAATTGGAACAATAAGACAGCTGAAGGATATCAAAGGTATACAAAATTGGAAAGGCAGAGGTCAAATTATCTTTATTTACAGTTGATTTGAGAATACACATAAAACTCCCCAAAAACTAAAAACTCCACCAGGAAACTCCCACAGTTATTAAATACATCCGGTCAAATAGCTAAATATTAACCAGTAGTCCTTCTACAGTCAAATGACAAGGGTTTTAAGAAAGAAATATGGGAATCAATACCTTCTACAATAAACTCAAATAGAATAAAATATCTTAGGGTATCTTTAAACATGCAAGTGAAAAACTTGAATGATTCAAACTTCAAGTCATGAAAGAAACTGATGAAGTTGAAAAGATCTCCCATGATCATGGATTAGTAGGATTGACAAAGTAAAAATACCTATCTTACCAAAAATAATATGACAGTTAACAATGATTAGAATGTCTCTGAATACATGAAAGGCGTGTGACCCAATAGGAATTCATATTACTGCCAATGGAACTGAAACATATTTAAATTATTTTGTAAAACAATTTGGCAGTTATTTTTTTTAACTAAGCATTGTATCATTACATATTTGAGTAATCATAGCCTTTGGTATTTACAAAAGCCTATGAAAATTTATGTCCAAAAAGACACTTTTGAATACAGGTTTATAGTAGCTTCAGTTACAGTTACCAAACTGTAGCTGTTACTAAGAAATCCTATAAAAGGAGAATGGGCACAAAAATGATGGTTAATAATTCAAGCAATAGAGTACAATGTAGTGTTAAGTGCGGATGATCACTTCCGTCATGAAACCACTCAAAGGTATTAGGTAAAATGGGAGTTAGTTGATTGGGGCCGGGGTCAGCTTCTCAAGGAATTATCATCACAACTGCAATCTGATATTTGTTGCATACATGAATCAAGAGTATGGAATTTTTAGATTTAAAGATGAACCACCAGGACATGTCACAACTGAATCAAGGCTAAACATTAAAGGACTAGGAATAAATTGTATTAGTATACTTGGTGGGCTTTGGGCTACTTAGAAGTGCCTTTAGCTTATCATAAGATTAAGGCTAACAGTAATAAAGGTAGTTATTTCTTCCTCATTGGCCCAGGATAGTGAATTTCTGTCTTAGCACTAAAATTTGTCTTCTTCCTAAGGTTCACATTCATGCCTACTTCAAGGAAAATGCCAATCGCTACAAGGTTTCTTGTTCTTTTCAGGTGTACATACTTTTGTAACCCATGCTTTTCTATTTTCTGAGATTGAGTGTTCCCTCATAGTTTCCTGAGGCTTGGGCTTCATTCTTTGTCTGGGAAAGTCCTCTATAGGAAGTGCCATTGACTGTAAGCCATTCATCTAAGGACCCATGTGATGGGATATTAAAATGTTTTCCTCTTCCTCATCTTCACTTAATAGGATTTTTATTACTATTTGCAGGAGAATGGTAAAAACAGACATCCCTCTCTTGTTTCAGATTCTAGAGGAAGTAATTTCATATTTAAAACATTCTTTATGATGTTGACACCAAGCTTATGCTATATAGCCTTTACTTTGTACAATTTTCAATATTGTGCTGCTTTTTTTAATAAGAAAGAAAAGGAGAATTTTTCTTTATATACTAGGATGACCACTAGCCTTTTATTTTATTTTGTTAATGCAATGTTGTGATCAATGTTTTCTGTATGTTGAACCATCCTTGCATTCCTGTAATAAATCTCATATGAACATGAATATTGAACTTTCTAGTGTGTGATTAGAGTCAGCTTGCTAGTACTTTATTGAAATCCCCATATCTCTCCATTTTGATTTTCTCTCTCTCTTTAGAAATATTTATCTTTAATCTTTTTTTACAGTCCAGTCCAGTCATTATCCCTATCCCGATCTGCCCCCCAATAGTTCCTCATCCCATTCCTCCGCCCCTGTCTCCTAGATGATGTCCCACACCCTGCCCCATGCCACCTTACTAGGTGTAACATTTTCTAGTTCCATTCATTTATTTGAAGTTCTAATGATTTCATTTTTCTTTATAACTGAACAGTAATTTGTTGTGTACATGGGACCCATTTTCATTAGTCATTCCTAAGGCCATTTGTTTCCATTTTCTATCTATTGTGAATGGAATAGCATTGGACATGGAGGAATACGGAGCAGTGGAGTAGGATTTTTGTGTCCTTATATGGTAAGATGTGGTATAGCTGGATCATATGGAGGATTTAACTTTAGCCTTTTGAGAACTCATCATAATGATTTGTTTTTTGGAGTAGCTGCACCAATTTCCAATCCCACCAAAGTGAATTATTGTTCCAATCTTCCACATCCTCACCAGCATCTGTTTTAGATGTCTTGTTAATCTTTATTTTTCTTGCCTATAAAAGATGCTGGAGAGTTCAATAAATCATGTGGTGTTTCACAGTTACACTGCCATTCCCTGTGTCCTGATTACTGAGACCCTATCCGAGGACCACTATACACTACTGATAAAGGGTGAAAGGTATATGTTTACATTTATTCTTTTACATGTGAAAATTCAGGCTTTCTAGCAGTGCATGTTGAAGATGCAATCTTTTCTTCAGTGTGTGATTTTGGAGACTGTCAACTATCAGACATTTATAGCCACAGGTACTTTGGTTTGGATGTGTTATTATACTTCATTGGTCTAGGTTTCTATTTTGTGCCACCACCATACTATATTTGATCCATTTTTATTAGGGATTGTTTTGTCTATTTGGTGTCTGTTTTGCTTTATATTAATTCTAAGATGTGTTTTATTTCCGGGAAAAAAATGTTGTAGAAATTTTATTTGGCATTGTGTTGAGTCTATAAAATAGTAGACTACTATTGGCAGGATTATCATTATCACAGTACTAATTCTGTCCATTCATTAGCATGGTGGTAGTAACTCTTTACACAAATGCACACACACACACACACACACACACACACACAGAAAATACAAATATAGCTTTTTTACATATAGTGGTCTAGTTGGACATCTTGTGAAGGCTGTTTGTTTGTTTGTTTGTTCATTTTGAATTTGGAGTATATTGTTCCAGGCTTTTCTGACATTCAAAGGTTTCAATGAGAAATCATTAATTATTGTAATGGATTTTTTTTTCATCTGTGACTTTGATCCTAACACTTTTAATACACTTTCCTTGTTCTGGATAGTTCATGTTATATTTACCAGTGCTGAGTTTATTTTCTGGTTATATTGATTTGGTGTTTCTGTACTTCTTATACCAGCATGGGTATGTCTTTCTTATGCTTAGAAACATTTTATTATGTGATCTTGAATGACTGGACTATACTGTAGCCTGAGATTCTTCTCCTTCATCTATAACTATAATTCAGTGACTTTTCCTCCTTTCTTGTGTGTTTCTAGGGGGTTTGTTTTTTATTTTTTTCCACATTCTTGTGTGGTCTTGTTCCTCTACTTTATATATAATCTTGTTTTTTGTGTCTTCTGCTTGACTAATTTTATGAGTAAAACTATTCATGGCTTTCCTAATTTTGTTAATTAGGTATTCAATTCCATCTTTTTTACCTTGAATTATCTTCAAGATTTCTCTTTATTGAATTTACTTGTCAAATCAAGGATTGGTTTGCATTCATCTTTCTACTCAGCACTATGTTTGCATTTACTTTGACATCATTGAGGGATATGTTCTCTAAGTTCATTCTTTTTTGTGGTTTAATTGGCCTGTTTGATTTTGCCATCTTTAAGTTGTTTAATTGTTTCATGAATTTTATTATTATCTTTTACATTCTGTATCCTGTGGATTAGCTGGATAATTCCTGGTAGATAACATTTCTATAAGACTAAGGGATTTGGAGAGCGGGGACATACTTTCTGTTTTGTGAATGATATATGGGCATGTGGACATCTCTTGTTAATTGTGTATCTAATATAAGCACAGAGTTGGGTTGATACACAGGTTATACCACCAAGCTGGAACTTGGAGATTGGGAAATGTACACACAGGATCAACCAGATGGGACCCTAGTGGAGACCAGAGTAGAACTGTGGACTGAAGAAGGTAGCATAAAGTCAGACCAACTTAGAAGATTAGGTGAGAACAGAGATGTGCAAGCCAGGGTGAATCTGGAGGATAGATCTAAGTTCAAGCAGATCTAGAGACACTAGAGCATGTATGCAGCAGGCATTGTGTATGTGAAAAACAGAACAGGGAGTTTACCCATGTCTCTGAGTCAGGCTAGATAGTTCCTGCTGGAGTCTGTGATCTGGCACTTTCCTTTGGAAGGGAGAGAAGTCGTGGGAATGTCAAGGTTATAGCAGATGCCACAGGGTGAGCAGAGTTTGGAAGAGTGGCCATGATTGTAATGGCAGATAGGCAACCTGGGTCTCTGCCTGTTGATCAGGCTAGACAGCCCTTGATTAGGAGGCTTCTGTCTCGCTCTCTCTTTTGAGACAAAATTTTCTATCTGGACTCAGAATCAAATACATCAACCTGAAAAATAAATGCTGGTAGATAGTCTGTGATAAACTGTGTATGCTGTTGGAAAATGCTTCACTTAACCTAACACAGTTCTGGGTGTAGTAGGGAAAAATTACAAACCAAAAGAACAAGAAAACCCAGTAGCTAAAGCTGTTTGGCATTAAAATCTTTCTTCTGCTATTTACTGTAGCAAAACATAAATGAGTTTTGGTGTTGATAGCATACACAAAATTAACAGACTTCCTTCTGGATACAGATGCCTGCTTAATGAATTTGGAACTGGTACTGCCACAGGTGCAAAGAGTCTAGGCTTGCTTAATTGCTTGTTCTTGCAAAGTGCTGCTTCACTAATACCAATATGCTCTACTTGCTCAGTCACTTAGGGGAGTCATTCAGGCATAGTCAGAGCATCCCCACCTGTGCATGTCTTGACACTAAGGTTTTGGTCTATACTGAAGGTATTAAAATACACGGTCACTTATTAAATGACAAAAATTAAAACACAAGATCAACTGGTCAACTTCAGCAATTCCGATATTTAGAGTTTATTCTATTTTCTACCCTATTAAGATCTCATATCTGGTATTGATGCCAATACTTTTATTATTATTTGTTTGTGATTTATTTTTATGTATACATGTGTCATATACTTAAAAGTGCCCAGAGAAGCTGAGAGGGCTTTAGCCCCACTGGGGCTGAATATCAGGGATTGTGAACAACCTGACATGGGTTCCCAGGAACCAGACTTTGGTCCTCTGGTAGAGCAGCAGAAAGAACTCTTAATTGCTGAACTATTTCTCCAGCCTCTAGTTTAACTTTGGAGGTCCTTGATATGTGGGTAATCCATGCTGCTCTTTATGTCATGAATAAGTTAGCTTAGATCTTGTATCTGTTCTCTTGAATTTACTTTCTGAATGCTGGATAAAAAGGCAAGCCACATATTTGGCTTAATTTTTTTTTTTTAATAAACTGTGTTTTCCAGATGATTCCCTTATTCCATGTTTTCTATTGTTTGAATAATAATCATTATGGAGGTGGTCAGCAAGTTGGCTCAGCAAGGAGTGTTCTTTGTGTTCATGCCTAACAAATTGAGTTCAGTACTAACAACCCACATAAAGGTACAAGAGAGCTAGCCACAAAATTTGTCCCCTGACCTCCCCACAGCTCATGACACCAGCAACAACACGAGAGAGAGAGAGAGAGAGAGAGAGAGAGAGAGAGAGAGAGAGAGAGAGAGATTGAGAGAGAAGAGAATATTGTGGCAAGCGGATACTGCAGCGAAGCCAGAAGCCAAGACCGCGCCCTGGCTCAATGTGCACCTGAATGATCATGCGCNGCGCTGCCCGCCTGATGCATAGCTTCATACAGCATGATATTGAGTCACTGGCCTATCAATGTGCACCCTGTCTGTGTGCATTGCTGGTGTACAGAGCGTGCTGAATGCTGATTGGATGATGAAGAGTGATGAGCGATGAGTGCAGAGGGTGGAGAGGGATAAATTGGGTGATCCCCCATAATAAAGGAGGCTGAGGCTGAAGCTGAAGCTGAGGAAACTACTTGAACCCTGCCTTGGCTTACTTGTCTTTTTCTCACCTCTGCTGGCCGAAGGCTGGGGTCCGCAGCATGCATATATATATATATATATATATATATATATATATATATATTTAAAAATCATTATCAGGTTAAACACATGTCAGAGAAATTTAACATTTGATGTTTACATGTTTAAATACAAAATTGGGAACATGATCTTCTAAGCTTCAGCACTTAAAACAAGTTGAAAAAGTAAAGTTCACTGCGCATGCTTTTTGCTCTAGTAGGTAGTGTGAATCTGGAAGAGCTGTGCCTAAAAATGACACCAAAAGCATTCAGAGCATCAGACAATGATACTCGGAGGGTTAAAAGGAGTCACATAAATAAGATATTCAATCAGAAGGACAAGATGCATGCGACAAAACCATGTTGTTGTTTTTTTTCCCCCACAGAGGCATATGAGTATCAACAGCTGAAGCAAACTCACACAGATCCACTACACCTGAGAGAAGTACAAAAATTCATTCCAAGAACAATGCTGTGTTCTGAAGAAACTGAAGTAACAAGTCCCCTCTCTTCTTGGAGTTTTTCTCACAAGCACTCAGAAATCTCACTCAACTCCATTCTTTGACCATGTTACAGCAATACATCATAATGTTCAATATGTATGCTTTATATGGTTATATATGTAATTATTTTATGTATACATATTATGCTATTGTAAAATAAACAAGTTTTAATTAAAATCTTATAAAACCATGTTTTATAAGCTCAAAAATCAGTATAAATTTGAAGCCTTGTTACTAACTGGAATTCCTGCAAAGTAATGTCTTTCTTTCATTGAAAAAAATTTATTTAGGACAAAGAAATGTATCTTAGCCACAGACACAACTGGTTAATTAGACTGCTACAAGAGTTTTGAAACCTATGGACACAATGTTCTGCTTCATCTAAATTTAATTATTTATATAATAATGCAAAAAAATGAAACACTGAATTTACTTATATTTAAATATTTTGCCATTTTTAAATCTTCACAAGAAAAGTGGACAAATTATAATTTAGAAGATTTATAATACAGAATAGTGTCTGTGCAACAGACACAGTAGCACATGCTTTAAAACTCATCACTTGATAGACAGAGTCCAGCTTACCCAACATGATGGGTGAGTCTAGAATAGCCAGTCTACATAGTGAGTCCTTGTCTCAAAACAACCAATGAAATGAAGTACAAAAGGAAAAACACAAAACAAAAGCAAAACAAATAAACAAAAAACATTAACAGCAAAAACTAACCAACAAAGTATTATCTATGATGGAAGAAGAAAAGATAGTGGGCTTTGGAAAGAATTACGAATTCTAGAAACAACCAAATTACTAAGTAGTTTTGTGAAAGTACAAAGGAGAAAATTTTTAATTTTGATTTTTAATTCATATCTTGAAGTAAATAATTGATTTTACGAATATCTGTAGTTTTAGTATACTATTATAATGCCCTAACATTTTTCTTTTAAAAGCTCACTTTACTTTTCTTTCATTTTAAGTGTTTCTTTAATCTTTAATCTTTAAAACTACCTTTCATTATTATTTTCTTCTTTTGGAATTACTTGGAGTAACCTTCTCTTTGATTATATCTATGCTCACACACCTAATGCATGAAATCCCCTTTATCTAAGTTGCAAATCAAAAAGTGCATGACACAATGTTCTCAGTATTTAACATTCAAAAATAATAAATTGACAAAAATAGATAACATTTGCTTATATTTAGAATTCTATTTCTTGTTCATTTTTACATGAAGTGCTATCATTCCTTAATTTTGGTTTCTATAATTTAGACCAGCAAAATGATAGACATCCAAAATATACTTTGATATGAACGGATTATATTCATTCTGTGTTAACATGTTATCAAAATATTAACTATTAATAGTAGTGTATTTATTGAGAGACTTTTGGTTAAACCACCTGCTGTTAAGGATTTTCATAATCACTCTCATATCATGTTTGATCATCTGTACACATCCTGTAAAGACAATGTTCACATTCTGCCATGTATAATTTGAATTTCTTCTCCTTCTCTTTGCTCATAAATTATGTGGATGTTTCAAAGAATCATCTTTGGTTTGCTTTGTTTCTTGTTTCTCTTGTCATTACAGTATCAGTTGCTGTTGTAAAAATCTGTTGGAAAGTTCTGCTCTTGTCAAAATGTAACTCTTTATGTTTAATGGTTAATGCTGATGAAATAAATTGGGATGCTTTTAGTGTTCTATGCTCTTAGTGAAAAAACAAAGAAAGAAAAAAAAAAGAGAGGAAGGAAAGAGGAAGGGTGTGTGTGTGTGTGTGTGTGTGTGTGTGTGTGTGTGTGAGAGAGAGAGAGAGAGAGAGAGAGAGAGAGAGAGAGATTATATGCCAAAATATATTCAGATTGTGTGTTGTTAGTTCTTTGTACAATATTTATGAAACTGGTTACATAGATTATATCTTATATGAAGGGATTCATACATGAAACAGTAAAACAATTTAGTAAAAGATATAAAGCTTACAAGAGGAGACATAACAAAAAGCAGAAAAATTTAAAGAAAAATATTTCTGTAGCTAAATTTAAAAATAGAAAATAAACCAATGAGTTCTCTTATCAATTCAGAAATAGTGAAGTAGAGAAAAAAATGGTTACCAATGTCAACAGAAATATATGAGTGGCAGAAAATTCATATAAAATACAGGTTAAAGAAAATACGTAGAGAAGGAATGTTTAATCCTATATATAGTATACACACACACACACACACACACACACACACACACACACACACACACAGAGGCTTGAAGATGTGGTTTTAGGCACCCACTGCCAAACCTGATGAACTAAGTTCCATCCACAAGGCCTGTGTTGAGGATGGTGAGAACCAACTTGTATTACCTCTGACTTCTCCATAGACATATTCTGACACAAAATGCATGCTCGCCTGTATAGACATATATACATAATAAATATTTTAGAAAATGAAAAGAATACACATGTATTGTGTAAAACCCAAAACAGATATATGAAAATATAGCAAATTAGTGAGAACAAAGTAATTAAAATTATGGAAAAAATAGAATATTGGAACACTAGTTCATAGGAGAGTCTTTTAAACATTGACCACAATTTAAACAAAAAATTCTCAAGGAAATATTAAATAGGAGTAAGAAAGAAACCCGCTCCCGAGAGAACTCTTTGGAAATAAAAATGAAATGATAAAATATTTTGCATTAACAATTATAGAAGATTACAATTTAATTCATAACGAAGTATGGCAGGGAGCATGATGCAAACGAGAGGGAAGGTCCTAGGACAGTAGCTGGGATCACACCAAGGTAGAGTTAGACAAAGGGAATGGCTGCAGCTTTTGGAATCACAAAGCCTATCTCCAATGATGCAACTCCTATAGGCTCTTCATACTCATCCTTCTCAAACAGTTCTACCAGTCTTCACACATAAGCAAGCATATGAAAGCAATTCACATTCATGCAACCATTTTTGTGAAACACATTTCCAGCTTTCAAATAAAACTATGAGAACTAGACCCTTTAGATATAGAGATGTCATGATTCATTTTAAAAATTAATGGATTTATATGTGTATATGTGTATGCACGTATGAACACTCAGGTGCTATATTTGTGGAGGTCACAGAACAACTTAATTTTCCTGTTTTTAAAATGACACAAACATCAAATAAAGCTGAACATAATTTAAATTAAAAGAACAACTTAATTTTTATGTTTCTAAAATGAAACAGATACCAAATAAAGCTAAATGGTTTCTGTATTCTCTTTTAGAGCACAACTTTTTGTCTATATGCAGGACCTGTTGTTTTAACAAAAGACAACCTTTAGAGAAAATGCAGCCAGAAAGAGACCTAATCACAGTTTCTTGGAGCTTCAGTCCCTACTGTTAGAAACAGTATGCTACAGAATGTTCTTTCTCTCTGTTTCGGGAACAAATAAACCCAGCTTCACCTCTGTTACCCAGGAGCAACACAACTTTGAGTGTGTCATCACTTCTTTACAAATGTTTTTCTGAATTTCAAATCACAAACATGGAGCACCCGCCATTCGTGGGAAACTTACAAGCAGAGAATTCACTGCGTTCCCTAGATTCTTCCTCCTGTCTAGGTTGTGATGGCTGGTATTACAAATAAAATAGTTTCTTTAAAATACAGCTTTACATTTGTCTGTATTAAAATAGATCTCTAGAATCTATCTCTCTCATCTATCCCCCTATCTCTCCTAATCCCTCTTTCTCACCTATCTTTATGTAAAATTATGCAGATTAAATATATCCTGTAGTTACCTGTAAAAATATGAAAGTTAAATTGAATTACGAAGATACCAATAATCTTTTCTTTTCATTCATGTGTGTGTGTGTGTGTGTGTGTGTGTGTGTGTGTGTGTGTATACTCCTAATATCAACAGGTTCTAATTTAATATTATTCTATTGCGATTTCATTTGGAGTCAGAGATGAGAACCATGGAAACAGACTATCTTCTCTGGGCTTACCCTTCCTTTTTTGTGTATATTTTATATAAACTACAGATTCATCTATGGTATTGAACAGTATCATTGGAGGTTTCAGTAAAGGCATGGCTGCTGTTATCCACCACCCAGTGCTGCTTCTTTTAAATGGGAAACTCCATACAAAGGGCAATCAGTAGCATTTACAGCCAGAGATTATCAAGACTCTTCTAAAAAGCCCTTGTGAATTATAGACTAGCTTCTTTACTAAAGCCCAGACATCTGCATCCTCATGAGCCTCATTGCCTCATTGTGAGCATCATAGTGGCACTCTACTGTATATGAAATTAATCACACAGGCCGCTGCATGATCAAAGCTTGCAGAGAGCTGAGTTGTTCTGAATCTATGGATCTGTAGTTACAGTCTTTGCATGCAAACACTTGCAGATGGGTGAATTGTGAAAACACCTGCAAAAGGTTGTAGGAATAGTTTCAGAAAGACCTTCAATCAATCCAAAATTTATTTAAGACCAATTGATGGTTGACAGTTAGTGAGTTTCATGACAGTTTTCTTTTATAAACTGCACTATATAATAAAAAGATGTCTTCACTGATGGGGACACACGAAGTGTGAAAGATGACATTTCCACTTAAATATGCTCTCATTTTAGCTACTTTCATTTAGTCAGTTATTACAGACTGTAGGACAAACAATATATAAAAGTGAACAAAACACAGACAATCTTGTTTCAAATGTATGCCACATGTACCTTCCTAGTTAATTAAAGTAAGCAATGTAGAACTGTGAAAAGGTCTTTTAATCTCTCCCTCTGCTGATCACTTCAAATCTACTTTGCCTATTCCCTAGGCTCATACGGTCAATACTTATATATTTAGAGAAATACATTAATAAGATAAAAGAGATGTTCTACACTCAATTACATATATTATTGCTCAGTCTACCTGTCACTTAACTTCAATCAAGGTGCTGTTCTACTGGCCCACTTACATTGATTTTGAAAGCAAGTCAACTTGCCCCAGTATAGAAAAGCTGTAATAAGTCTGAGCATCTGCATTTGTTCTGGCTACTTAATAAGCACACATACAAAACAGAAGCTAAAAAAAATTAAAACAAAAAACAAAACAGTGTTTGTATCTTTTCAGAAAAATAATTAACTCTGTCATGCATGTACAAAGCCATGTTAATATTTTCCTTTTAATTACATCTATTTATTTAGCTGTGTGTGTGTGTGTGGTAGTTACTTTTCTACTGTTATGACAAAACTCCATGACCAACAAATTCTTGAAGAAATTGTTTATGGATCAAGAGGGTAAATCAATGACAATGTTGGTAAGGAGTATGGGACCAGGTAATCAGGTATAGCTCTGGAGCAGGAGGTGGGAGCTTACATCTGATCAGAAGACAGAGAGAGAGAAACAACCACAGAGAGTATGAACTATTAAAGCCCCAGAGCTCTCCTCCAGTGCATACCTCCTGCAACAAGACCACATTTCCTAATCCTTCCCAAAGAATTCTATCAACTAGTGACTAAATAATCAAACAGAGTAATTTTGCGCGCCATTTTCATTCAAACCATATATCCTAAGTATTCCAAGACATGCATGGGAATGGACAACTTGGAACAATGAGTTCTCTCCCTTTCACCAGGAACTTTAAGAACTCAGGACTTCAAGCTTAGTGGCAAATTCCCTTATATGTTGTGTCATCTTGTCATCCTATGATTTTATTTTTTAATTTAATTTTTGACTTGTAATTGTTAGGTCAAACCAAAGCAAAGGAAAAATGATTCTGTTGGTGGTATTTTACTGAATGTACTTTGTGTTGTTATATAATACTCCAATACATTCTTTAATCACAATACAACTTAAGACTAATATGGTAAATCTCTCTTTGATGAGTAAATGTTTTAGAGTAAAATATGAATAAATATGGAAAATGAAATATTAGATATTCAGCATTATTTTCTGAAAACAAGTTATATATAATCCCTCACTACAGAAACTAAAAAGGCCAAATATAAAATGTAATTGATTATCCACTCAGAATAATAATTTAAGAGTATTGTCAATTTATTACAGCCTTCAAGTAATCTGAAAAAATGTTATTAATACAACTTCATACATATTCAGTAATATGAATCAATATAATGATAACACACTTACAATTTAAATGAATTTGCACTAAGATTCCTATCGATTCCAGTATAAGCACCAAAGCTAATGTCAGCACAGGGGTATGGAATGTACATGCATTTCCTCAAATATTTTTAAACTTTTCACCAAACTTAATTTGTTAAGTTTATGAGTATTATCAATAGTTGCCAATGTCTTTATGATAGATGTGTTCATAACCTTCTATCAAAGTGCCAAAATACCTCAGATAATCAATTTCAAAAGATGGAAAATAGATTTGGTTTATGTTTCCTAAAATTTCCCTCTTTGGCTATTGGTATTGGCTCCACTGTTTTGGGGGGGGGGTGTAATCACATTGTGGTGGAGAACAGATAGTAGAGGATATATATATATATATATATATATATATATATATATATATATATATTACTATACATATTACTATATGTGTATCAGATGGATTAGAAAACATTTCTATAATGGCTGCATTCCCACCAACAGGAATAAGAATTCTTGTTGCAAACCCTTTGCCTATCCTCAGTAGAATGTTTGTCTTCAGTTTTCCTTCAAACTGCCATTGTGGCCAGGCCCAGACGATACCTATATGTAGTTTTAATTTTATTTCCTGGATAGTGATGAATGTAAGACACTCAAGAAATCATGTAGCCATTTAAGGATTTTATTTTGTTTTGTCTTTACAAAAATTACATATTTTATTAGTCCATTTGGCAGATTTAGTTGGGGAATTATTTTCTGGTATTTGGTTTTCATGGTTTTGAATAAAATTGTTAATATTAGCTTTGATCTGAAAGACTAAAAATATTTTCTACCATTCTGGAGGCAATCCCCTCTATTGATATAGTTTTTTGTTTTGTTTTGTTTGGTTGGTTTGTTTTTTGTTTTGTTTTGTTTTTACTATGTAGAATTATTTCAACTTTATTCTAATATTTTAATTCTTGTGGCAATTTCTTTTCCTATTAGAAGTTTTCCATCATTTATAAGCAAAGATGTATACCTAGTATTTTTTTATCCAATGATTTTAATGCCTCAGATTTTTTCCATCTTTTTTTTTAATTAGATATTTATTTCATTTAATTTCAAATGCTATCCCGAAAGTTCCCTATACCCTCTCCCTGCCCTGCTCCCCTACCCACCCATTCCCACTTCTTGGCCCTGGTGTTCCCCTGTAGTGGGGCATATAAAGTTTGCAAGACCAAGGGGCCTCTCTTCTCAGTGATGGATGACTAGGTCATCTTCTGCAACATATGCAGCTAGAGATATGAGCTCTGGGGGTACTGGTTAGTTCATATTGTTGTTCCACCTATAGGGCTGCAGACCCCTTCAGCTCCTTGGGTACTTTCTCTAGTTCCTCCATTGGGGGCCCTGTGTTCTATCCTATAGATGACTGTGAGGATTCTGCTTCTGTGTCAGATTTTAAATTAATATGTATGTTTTCATGTGAATCATTTTATGAAATGTGGTTCTATTTCAATGTACTGTACACAATTGGGTATTGGAAAACCAATTGCTGTTCTCTTTCTTGGGAAGGAGCATTTCTCTTGCCTTCAGTATTCCATACTTGCCTGTAGACTTTTGTGTTTGAGGCCTGGTGAGCTTTTCCTCATCCAAGTTAGCATGTCTATTGGTGTTTTTCTAATTCAACTCATGTATAATCAGTTGTATTTTTGAGAATTTGTGGGGGTAGCTTTGCATATTCCTAGGTGACATAATCTCACATCGAACGTACTGATCCTCTTGCTCTTACAATCTTTCCATCCCTTTGTCATCTATATTCCTGTGCCTTGGGAATTAAGAGTTGTGTTATAGATGCATCTATTAAGACTGGAATTCAGTATGCATTTTCATAAGTTCTGGTTTTCTATAGTAGTCCTTATTTGAGGCAAAGAGACATTTCCTTTATGAGGGGTGAGGGCTACACTTATCTGTAGGCATAAGAACAAATGTTTAGAATGTAATTTGAGATTATTCTGGCTTATTGGAGGAACAGATGGTATTTCTTCTCTAAAATCTAAGACTTTACTTCATGGAGAGTCATCAAGGTAGACCCTGGGGAAGGATTACAGGATCTGGCTAGGTAAAGAGGTTGCTACCTTTTGCATTTATTTTCCTCTACTTAGCATCTTAGGCAGTAACATTTACTTGATGGAGTCTCTTTCCTTCACCCTAGAATTGCTTTTATTACATATATATTTTTTATGTCAACTTTTTTCATGCTCTTATGTTCCAAACAATTCTGTGATTCTCATGATTCTTCTACTATCTATATGGTAGAAATAATTAATACTTATTGATAGCCTACCATTTGCCCAATGACCCATGTGTGCCAGAGAAGAAAAGCATATTCTATTATTAGGTAATTTTTTCCAAAGGAATTATTGTATGTCCTTCAATGTGAATGGTTCCATAATATATCTAAGATATTATTTTTTGTGTGTGTCTATTTTGTGTTATATCTGTTAAAGGTCTAGCCACATTGCTTCCTGCCATGAAGCTAAGTGTGTTAGACTGACAGCTTGTGTTATGTAAAAATAAAAAAAAAAAAAAGGAATGAAAAGCAATTTACTATATAAGCATTTTTTAGAAGTTGAAAGTTTGGAGCTCCAGAATTGCAAGGTAGTTATACCAATGACAGTATTCCAGCATAGTTATTTTCCAGGTGTAAGGGATGACAGATTTCTATACCAATACATGCAATATTTAAAGGATACTCCAGCAGTTGCACTTAAAAAAATTCTTAATCTGACTTACTAAACAAGTTACACTGTTTGTGTATATTTGCATTTTACTGTTTTGATGGTAACTACTTATCGATGTTTTAACTAAGCAATAACAATTTAACCCATTTGCTGCTTAAGATAAACAATGATATTAAGAACTATTTAAGGTGGAGTTTTAATAAATTTTAGTTTTCTACCAGGTGATAAATACTTTTAAATTATCATTTAATGGTATGAAAGCAGAGGGCAATTTATTCATTCATGTATTTCACACATTATTTATAATGTATATGCTAAGTTCCTTTCTATTTCAGAGTTAATTCTATTTTGTGCAAGAAGTATTTTATATTAGAGCATGTCTGTGTGTATTGGACATAAGCAGAGATAGATATATATCAGTTATGCAAACAGCAAACACTGAAACTAGTCAGTAAAATAGCATCAGCATAGACTTTCCTAAAATTATCATTCCTACCACTGTCTTCAACTATCTCAATAAACTCAGTTCATTAAACTTGCTGGATCAGAAAACAAACACTAGAAAATAATAACTTAATTATCAATGTAAAGAACAGTAGATTTCTAATACTCTTAGTTCATCAATTTGAATTACATCAGTTGACTTCTAGATTTAAGTTATAATCTAGAAACATTTCTTTTAAAGAGAAGAAATTAAAATATTATGAAATCTAAAATATTAGATCCTTATCAGGTCACAAAAACATAATTTGATATAAAGTCTGGGAAATTAATTTTAAAGATGATTTCACTGAGAAGAGCATGACTATGGAAGGCAAAGTAGCAAGTTAAAGGAAGTCTACAAAGTTAAAGGGGACACAAAAGGTTGAAAGGGATACAGGAGGTCATAATATTGGTGGACAATATTACATCTAGGTATCAGAATTTCAACATTTTTGAAACAGATTCTTATTCTGTAGTACACTCTCACATTCAATTAGGAACCACCTGCCAGTGTCAAGTCCTAAATTTACATGTGTGCACCACTGTGACAGGGAAGCATCACATCAGTATGTGGTACTATATATAAGACTTGGTGGGGGAAAAAAGGATCATTAATAAAATGTATTTGGATTAGAACTTTTGACTGTGGGATGTCAGTCTGTCCCTCCATTTGATGTCCCATAACTCCACAGGAGATGGAGGCTATAAGTTCCCCTTCCCCAATGTAGAGAGCTTCACCAAAGGGCTCTCCCATTGAGTTCTGAATTGTTTCTGTCTGAAGGAACTCCAGGGACAAAAATGGAAAAATTGCAGGAGACAAAGGAGGTCCAGTGACAGACCCAAATTGGGATCCAGTTCAAGGGACAGCCTGGGGCTCTGACACTATTACTGATGCTGTGGTGTGCTTGCAGACAGGAGCCTAGCATGGCTGCACTCTGAGAGGACCAACAAGCAGATGCAGATACTAGCACCCAACTAAAAGACAGAAGCCAGATAACCCTGTGGCTGAATTGGAGAAAATCTGGAAGAAGCTGAGGAGGAAGGAAGTCCCATAGGAAGACCAACAGTTTCAACTGAACTGGACCCCGAGATCTCTCAGACACTGAGCCACCAACCAGGCAGCATACACCAGCTGATATGAGGTCCCTGACACATATACAGCAGAGGACTGTCAGATCTGGCCTCAGTAAGAGAAGATACACCAGGGAGTGCGGAACCTGGTGGTGTGGGGATAAGGGAGACATTTTCTTGGTGATGGAAGTAAGGAGGAATGGGATGGGGAGCACTCAGGGGATAGACCAGGAAGTCTGGATTGTAAAAAAAGTAATAAAAAATAAAAATAAATAAATTTAAAAATAAATAAATTTTCTTTGTTCTAAAATTAAGACCAGTATTTTCATATCCAACTTTAAAGATGTAATGGTCAAGGATATCATGATAAGCATAATCCTTAGCTTGCCATTTTAAAGAGAAAATGTTAGAGATATAAACCATATCACCGAAAGGCCCAATTTGGTATGTACCACAGAAAGTTACTCAATTTACAAGTGACAGATAAAAAGGTAAATCAGTAACTTCTTGTCTGTGAGGATTTCCCCACTTAGTACAGAGACTATGAGTCTTCAAAGATTAAGTTCAATAAGGAAAAAGATAAAAATTAACATTTTCTTGTGGACATTTAAATAAATATTAAAATATATGGATAAAATATTGTTTAAATTGCTTTAAACACCAAGAGTGACATTAGCATCTTTTTTTTCTATTCTGAAAAGGTGGTTTTATATTTAAAATTGCAACATTTTCTCCTACAGATGTATAAAATTGGTATAAAATTAAAGGTTATTTTTTTTCACTCATCTTTATAACTCTTTGAAACACAGTGCATATGGGATAACATTGAAGAATACATTTTGGAATGAACAGCTATCAACTATTAGGGGTGGAATATTCTATGAGACAGCAAGCACATGCTAGCAAATAAAATCATCAGTATTGTAAATGTCTTATTACATTTTGAGTTGTTGCCTCATGGGATCTTATCGATTCTCCCAAACATTACTGGCCATTACCAATGTTCTTGGTTACTCACTAAAAAATAATGGTAGCATTCTATTGCTGAATACGGCAAATACTTGGCTCATAAATCATAAGGAAATCAACTGGACATAATAATCACTGGCTAACTTGCAAGATACTGGAATATGTTATCTAACCTGTGGATCCTATAATCTACAACAATGACTGTCTGGGTAAACTACACCCAAAGAGGAAGTAGTAACACAAATTTTATGGGAGAGAGCAGTCATATACTGATTAAATTAAAATCCTATTCCAGAAGATTGAATCCATACCTGGCATCCTTACTGAGAAAAACCAACCAACCAACCAACCAACCAATCAAACAATGAAAAATAACAAAAAGCAAAACAACAACAAAAAAACTTGTAGTTAAACAGGCTATAGGCCCTAGAAGAATACCTGATACTATTACTCTATATTATTCTATTATTTCTATAACATCTAATAATTATTTATTGTTCTATCCATAAATCAGTGTATCATTCTACCCTTATCATTGAAGCTTTATTTTGATTTAGGTCAATGATAACTAATGAAAAGATCCAGAATTGGTCAACATGTAGGAAATAAGGGATTATGAGTTTCTCAGTCCTCAAAAGGATGTCTCTACCATATCAACACCCTCAAAGCTCAGGGTTCACTCTGAAAGAGTAAGTAGAAAGGAAAGCCCTACAACAAGCTCAAGCCAGCCAGCATGAATGAGAAGAGCTGAGAAGGCATTGAAGGATGATAGCTGCCAGAAGATTAATCATTTTTCATTTAGGATGTAACCTGTGGTAAATTGACGATGCTCAAAGGCAGTTCCACAATCAAGAGTTTTTGGAAAATACAAATTGGAATTGAAGTGGAAAGACAGAGAGGGGCATGAACTTGGGAAGTTATGGAATTGGGGGTGGATGTAGAAGGATCTGGGGAGAAGCAATTAATATAGATGAAATACATTAAAAATGAAGAACACCAAAATAAAATGCTAGCAATATGTTGAGTTTTAGTTCAAACATATGTTTTTATGTTTGGTCCATTTTTTAGTATACTGATTTTATTCTTCCACTAATTGCTTACATTGCATTTGGAGCTTATTTCTGTGTATATCTTAAGTTATTAAAATCATCATATTTCCTAATGCAATAACAAAATTCAATTCAAGATAAATAACATATTCAACATGTTTACTATATAAACCAACTATATGATCATTCCATGGTATGATTTAGGACAAGTTTTTTTTGTTTTTGTTTTTGTTTTGTAAATATGAGAGAAAAAAAAAACAGTCAGAGGCATCTGGAAGTGTCTAGAGCAGAGAGAAGAATAATAGATTGAACATGACTAGCAGATTGAGTTTGGCCATGAGAGAAGCAGAAGCCAGGCACACAGAGAGGAAGAACATGCAAGAGAAGAGGTAGGGGGAGGAGGGAGACAGATGCAGGAGGAGAAGTAGAGAGGACAAGGGTTGGGGGTGGGAGGGGGGAGATGGAAAACAAAGGGGAGGAAGAGATCTAGAGAGCACAGCTGAAACTGCAGAGTTTTAAGGACAATCCTCAAAGGTCCCTCCCTATGAATCCTGGGAGTCTCTCACCTCCCAGGTCTCTGGTGCATTCTTCAGGATGGGATCCCCCCTCCCAACCTATTTCCTGAGGTTTCCTGTTTACATTCTTTCTGCTGCCCCTCAGGACTTCAGTCCTTTTCCCTCACCCAATATCAGATCAGGTTCCCCTCTAACCCTACTGCCCCCCCCACTCCGTTAGAGCCCACCTCCAGCAGGAAGACAGTACAACAAAGTGAGGGATGGGGTTGCCATCCCACTGTCAAACATCTGACCCATAATTGTTTCTGTCTGAAAGAATTACAGGGATGGAAATGAAGAGGAGCCTGAGGAAAAGAAGGACCAGTGACAGACTCAAAGTTGGATCCAGCTCAAGTGGAGGTACCAAGACACTATTACTGAAGCTATGGAGCGCTCACAAAAAAGGGGGGGTGGTGGTCTATTATGACTGCCCTCTGAAAGACCAACAAGCAGTTGAAAGAGTCAAATGCAGTTATTTGCACTAAACCAATGGACAGAAGCATGCGGACTCCTGTTGTTGAACTAGGGAAGGCTGAAAGAAGCTAAGGAGAAGGGCAATTCTGTCTTAATTAATCTAGACTCCCGAGATCTTTCAAACACTGGATCACTAAACAGACAGCATACACTAGCTGTTATGAGGTCCCTCACACACATATAGTAGAGGACTTCTATGTCTGTGTTCATTCAGAGATGAAGCAAACCCTCAAGAGACTGGAGGCCCCAGGGAGTTTAGAGGTCAGGTGTATATTTGTTTCTTTTATATCTTTCTTCTTCTTTTTTTCTCTAGCAAAGATATACACATATAGCATATTTATTATATATTACTCTTATATTGCATAAAACTGAGGATAATGAATACCCTCATCTTGTTCTTGATATTACTTGAAATGTTTGTAAGCATCAATAAAAACCACATGGACTTGCATCCAAGTACCTACTGCTAGAGATGCAGTCCTTTTAGTCTCTGAAAAATGGACATGTTTTGGTTTTGTGTTCTTTCTCCCCCAGTTCCTCTCTCACTACTTACTATCTATTCTTTCTCTTCAATACGCAATCAGACAGTCTCAATTGAACTAGTCTCATATTAAATGTACGTTCTCAAATCTCTTCTCTCCAAAAAGAACTGTTTTTTTAGTCACCGCCCACTGCACTGTGTCACCTCAGTCCTTCCTCTTTAGCCTGATTGAGAGATTTAAAACAAGTTGCTTTTGAAGTTTATCCCCTGCTAATGTCTGTCCCTGCCTGTACCTGGTGTTTAAAAAGGCTGTTCTGATCCTTATGTGACTGTTTATGATGTCATGACCTGTTATCCTCAGGACATCCTGTCACCACCAGGCTAAGACTGAACAAGACACATTGTTATTTCTAAACATTTAAAGGTGTGTTACAATCAAAGCTACAGTAGCATTGAGCAACATCTGCCCAGGTTGTGCAAAGAGGAAACAGGAACTCTACTGTTTTCTCAATTTAATTTAAAGATACGAAGTGTGTGTGTGTGTGTGTGTGTGTGTGTGTGTGTGTGTGTGGTGAGTGTGATAAAAGACACACATATAAAACACACACAATGTGTGTCTCTGTATGTGTATGTGTGTGTCTCTCTGTGTTTGTGTCTGTGTGTTTTTGTGTATGTATCTGTTGTGTGTGTGCATGTCTGTATTTGTCTTTTGTATGTGTGTGTGCCTATTTGTATGTTCTACAGAGGCTGGTTATTATTTAGTAGGAAAACTCTGTAGATATGAGAAGTCTTTTGAATGTTTTTTTCTCCAAGATTGTAATGGGTTCTCTGGCATGCTGTGGAAATAAGTGAGTATCAGCTTACAGAACTGTGACAAATTTAAGCTATTCAGGCTGTTGTGACGATTAGCTCACAGCTGGTTTTTCCTGAATGAACCTTTAAATGATAGTCTGAGGTATGGTATTAACAACAAGCTTTCCCCTTGGAGAAAGAGAAAATTCAAGTTTTCACTTCTTCTAGATGCCACTTTCTGCTAAAGCTTAATACAAGTCCAGTTTATTAATTATTTCACAAACAAATAAAATACTGATACAATTATTTGGTATAAATATATTTTTCATCCCTAAAACTTTTTTCCTCAACTCTAGAAACTTTTCAATTTCCAAATCATAAATTTTAGTCAAATTAATATTTTAATTGATGACATTTATTTGTTATATGCATTTATTATTTAAAACAAAATGGCTTACATATTATTTCTCTATATATCTTTTGAAATGCTTAAATGTATGCAGCAGTTAGATATATTACCTGACACAGTGCTTATTTTCACTATGAAAACACAATATTCACTCAGAATATTGTATATTTAGGATGACTTCTGCTATGGTTTGCTTATTATAAATTTACTCATCTACTTTCCAGTTTGCATCTTATAAACCTTACATTCTGAAATGTCCTCCTTTCTACTCAAGTAAGTTATTTAGAAGAAAGTGCTTTTTCTTCATTAAAATATATTGAATTTTCCCACTTCTTTAAAGCTCTGTTCTTAATGCTGGGTTAATCTTGTGAATGTTTAATAACTTCCCCCCACATAAGTGTGCACATTCACATGTGCATGCTTCCTCTGTAAGGGTTCATGATTTGCAAAGAATGATACCCAGACTCAAACAGTATGCAAAAGCAAAGAACATTTATTTGGCAGAAAAACTGTGCAGGGGTCTACCATACTTCAAGACAGAAGACAGAGCTGTGGACTTTACAAAGCCAATTTAATGTCTGTTAGGGTAGGAGAGAGTGACTTAATTTTCTTTTCCTTAATTGGTTGGTTCTATCTCCAGGCACATAGGTGCCTCAGTGATTGTTAAGGCTATGGGGGACTTGGAGAACTTTTGATGATTAACTATACTAGCCTTAAGCTAAGTGGTGGGGTAGCTTCTATTGCTCCTCATTGGGTGCACGTGCAGTTTGCTCAGGCAGGTGGTGGGGCAGCTTCCTGATTGGCTGCCTGTGAAAGGTAATTTTTCCTGGAAATTACATGTTTTAGACATTTCCAGTTCTGGGAAACAAAAAGGCTTAGTCTCTCAAACTTCCAGTTTGCAGCCTGTCGTGGAGTCAGTCTGTCTGTGGCTAATACTGTCTTCTCATTTCTAGCTTTAATGCCCTTGCTGAAAAGGCCCTCCTCTTGTTGTATTTCCTTTGTTTAATATACATCATACAACTGCTTGTGTCTGGCCTGAGTTGGCTCTTTTATCTCTGTTTTACTGTGAGTTCTGTATTCTATGTTGCATTGGTCAATGAAAAGATCAGTGGTATCTTTTTTTAATAATCTTCTTTTTAGTTCCATTTTCTTAATATGTTAAAAGTATGTCTATGAGCTTTGTGAGATATCTCTTAACAATACCTTTATTATTCTTAACTAAGTACACACCTGGATTGTATTTTAACATTTTAGTGATACTTTTTATTTTCATAACTTCTCATTTTTGCTGCATCTGGTTGAAGTCTTTTAAGAGATTTCAGTTTTAATAAAATATTTTATTTTGTACTTAAGTGATAAGGTATCTTTATAATTGTATTAAAGTGCATCTCAAAGCTTTTGGATATTTATTTGAATTTATAGGTTATTATATATTAAGTATATTAATAAAGTTATAAAACATTCAAAAAGCAAAAATATCTGTAGATGTTCCTCTGCTTTTTTTTTTCTGTTTTTGCTTTTTATCTCTATTAATTTCAATTTTCTTTGGGTGACATGATTTTTTGCCATAAGTCAAAAGCATGGAAAACAAATAAACTGTAAATAAACAGCTACTTGCATGAAACATAGTCTGATTTGGAGGATCTATAGATCATCACACAGTGGTTTTCAACATTTCTAGTGTTGTAGTTCTTTAATACAGTCCCTCATATCATGATGACCCCCAATCATAAAATTATGTTTGTTGTTACTTCATAACTGTGATGTTGCTGCTGTTACCAATTGTAATGAAATTATCTTATATGCCATATCTGATATGGGGTCACCCAAAGGGTCATGACATAAAAGTTGGGAATTACTATTTTAAATGGATTATGTTAGACTTAAAATTAAAGCAGATGGAATGTCATATGTAATATAAGGTAGTTTCTAAAGAGGATGTTGGCTGGTGGGAGGGAAAGTGGGCATTAGAGGAGGAAGGGGAGTGACTATGTTCACGGTACAATCTGAGCTTATGAAAATCTCACAGTGAAATATTATTAAACATGATGAAACAAGAAAATAGGTTTATACCGTTAGTATCTTTTCCTTCTTTCAATTACAAATCCCTATATTTGACAATGAATAATATGCTAAATTGTTGAGATCTTGATGGAAATTCTAAAAGTAAAATTCATTTTAAATTCAGCTGACCTGCAAAAGACTATTGATTGTAGTTACACTCCAACTCTTGAGGTCTGAAACAAAGGAGGTTAGAATTGTCACAAATAACTTGGGTAATCAAATGCAACAGAGCTACTTCTTTTAAACCTGGTTTACTCAAGGCTTCTGTCCATGGAGTGAAAGATAATTCAACAAAGATACAAAGAATGGCAGGAAATGAACACGAAAACCTTGTGATATCATTGACAAAATTGTATTAACAAATAAATAAATAATCTTAGATTGCCCAAGCCTTACAACTTACCTAAATCGAGAAAGCAAGTTAAGCAAGCAAGGGAAAGGAATCCAGTAAGCAGCACCCCTCTGTGGCCTCTGCATCAGCTCCTGCCTCCAAGTTCCTGCCCTGTGTGAGTTCCTATCCTTACTTCCTTTAGTGAACAGCAATATGGAAATATAGGCTGAATAAACTCTTTCCTCCTAAAAAAAAATAAATAAATAAAAAATAAAAAATAATTTACAAGCAAATACTATCTTTTAAAAAAGCAAAATAAACATTGCAGTCCACCCTCGCAATGCAAAGTGCCTCAGAGATTATAAACTACATTTCTAGGCTTGCTTTCATATATTCTTGATTAAACTCCTGCCATGGAAATATGCTTAGAAGAGGTGCAATGTAGCCTGGACCTTGATTTTCTCAATTACTCCAGTGGGAGTCAGCAACCCAGGTAGACAGATGTCCACTGTAAGAATTAGTGAATATCTAACAGATGTAAAAAGCAGATATTTTCAAATAATTATATAAAATCCATCACTAACTGGTATTAAGCTGGTACAGGAATAAAATGTGAAGTCATGATAATGTTTTAACAATTTAAGAAATCTTTATACTCTTGTATTTACCATGCAGTGTCTGATTATTGTTGACTATTATTCCAAGAAACAATAGGTTTGCTTATTCAATGGGTTTGTGGGTACTTTAAGAAGTTTGCATATGTGCATGAGGATATTCAAAGCATAGAGAGCACCATGCTATTAAAATGAGACACTGTCTCTTCTATTTTTAACAATTAATCATTAAATTAATAAAGCCTTTGATGTCATGATATCAGATTTTTTCTCAAGATAAGAAGTACTGAAGAGCAGCTCCATCATTTATATATAATATTATTTATATTTATTTAAATTTGCCACAACATACCTTACTTTACTCTAATGTAAAGAAAACAGGTAAATAGAAACAAGGTAAATAGATCTAATTTTAGTTAGCATAATTATATTCCTTTTTCCCTCAAGAGTAGTGTTATTGTACAAAAGGGTCTTTTCAAAGAAAAATGAAACAGTCACATTCTTCTTTTCTTCCAAACCTTTCAGAAAATTTATGTATATTTCCTATGACCATGTTCTGATGCATCAAAAATCCCTGGGAACTGGTTCTGTATCCATGCTATGTGTTCAGGCTGTAGTGGTCATTTCTGAATAGTACTTGATGTTTTGACTACTCTTTTGTAACAAACATTACATAATTATTTTTCCTGTCACTGTAAACCTATCATGGGACAGAATAGGCTAAGAAAGAAGAAATTAATTTTGTCCTTCAGTTTCAAAAAAAGAGCCCATATTAATGAGGAAAAAACTTGTGACATGCGTCCTTCACATGCAGTGATCAGGAAGCTAAGAAAGCAAGGCAAGAAGGAGCCAAGGATAGAATACTCAATGATTCTATGAAAGATAGAAATTAGTCTTATTACAAAATAATTAAAATTAACTAAGAGAATGATACCAAAGGAATGTCTGGCTGACTACATGGGGGTCGCATTATTGAAAACTACTGCTTTCTTTCTGTCTTCCTTCCTTCTTTCCTTCCTTCCTTCCTTGCTTTCTTTCTTTTATCTATCTTTTTGGTACAGCATTCATAAGAAACTGGAGAGTAGATGATAAAGACTGGAACAATGAGAGGGGAGGAGAAAGTCAGGTGGATATGATCAAAGTGCATTTCAATGCATGTATAAAATTATCAAGCAATAGGAAAAGTAGAGATGGAGGTGTCATCCCAAATTACTACCCCATTCGGGAATCCATCCCATCATCAGCCACCAAACCTAGATACTAATACTCATGCCAGCAAGATTCTGCTGAAGGGACCCTGATATTGCGGCCTCTTGTGAGGCTATGCCAGTGCCTGGCAAACACTGAAGTGGATGCTCACAGCCAGCTATTGGATGGAACACAGGGTCCCCCAGTGGAGGAGCTAGAGAAAGTACCCAAGGAGCTGAAGGGGGCTGCAACCCTATAGGTGGAACAACAATATGAACTAACCAGTACCCCCAGAGCTCGTATCTCTAGCTGCATATGTAGCAGAAGATGACCTAATCAGCCATCACTGGGAATAGAGGCCCCTTGGTCTTGCAAACTTTATATGACCCAGCACAAGTGAAGGCCTGGGCCAAGTAATGGGAGGGGTTGGTAGGGGTGCAGGGGCGGGGGTGGGGGGTATTGGGAACTTCCGGGATAGCATTTGAAACGTAAACAAAGAAAATAATTTTTAAAATTGACTAATAAAAAATAATAAATTAAAAAAAAGTAGACAGAAGTCTGATGAAAAGTGTGACAGGGCTTACTCAGCACCTAGAGCTGGAGCTTGGCATTGCTAAAATGGAAGGTATGCACCATGTTACCTCAGAGACTTCCAGGCCAAAAAGACAAAATTTAAAAAGTAACAAGAAAAAGACCATCCTGCAAAGGCAGAAAAACAGACAAGATGTTCTCTTAGTGAAAATAGTAATTCTGAAGTATCCGTGCTTCTATTACTAAATCATGGGAATGAGAAGCAATTATTGGACAGGCAGAGTGAGAAATTTAAGCAGAAAAATGTATGAACCAGTTAGCAGAAAACAAAACAAAACAAAAACAAAAACAAGAAACAAACAAACAAAAATCACCTGTATATTAGCAGGTGGTTATGTGCCAGGGGTTAGTAAGTGAGTTCTTTAATATCAACATTATTTAAGAGAATGGAAGATAGGTAGGCAGAATCAATGAACTCTAAATTTCTTCAGTAGAATAATACATTGAGTTTGCTTAAATCCAAAATGACTGAGTTATTTTGTACTTACAATGGTATGGCTTACTGACTTCAATATGGGTCAGATGTAAAGATTGAAATGAAAGAGACTTAAAGACTATGTGACACATAAGTCAAGGTATAAAAGATGTGTATTCTGCACCACAGAAAGAGATGCTCAAAACAATGAATTTGGAAGAAACACAAGTGTAGCTAACGATTAAGTCACTAAGAATGCTTCATAATGTATAACTCTCATTTCTACAAAGCTACAACAGAAATGAACATCAACTAATTTATTCAATGCAAATAATAGTTGCATCACAGTCTGACCAATGAAATATAAATAAATTATAATCTAAATTAGTCAGAATCAATAGAAAGGCATAATGGAAGTAGTATTGTTAAGCATCAACCCATCCATACGGGGGGGTGTGGTGGGTGGGAGATTTTAAAAGAAAGATCTTAAAGGCATCATAAGTGAAACACTGTCTGGGGAGCAGTGAGAATAATAACAATCAGCATAGAATTCTCTAACAATCAAAATAGCTGCTAAGAGCAAGAATGAAGGAAGATACTGAATGACAAATTTAGAAGCTGAAACATTTGTTTTCAGACAGGTTGATATGAGCATAGAGCATTCATCATGATAAATTCAGTAATTCCAGCTGATAGCACAGAATTGTGCCAGCAGTCTTAAATATGCTAAAATGGCAATTACATAATTATACTAGAAATTATGTTTAACAAATGGAACTTATAAAGTATAAAGAAGAAAAATTTAAAAAAAAATAGTAGGAGAAAATGAAATATTAAAGTCAAGCTTCCCTTTGTAAATCTGAAAAGAAAATTCAGGGTTTGCATTTCATCCGTTCCTTCATTTTTACCGTCATTCACAATGTAATTTATTTTTAATTTGCCCTCTTTAGTATTCAGTCAAACAGCTCAAATTTAGAGGTCACAGAACTATGTCAACTTTGGAAAATTTTTCTTCATTATTTAGCTCCAGAATAGTGTAGTCTCCAAAATAAACTATGGCCTTGTTTGTAGATTGCAAACACTTAAAACAACCCCTGAGCAAGAGATATTTCAGAGACGAGGCACAGTCACTGTAAATGAGCTTAATACTCTCAGGGAAACCTAAAATTTTTCATCTTACATTTCTTAAAAGTAAAATTTAAATCTGCTTAGAGAAAACATATTTCAGAGGAAGATACATGTGTTCTTGGCATGGAGTCTGGGCCTTGCAGATGATGGGCCATTGTACTGCCCTGAGCTTTGTCTTCAGCTCTTGACAGATATATTTTAATATTAAGGACAAAGATATTTTGAAAATATGAAGGTAAAAATTTTAATAAAATACCTATTTTAAATGTTTGTTATAAAAGTAGACTAAAATATGAAGCTCTTAGAGAGGTATTTCATAAAAAATAAAAAGCCTAACTTAAGATAATGTTTTCTGTTTTGGTTATACTAGATAATGCATTATGAGTAAATATATAAACTATTACCAAGTATATTTGCACTCCTGATCACTTACTTTGTTTACAAGTTACATTTAAATTTCTCTAATTTTTTTGGTAGATAGTACACATAGGTCTAATTATTTTAAGGTTTGCTATTAAGGTTAAATTTATAATCCTCTCACATTTTAGTAAAGTTTTTCATTTTTATATACTAATCCAAACATAAGTCTACTTATTCATATATGAAATACTTTTTACAATTAAATGAAATTGTATAATCACTACAGAGTCTCTGTAGACTTTGACAATATATTTATACCATGCTGATTTATTTTATTTTTAATTTGTTTTTTACACTCCATATTCCATTCCCCACACCACCACCTCCATCTACCCTCCGACTCCTCCACATTACTGAAAGAAAATAGGTTCTTTAGTGTGTGCTAGGTTTTGTACTATAGTCCTTACTCATGTAGTCTGAAATATCCCTTGTGTCTGGGTTGTTTTAAGTGTTTGCATTTTACAAACAAGGCCATAGTTTTTTTTGTTTTTTTGTTTGTTTGTTTGTTTTTGAGACTACACTATTCAGAAGCTTGATGAAAAAAAAATCTTCCAAAATTGACATAGTTTCTTGTGAATGTGGAAATGTAATGTTTGAACCTTTTAAATATCATAAGGGAATGGAAAACTTCCATCAAAGTGCCCATTCCATTACAAGCAGTGATCCTTAGCGAAGTACACACATGTCTAAGGAGGTGGGAAAGGGATGCAAACATGCTACCATTGTGCATGTGATGTTATGCAGGTGAAATGTAGTTAGTGAACACAGTAAACATCGTGAAACTGTAATGTGGTAGTTGCTATCCAAACTGTACTCTAGTATTTTCTTCAGTTGAACATAGAATCACTTTTATCTCCCTCCAATATAAAAAACCCTAATAACCCTGGTATGGATATTACGTGTGTGTGTGTGTGTGTGTGTGTGTGTGTGTGTGTGTGTGTGTATTTCAGTGAAAAGGAATGTACATTTGACAATTATTAATTTTTGTTCATTGTAATATTTATGAGTATTCTTATTGCACATTTCTTTATGTCTGGTTTCCTAAATTTACCATTTTCAGGTCTTGAGTTGTAAGCATATTGCATAAATGAATGAGGAATAGTACACAGATCTACTCAGCCAAGGTTTATATCTGCCCGAATAAACAAGACCGCTCACTCATGCAGACACCCTCCCGTGTAAGAACAGGTTCGTGCAATGGGAGCACCTGTGGCTCAGCAATTTCACTGTGAATGTAAAATCAGTCAGAGGGGGCTACAGTGATTTAATGAATATTTTTCTATCTGGATGAATTACTCTTCTTTATATGAGAAGTTTATTTCAGCCTGAGTGAGATTGATGAACCTCTGCCGCCATCTGTTCCCACTTGCCATTACCACAGCATTCTAAATTCTAAAGTTTTTCATACTTTGCAATATTCATGTTTTAGTTTGCCATGCTTTGTGAGTTCATGGAACTCTCGCTAAGCATCATAGAATTCTAACAAAAAAAATAATCACATCTTAGTTTATTTTACGAAACTGCTGACCAAAATATAAGGAGTAAATAATAACAGGCAAGGAATAATCACATAAAAATCAGTCATAATAATGAAATTGCACATACTTTATTTTAAATATCTGTTTTAAATTAATTCATATATGTAAATGATTAATCCTACATACAATATATGTTTGGAATATTCTGTGTAATATGTTTCTGAGACTATGTATGCATATCGTGTGTGTTTGTGTGTGTATAAAACAAAGTAGGTATTAACTGGACTGGATTAATTTTTAATTTATAAAAAACTCACATCCATTCTGTTAATTATTACATTGCAAGATTTCAGAGTATATGAGTAAGAAGTATAATACAATACCTAGCATGCACTAAAGAGCCTATTGTCAATGATGTATTCTGTATTAAAATTTTAACTGTATATGTTGAGTGTTCTAACCATAAAATAAACAAGGAGATAAATATATTAACAATCTTGTTTTAGACATTCCCAAGTGTGACACTACATAAATGTTTACAATGTTTTAGAAATACCTCAAGTTATTGGTTTTTCAATATAAAAGTACAAATTTAAACACACAAAAGCAATTTCTGACTCTCAAATTGAATTAACCTATATTAGGTAGTACCCATTATTCCAAAATTTTTATGCTTTTACATTGACTTATTAAGCAATATATCTTTACATATTTAATGCATACTGTCTTTGTAGTGAATTCATTATATACACTATTCTAAGGTTACTGTATGACTAGTGTGGTTTTTAATCTAATTTTTTTTATTTTTGAAATTATAGTTGCATCATTTCCTCATTTTCTATCCTTCCGTCCAAGCACACACATGCGACTCTAAATGTTCATTCCTAAGTTCATGCACTCTTTTGTGTCTATTGTTGTTACACATAAGATACGTGTAGTTCTCATTTCTGACCAAAGAAACTTCCTTTTGCAACACAGGAGACCACTACAGAAAACCACAAGCTTAAAAAGTCAGAGAACAAAAATATGTGCCCTGACCAGTCCCGGTCCCAACTGATACATCTACAACAGATTTCTTTTGTCAAGGACCAGAGGTCGTTGTGAACAAGGATAGAAGTGGAATTCAGCAGCCAGAAAAACAGGAAGCTTGCTGTTAGACTGTGTACGCTGGAATTATCAGAAGCAAAACCCATAAAATATCATCAACATGTCTGTTTAAATTAGACAATGAAGAATCTAATAGACATACTAACTGGGAATTTGAAAATCTCTGAGGGCCTCAACCTGAGAAGAAATTATGAGCAACTAGAAAATGATGGGAGTGGAAGAACTACTATTCAATGACTGTAGTGCCTGATTGTCCAATACCAAGTGGTCAGTCTTAAATGGAATGTTATGATGAGGCTGCTTAGGTGAGTTCTGAATTTGATTTTTTCTTTTCATTGAATGGCATCTCTCTGTATTTGATGCATGTTTCACACATAAAAGCTAACTTCATCATTTTTGAAAGGGTAAGATGTATTTACTTGAAACCCAGTATTTGTTTGGGTTCAAAACAAATTTCTGATAAGTTCACTCATAAAGGTATAAAAAAATTCTTCAACTATTTTGTTTTTTATTGTAAGTAACATTTAGATACTCTATATCTAATATTATTGGTAAAACATTTTAAAATATTTTTGAGATTATAATAACGTTATTTCTTCCTTCCCTTTTCGTGCTTAAAACTCTCCTATGCATCCTTGCTTACTCTTCTTCAAATCATAAACTCTTTGTTCATTAATTATTGTTACGTGTATATGTTCATGCATGTATAATCTAAATATAACTGGAACTGTGTGTGTGATATAACTTACATGTACATTTTCGGCACTGACCATTGGTCCTGTGTAACTAATTGGCTTGTTCTTTTCTGGGGAAGTCTATTTCTCTAACTCTCAGCATGGTTTAGTTCTCCTTAGTTATTTTATGTTTGACTGAGGTTTTCTGTGATTTCCTCAGTCCAGTTGTGCTTGTTTATCTTCTTCAGGTTATGTTTAGGCTGTCAAGTTGGTGAGAATTTTATGGATGTATCTTCTGTCATTGCAGTCTGATTAAAAACTCCAGGACTGATCTTAAAATATTTGCAACCTCTCTTCCTTAATATTTCCTGAATCTTGGGTAGGAAATTGTTTATTTGATATATTCATTAGGACTAGACTACATGACTTTGCATTATCACTGGTTATAGTCTTCTGTAAAAATCTCTGTTGGACAAAAAGGTTTGTTGCCTAGGGCTTCAAACTATACTTATCTGTGGGTATAAAAATAAATATTTATAGTGTGATTAGGAGTTTTGCTAGTTTAGTAGATTAGTAGAATGGTAGTTGTATATTCTAATCCAAGATTTCTGAATTTATTAGCTCTGGTATTTGGCTAGATTTCTAGTATCAAACATTGTTTCCCTCCTGTTGAGCATGTTTGCTATGCCTATAATTTGATGATTTGGTTTTGTTTAGTTGTCTCACATTTCCTTAACATTCCAATTCCTACTTTTTCATCCAAACTTCATATTCTTTCTTTTCATAGATTCATTCTACATATAGGGATCTTCCATGATTGTTATGAAATTTTATGGAGGTTTTGGTAGATGTATATGACTTTTGCGTGACTCATTGTTAGCCCAAATAGCATAACTTCATTGAAACCATATATATTATAAAGTCAGACTTGTATTTAGTATATGTATTATAGGTAAATACGTAGTAAGGATTTTTTATGTCATTTATAAGCATCTTAAGTAAGAGAGCTAGTAATTACAATATTGCAAGAAATTCAGGATTGTCTTTTTCTGAGTCTGCTAACCTCAGTTAATTTAAAATTTTCTAGTTTCATTAATTATCTGCAAACTTCACGTTTTAATTTTTCTGTACCACATTTTCCTTATTCATTTGTCAAATGAGGGGTATACAGGTTGGTTCTGTTTTTTATTTTCTATTTTCTATAGAGTAGTAGTGAACTTGGTTGGACAAGTGTTCATGGAGTAAGACAGCAAATCCTTTAGTCATACACCAACACGTTGTATATTGGGGTCTTAAAGTGTATTTATTTAGTTTTTTGTTAATTCTTCATTCTGACATCTGGTAGATGTGTTCTATCTACTTTTAAAAGTCCATTTTCATATCTTGAATTGTTTTCATAATTTCATTTAGTTTTTTAATGTCAGTTTTGACTTTCTTGAACACATTCATGTTGCTCTTTTGAAATCATTGTTCTGTAAATCAACTAAATTGCTTTTCTAAAAGAAAATAAATAGGGGGGCAATTTTTAAAGAGACATGCTCTTTTGTTTATTCATGCTGTTTATGTGTATAAGAATTGAACTTAGCATCTGGAATTTTGTCTTAAATAGTTGTTTTGTGGTACTGATATTTGGGTTCAACTTTGCTATAATATTCCACCCTTAGAGAATATTCATTTGATTTATTCTATTCTGTTTGTTTCTTTATTTTTAATGAAGCTTTAAAAAAAAACTCGAGTTGATCAATTATTTTTTCATCACTTTTTTTAATAGTACATACTCATTTCATATTTTTTGCATGTGTCAGATTTTGGTATTCTTCTTCTAGTTTTTGTGGTGAAGTTTTGGTGGTGGCCTTTGACTAGTATTTGTTACACTTACTTTGAAGCACTTGCTTAATTTAAATTTGCAGATTCTGGAACCCAAACTAACTACTCAATGCCAGTGAAGCCCTGGTTGCTGGATGAGAATCTATAACCACTTATCTGTTAAATGAGCATAATCCCTAAATTAATACCTATCTTTTAGCACTCAAGGAATTGAAGTCTTCTGCCCTAATCAGAAAATTTCTTTTTACAATGAATGTACCACTACCAATCAAAATGCAAAGCTAAGGAGCCAATCCCAATCAATACAAAACCTTCGCTCACCTAATGCTTGGCAAAATTGTGCAAAAGACAGGGAAAAATGATAGAAAGAGCTAGAAGATCTGGAGGTTTTCTATGGGATTGTGTCTTCTAATAATGTCAGAAGCAATAAATTATCACCAACATAATAGGCCAAGTACGAGTGAAATAATGCTGAAGCCAGGGTATGTGCCAAGGTGGATGGGGAAAATCTCACAAGATCTACACCCTCCATAAGTAATTATATGCAATTGAGGGAAGCTGGGAAGTGGGAAAGAATCCTTTCTGGGGAAGGGGGCACCCACTGGTTGACCAGTACCAAAGAGTAAGCCCTGAAAGTATATGTACAGGTACTAATATATGGGTTGAACAGGCTGGATTTAGAATATGTAAGTATATACATATACACATATCATGCAATAACAATTAGTGCAAAGAGGTCATGAATATGAAGATGAATGGGGAAAGCTGTATGACATGAAGGAAGGAAAGGGAAGTGAAAAATGTAATTACAATCTCAAAATACATCAAACAAATTTTTAAATAAAATAAATGTAGATTTTTTTCCTGTTCCCTATTGAACAGTCTTACTCTATTTGTGCTTCTCTAGTAGGTGATATTTTTTTCTTCTTAGTTTTCCTTTGTCATCCTGACAGGAGATAGCTAGTGTCATTGAGGAGGAGGGACTATGAATTCAGTGAATGTCCCTATTAGTTTTGCATATAGGCAAATTTGTCAAGCATTTTCTTGATTGATGATTCATATAGGGAGACCCAGCTAATTTTGGATAATATCATTCCTGGGCAGATAATCTTGAGTTATATAACGATGTAGACTGGGGAAGCCGGGAGCAGCCAGACTACAAGTACCACTCCTCCACAGTTCCTGCATTAATGATTGCATCCATGTTCTTGCCTTGATTTCCCAAGCTTACTTATCTAAGTAACATAACGTGACCAGAGAACTGCAAGATAAAAATAGTCCATTTCTTCCTTAGCTGCTTTTGGACATGGTGTTTTAACATGACAACAGAAATACTAAGACAGTCTTGATTATCAGAATTATAGGGTTTCATACCATCATGGAAACAACCCTTGGAGATATAGGTGTGGATGATTCTAGAGCGTGAGAATAGAGGTGAGTAGATCTATTCTGAGGGAATACTCAAGAAAGCATAGCAAGAGTCAGTTCCTTTTCACCTCCTTAATGCAAATATAATGTAACTGACTGCCACACATTCTTGTCACAAACACATTTCATCACGATGCTCCTTGAAGCTGTGAGTGAAAAGAGCACTTTATTTCCTTAACCTAGTTTGGTTAGATCACATATATAGTAGTGAATCTCAACATTCCTAATTCTGTAGTTCTTGAATACAGTTCCTCATAGTATGGTAACCTTCAAACATAAAATTATTACACAGTTACTATAAAACTGGAATCCTGCTATTTTTATGAATCATTAGATTGATAGGTAGATAGATAGATAGATAGATAGATAGATATAGATATAGATATAGATATAGATATAGATATAGATATAGATATAGATATAGATATAGATATAGATATAGATATAGATATAGATATATAGAGAGAGAGGAAGAGAGAGAGAGAGAGAGAGAGAGAGAGAGAGAGAGAGAGAGGAGAGAGTAGGATACTTGATATGTGACTGTTGTTAGGGTCTTGATCCACAGGTTAAGAACCACTGATATAGAGTAGCCATTACAGAAGTGGGGATATTGCTGTGATGAACACAACCATGTGTTTCTTAGGCATTTAGACCAGGACAGTGGGAGGGATGGGAAAGAGTCTGGCACTTTGGACTACAAAGTACCTATAATGTACTAAGTAGAACTTAATAGACTTGTGGTTGAAGTTTGAAAGACACGAGTGACAAAAGGAATGCAGCCAGTGATGACCCAACTCATGGGATTTCAGGGAGGAAGGAGTATTGTGGTACAGTAGTGTCCTTCATTCCCTCTGGCCCTTATATTCTTCCTGCCTCCTCTTCTAAGGGGTTGTTTTGAGATCTGAGGGGGGGAATTGATGAAGACATCCCATATGGGGTTTCTAGGTCCCTTACTCTCCGCATGTACCTGGATATGGTCTACAACATGTGTCCTCCAATGCCGCCGCAAGTTGAAGCTTCTTTAGTAATGGTTGAACAAGCTCCCGATCTTTAAAGATTGTCAGTGACTTGTTTTACTGCTACATTTTATTTCTTTTTCTTTTTCTTTTTTTTTTTTTTATACCAGTATATTTTGATGTTACCCTAGGTCCCTGGGCTATCTAGTTTCAGGTTCTTGGTTACCCAAGTAGTGTCTGATATGAGTGCCATCTTGTGGAGTGGGCCTTAAGTTGCACAAGCTTTGTGATAAGGATTAGATAAGGGACATTTTTCTTACTTAGTGTTTCTGTTTTTATTTTGAAAGCATGCAGAACACCTTCCTTTATTAAACGCACTGAATATAGGGGCAAAGGCTTTTGGGTAGGCACCAACTTAAAAACTCAATATTTAATAAGTTATGTGGGCTATGTTTATAAAATAAGTGTGTTTGTGTGTGTGTGTGTGTGTGTGTGTGTGTGTGTGTGTGTGTAATATGTGTATAGGCCTACACTAATGTCAGAGAACCACCCTCCAGAGTCTATATTCTCCTCTTATTCTACTTTGTATGCCCCAGTAAAAGAACTCAGACCACCCACTTGCCAGCAAGTACCTAACAAAATAAGCCATTTTGTCAGAGCAGACCCTGAAATTGTTTAGCCAACTTCTTTGTTCTTCCTTTAGCTCTAAGAAGTCAGAAAATATTTCTGAAATATTTTTAAATCAACATAGTTTTCTGGAGAGATTAATAGTATGCTCCCTGCTCCATAGCCATAATCTGAATTTCATTTCAGGAAAACATGATGCACACGCTAAGTAAGAGTAAATCTGACATTAACTGCAGTTAAAATATTTTACTGTCTTAGTTTTCTTCAATATTATTTTATTTTAGAAACGAAAGTTTGGGAAACTAATTTTTTTGCAATGATATATCAAGTAGAATTATTCTCTTTGCATGTTAAAAATCATTGGTGTTTTCTTGAGAATGAATAAATATTATAAACAATGTTTCATATTTGCCTAAGAATTGTAACAATACAATAATCAGTATACTTGCATTGAATGAATTATTGATAGCACATAGGGAATAAACTTTTAGCTCTGTTTTATTGTTAAGCTCAGAATATCCATATAGATAGTAACCTTCACTAAATAAAATCTAAGAAACAATGAAAACATTCAAAAACACCTAAAAGAGCAAGCCCTAGATGGTAAGAAGACATGCCCATATCTTCCTTCACCAAACTACATGTTTCTGTCTCAAAACTGTAAAGTAGAAAAATGTATAAAAATTATAACAAAAGTAAAAAAAAAAAAAAAAAACATCATGTTGGCTAGAGAGATTTTGGGTTGTTTTTGTTCGTTTTTTGTTAGTTTGTTTTGTTTTGTTTTTATGTAATCTTTTTTATAATCCAGACTTTATCCCTTCCTAGTCCACCCTTTGAGTGTTCTACATCCCATACCTCCTCCCCTGTCTCTACCCACCAGACCTCCCCACTCCCTGAGGCCACAAGTCTCTTCTGGGTTAGGCGCATCTTCTCTGACTGAGTCCAGACCCAGCAGTCCTCTGCTGTATATGTGTTGGGAACTACATATCAGCTGGTCTATGCTGCCTGGTTGGTGGCTCAGTGTCTGAGAAATGTCGGGGTGGGGGATTCAGGTTAATTGTGACAGTGACTGCTGTGGTACTCTTTAAGGTGACCCGCCTCCTCAGTTTATTCCAGCTTTCCCCTAATTTAACCACAGGGGTCAATAGCTTCTGCCCATTGGTTTGGTGTAAATATCTACATCTGACTCTTAGCTGCTTGTCTTCCAGGGGGGCAGTCAGGATAGGCCCCATTTTTTAGCATGCCATAGCTTCAGTAATCCTGTCAGGCCTTGGGGTCTCCTCTTGAGTTGGATCCCACTTCGGACCTGTGCCTGGACCTCCTTTTTCTGAGACTCTTCTTCATTTTTGTCCCTGCAGTTCTTTAAGACAGGAACAGTTCTGGGTGAGAGTTTTTGACTGTAGGATGGCAACCACCTCTCCCTCCTCTTAATGCCCTTTCTTTCTGCTGGTGGTGGATTCTACAAGTTCCCTCTCCCCAGAATGTTTGCAAATATTATGACCTCAGTTTCATCTCCAGAAACAATGTGAAAAAGGCAGTTATAGTGCTTCATAATTATGATTCCAGCAGTTGAGAGGAAAACAGGCTGAGCTGTTGAGCTGGCTTAGAACCCAGCCCAGACTGCTTGGTGAGATTCTACCCTGTGGAAGATTATGTATACTAAGAATAGGGCTAGAGATAGCAAATGAATAACATCTGAAGTTAACCCTTTGGTTCCCACATGCCTATATACATGTAGGAGCACACCTACAAACCTGCTTTTACATGCACATATGTATACCACACACACGTGTATCACAGGTGCACAGAGAGGTAGGGGGGAAGGAAGGAGAGGGGAAGGAGGGGGATTGGAGAAAAAGACAGAGAAACAGGGAAGGGGAGAGAGAGAGAGAGAGAGTGAAATCCACTATATAATGAAATATGTGATACAAGGCTTAATCAGTTCCTTAATGTTGATCATCAGCAAAGCTGAAAGCATCAAATAAATAATATATGCTTCAGCTGGGCATGCTGGCGTATGCCTTTAATCCCAGCACTTGGGAGGCAGAGGCAGGCGGATTTCTAAGTTTGAGGCCAGCCTGGTCTACAAAGTGAGTTCCAGGACAGCCAGGGCTATACAGAGAAACCCTGTCTCGATAAAACCAAACAAAACAAAAACAAAATAAAAATTTTATATACTTGAAAACGTTAAGTAACAATTCAATTCACTTCTACTTCATTTTATAAAATCGATGAAATAGTTTTTCACTAAAATTTTACCATATTGTAGATGATGGTTTGTGTTATTTAGATATAGACAAAATTCTTATTAATTATTTGGACTTACTTTGTAATTGTTTTGAGTGTGAGATGACCTGACAGACACATGTTAAAAAGGTGAACCATCTGACACATTTAATAAGTTTTCAAGCTTAGAATTGAATGCAATTGCATAATAAGTTCATGTATTTAGTATATATTCATATAAATAATGTATTTATTTATATTCAGCATATTTCCTGAAGACTTTAGATGGCTTCTTTGTTGACATAATTAAGGTGTAAAGTAACACTTATTAGATTGTTACTGTGTAAATTTCTTGGGTTGACCTGCATTTACATAAAGTAACACTTCTTTAATCACAATTTCTTTCTGATACTGGTAATATTAAATGCAGAGTCAGAGCTGTGAAGTCCAGTACCAGTAGTAGTGTCTACAGAACACTATGATCCTTAAGGTTTGTGGAACATTGTGGGAGAGAAGATAGGAAGCTTATTAGACTTAGGAGATCAGGGAGTTTGCTCTGAGGTTATATGAACCTTAATCGTCTGGATCTACATCCATAAAATCTCACCAACATGACAACCTTAACGTGAGCCAAATAATGCCCACTATAGAGTTGCCCTAGTGAATAGGAGAAAGGTCTCCTTAAGACCTCCAATTCTATACAAAAACTACAAGTCTTCCACATTGTTATACAATACCAAATTGTCATCCTGGCAAACAAAACACATATAAGTAATACCATACACTGTGAGAAGTTTAGGAATACAAAGACATTTGTGTATATGTAAACATACATATACAGCATATGCATAAGCATATACTTATAAATGTATACACATATACAACATATACACATGTAACTACAAATAATGAAAAGGGAGACCATGAATTTGATCATGAGCAAAGAGGGTTGTATGAGAGGATTTGAAAAAAGGAAAGGGGAGGAATTATGTAATTATGATAAAAACAAGAATACAAAAGCACATGGATAATTATTTGCAACATTTCTTCATAGAGAGAACAAATTAGCTCCTTCTTCAGGATGGATACACTGCATCCTGAAAAAGGGAAGAGGCTCCTAAGATTATATAGCAGCTAAGGAAACTAAGGAGGCTCAGGGAACTCAGAAAGTTGGGGAATTCCAGAGAATCCTCTCCAGTGTAAACATTTCTGAAGAATGGTAGGGTTATTACTGAGCCTCTCAAGGTGAACTACTTGTGCTCCATTAAGTAACCTCGTGATTGCTTTACCAAGTAACACCCCAAAATCAGTAGCTCACAAGTTAAATGTGAATATATTCAGCACCCTTTTTGAATATAGTAAATATATTTAACATATAATTATAAAAATGAATGTCAATTATTTTATTTTAAATGCTTCAACATAATCTGAAAAATTACTTGGTAAGTATGTTTTAAAAGTAACTCTGTTAAACATAACTTAAATATATGCATTAGAAGAATATATTCTGAGCAGAATCATCAAATTCCACATAAAATATGATCACTCAGCCATGCTCACATAATTTAAGATTTAAAAAGCCATATAATACTACATTTCATATGGTGCTAATTCAAAAACCAACTCTCATTCACTCTCTTCTTATTATTTATACAGTGCTATTATATAAATTTTTATTTACATAATATATATGATTTATGTAAAAATAGAAGTTTTGTCTCAAAACAAGTATCAATTAGTAAGGTATAGCTATTTTTCATCTGGCAATGGGAACATTATTTATGTTGTCTAAATATACTTATAAACAAGATGCTATTTTATAGTCTTGCTGGATGCTTGCATATGCAGACACACACACACACACACACACACACACACAATTACAATGAAAAGTGTTCTAAGTTGTTTTGTCATAAAGTTATTTGAGATAAATTTGTCATGATATTTGATCAAGAATTGGAAAAAGAGATTGCAGTGTTTGCTTAGGGGTTAAAAGCTCACTATCGGGGACATTCGGGATAGCATTTGAAATGTAAATGAAGAAAATATCTAATAAAATATTTTTTAAAAGAAGAAAATCAAAGCTCACTATGATCTTTTAGAAGATATGTTTAGTTCCTGCCAACCATGCTGGTTAGCTCACAACTGTCAATAACCTAAACTCCAGAAACCTCTCAGGCTTCTGCAGGCACCAGTACCCATGTGCACATTCCCATAACAGAAATACATTTAAACTTAATTAAGCACAAACCTTTAAAATCACAGAAGAAAAATACAAGGATTGGGATAAAAACTTTATATTAATATGAAAATGTATGATAATTAAACATAAATATTGATAATGATGCAATGTATGCATATAAAAATGGTCTTTAATTAAGACTTTTTGTGAGAAGTTCACCTTCTGAGATACATATCAACAATTATAGCTTCAACAAGGAAGAATATCAGCACTCTTGGAATGAAGCCATATGAACATCAGTTCATCTACTGTGCATAGTTCTAAAGCATGACAAGTCCATCATTTTTAATGTATGAAGACTTTGCATGCACAAATATTTGCTTGAAATTAGAGCCAGAATTGAGAAATAAGCCTAAATTGGAAGTGTAAAAACATTCTATTTTCAAAAGAAAAAGAAAAATGTACAAAACAAAACCTCTTTACAGTATTTCTTGTAAAAATAAGATTGAAATGGTGTATTTAAGATCATCATGAAAGAACCAGAAATACAACTCTTTCATTTTAAGTGAAGGTTTTACTATCAAAATTCAGTTTTGAAAGTTATATTATATTATTAGAACATGAAAACCCATACTAACTGTGGAGGAACTCATTAGGAAGATCGTGTATTAAAGGCTACAATAGTAATAGACAAAGGTCTTACTTGTCTAAGCATCCCGCTTCCAAATGGAATCTTGGATGAAAATTGATATTCTGTTTGACACTCTAATTATGGACTTGGCCATGACCTTTCTACTCACTGATAGTAGTCATGAATGATTGCCCAACTGTTGCTGGCAGAAGAAAGGCTGTTTATTAAACAACAGTTTCAACTTCCTATACTAATTTCTCTGACTGGAGAGAAATCTTTGATGACTTAGGTCTTCCTTATAAAAATGATATTAATTTAGCATTTCATAAAAATTTGACTTGTAATCATAATTAAGTAGCACCAATGAAATGCTATAAAGTGATCATGCTACTACAAAATTGAAAATGCTAATTAAAACCCTATATTCAAATTTCACATAAAATGAATAAATGCATCACACAGGACATAATTATAGAAACCATGAGTATATTAAGGAATTGTGTTAATTTTGACTGCTTTTACAAGCTTTTGTGAGTACAACATAGAATTTCTTGCGGTATTCTATTTGTTTTTTCTCTAATGAGACATGAAATGCAAGCTTTACCAGAAGGGATGGAGTGCTATTCTGAAATATGTGTATCAACACTGTTTTAATAACAATGTAATATATTTTTGGCTTTGTTATCTAAAATTCAGTTTTAAATCTTAATATATTAATTTGCTACAAGCCTATATGTAAGCGTGAGGTTGGTAATGACTCTTACATCACAATAAAATTAAAACAACTATCATAATACTCTATGGCCATATGCTGTTTTTCCACTATATGTAAGTGCTAGCTCATTCTCATCTATGAGAAGCATTAATTACAAGTAAAGTAGCATCAGGTAAATAAGAAACATTTCTTATTCTGCTTGTTCATTCTGGTACAGGAAAACAATAGAGCCCACCTCTGCCCAAACCCAGCTTAGAGGACTAATCCTCATCAATAGATCTTTACATTTTCAATGTTTTTAAATAGAGTTCTTTTCCTAGGATGGCAAAAACATGTGGAAATTAAGAGTGGCTTAGTGGTTATTTCTTGAAGATTCTCCAGTCACTTTTAGCAAATTCAGCAAGGCTTCTCTTTAGCGTATACTTTCCAACAAGCATGCTTATAATTCCTGACAGAAGGCTCTGAAGGCAGAAGCAACTTACACTTCTATTTATGACACTCATTTGAGTGATATATTTATGAATTGGCAGAGGTTAAACTATATAGCCTGGCAGAGCTGATTATCATGTCTCAGCAAATGAGGAGAGCCCTAGGGCATTAATAACTCTCCCCCATTAATAGCGGCTTTGCCACTAGGCAGTTACATAAACTGACAGTTTTGGCAGACGTATGACTCCATGAATACTCATATACTTATTACCGAAAATATCGTTAATATTACTAAATTCCAGACTACTCACTATGCCATTAAAACCATCCCCCTTTATGATAGTACATATGTAACAGGGTTGTCTTCATGTTAATATGATTTCTCTTATACTTTATTTTTCACATTCAAAATTTTGCTTTAAATACAAATAATAAATATAAAATCAAGCGGGTGATTATTTTTCTGGAAATATGAACTGTAGAGATAACGAGGATTTTCCTGTGAAAGTGTCCTGTAAATATAATATAACAATAGTTTAAAAGCATATATATTATACTTTCCAATTTTAAAATTAAAGGCTGTAGTTTCTCAAGGAAACTTTTTGAACTTCAGATATTATTAAGGTTTATTTGGGGCTCTGTCCCTGGAGGAATGTATGCCCACTTAAGGTAGAGAACACCTGCCTTTCCCTCTGACTGTTAAAGCCTAGGCTTAAAAAAAATTGATGTTTTAAAAAAATTTTCAACTCTCCTATATGAAGTGATTTTTAATTAAAATAAATTAAAATGTCTTTAATTAACACATCATAAAAACTTGAAGATATCTTATCAATATTTAAATTGCCACATCAATGATGGTTTACACTGGGTTAATACTTTTAGTATTTAACACTGCATTCATATTGATGAAGAATATGCAATTAGAGAGTTATTTAAATTATTTTAATATAATTACTTAAGGATCACAATTATTTATAGTTTTCAATAATTAAAGCTACCAAATTAATTGCAATTATTTAAAAGATCAAGTGTAATATTAACATCAATCATGTGAATTGATTTTATTAACAGAATTAAATTATTATTTAACCTTAAGTTTATTTTATATTGAATAGCAAAGCAGATATTCTCCAACAACTTCTTTAATTCTAGGTGAATCTGAATATATATGAAATTCGGAGATAAGACTTGTAACCTAGCAATAACACATATTAACATGTATAGAAATATATAATCTACTTTAAAAGTTATTTATATCTGTATATATACTTAAAATGAGTTCAAAATTAACAATAAGAGTATATTTAAATTAAAACCATATAGTAAATTATTCCTTATTGTTTATTGTATTATTAGGTAGCATTACCTTTTAAGCAATAATATTTGCATACTCTGTGCTCACCATTGATCAAGTGTGGGTGGGGATAAGCCTTTGAGGCATCCAGACATGCTCACCTTGTTTTAATGGTGAAACATTTTAGGTGATGTGCAATGCCCTGCCATGCCGATTCCTTTTTCTATTCTGGTCTAATTACAGTGAATGTTCTTTGTGCCTTTCTTTCTCTAATACTATGTTCAGTTCAGGATATAACTTTTTATTTCAATGAGAAAATAGAAGCACACAACAGAGTTTTTTCATGCTGAAGGCATCCGAGCTGGGAGTTTACCATACGTGTCCTCTTGCCACCCTCTGCTGAAAGCACTGATATTCCTCTGATGGATGAGAAATTCCATATGGTCTGGAAAAAAGAGCATTTCCCATGTAAAAATCTATTTATTGTCCTCTTCCATCTCATTATTCTTTCTTTTATTTAGTACTCCAATCTTAGTCTTTGGTCATTTTATGCCATATAAATAAATTTCCCTGGATTCTGCACTTCCTTCTTCAGACAGTTCCCCATTTTATTCTGATTATAAACAAAAGTCCTCCAAAGAGTTATAAAAGGTTAGGATTATTTCTCATCAACTTAATTTCTGTTATTTTATTAACAGCAGGAATTATTTGTCCCTTGAGACGACAATTACAAATATATTATAGTCTGAACTGTCCTGTGAATGTTGGAAATCAAACGCAGGTCAATGATTTGCATTTTCATCAATTCTGGCCTACAGGAAAGGTTGAGGTAGAATCTTTCAAGCTATTTTCATGTTATGTATGCAATTCTTCTTTTGTTCACTCCACTATAATATTTCTTATATCCTCATCAATGTGTTTGATGGTTATCTTTAAATTTGGACTTCACACACTCTTGAATCACTTGGGAAGAGTCTCAGTGATGTATTATATGGATCAGTTTGGCTTGTAAACATGTCTGTGGTGGATTTTCTTCCTTGCCTTAAGTAATGTGAGGATACCCATCAAAAAGTTGTCAAAATCCTCTGAGTTCTAGCTCTGGAGTGTTTAAAGGAGGACATAAATTGATGTTAACATTTGTGAATCCTCTCTTCTCTCATAATGACTGTAGATGTGATGTGACCAGCTATCTCAAACTTCTGCCTTTAAAATAGTATGTAACATGAAACTGAAAAGGAAAACTTTATCTTTTGAGAATATTTTGGAGAGTGCAGGGTGTCACTGTGTTTCTATCATCACGGTGTTTCTATCCTAGGAAGATTTAGTAAAGTAAGATATAAATCGATAGTTCAGGGGAGGGCTTCCAATATGACAAACATAATTATGTTGTTCTAATGACACTTGAAATTCTTGTGACTGGAATGTGGAAATGATTGTTAAATAAGGTTAGAAAAGACATTGAAAAAAGTCTTTCCTCCCATAAGTGATTGTCCAGAAGTATAAAACTTGTTTTTTATTTCATAAAAGTCCAGAGTGAACATAATTTAGACCTTTAGTGGTAGAATTTTTAAGTTCAGGTAGTTTTAAAAGTCAGTATATAAATTTTATTTTATTTTTATAATAGGAAAATATCATTAATAAAGTCACATGTTCAAAATACTATAGTTTTTAACACAGGTGATATAAAATGTAAACATTATCTTTAGTATTTTAAAATTTCAAAAGGAAATAACATAACTAATAGATTATTGATTTTTTAATTTTTCTATTATCAAAAGTCAGTTTTGAAGAAAGAAATTTATAGTATCAATTTGTCATTACTAATTGCATTAATATTTAAATGTTTTTGACATTTTTTCCTAAAAGTAACCACACACAGAAAGCTTTTCAAGTGGTTTTAGAGTTATGTTTCAAATTGGGTAAAGTAGATCCTTCTAACCATTCTTGGTTTTATTAGTATGAAAAATTTTGTCATACTTAAAATAAATAAAGTTCTTTCAAGATGAAAAAGAATTTAATTCATTTTAAAAGCTGGAGCTCAATTAATAAAGACACTGAACATTAACCGCTAAACTCCATAGGTTCATACAGACTTATAAATGTACCTACCTACACGTTCATATACCCACAGGAATATGCACATGCATGCGTACATACATACATACATACATGCATACATACATATAAACATTTAAAATGTAAATAAAGACAATATCTTAAAAATCAAAACAAAACAAAAAATTAAGTAATTTCAAAATGTAAATTTAGGACTGAAACAGGGTGTGGTGGCACACGCCTTTAATCCCAGCACTCGGGAGGCAGAGGCAGGAGGATTTCTGAGTTTGAGGCCAGCTTGATCTACAAAGTAAGTTCCAGGACAGCCAGGGCTACACAGAGAAACCCTGTCTCAAAAAAACAAAAAAACAAAAAAAAAAAAAAAAAAAAGAAGGACTGGAGAGATGGCTCAGTGGTTAAGAGCACTGTCTACCCTTCCAGAGGTCCTGAATTCAATTTCCAGCAACCACATGGCGGCTCACAACCATCTGTAATGAGATTCAATGCCCTCTTCTGGTGTGTCTGAAGATAGTGACAGTGTACTCATGTAAATGAAATAAATACATCTTTTTAAAGAACATAAAATAAATTAAAAAGTCAGTATATATTTTACACTGTGAAATAAAACATAAAATTTGAAGGATAACATATGGAAGGTTATGAAATATCATAATGTGTTTGTGTGAAATATTGACAAGATGTGGAGTTAGTTATATTTGTTAGTTTTACTCTGAGAAGTTAGTCCTCACAAAGAATCACCAGGATCAATTTGGTCTACAAATATGTCTGTGAGATTCTCTTTATTACATTATTTAATGTGGGGTGTTCCATATTAAAAATGGGTGCTATGTTCCATGATTTAACTCTTGAGCTGTAAACAGGATAATTGATGAGCTGAACAGTGAACAGATTTGCATTTATTCTTTCTGGGTTCATGAGTATGAGTGTTCCGTGTCCATTTGTGTGAAAGTGCTGCTAATTTACTACACTACAATGATGTAGATGTAGATCTGGAGTTAAGGAATGAAACAGCAAACAGCTGCAAAAATAACATTTCCTCCCCTACATTGCTCTCTGTCAAGATCATCTATCCCATCAACAGACATGAAGCAAGGACATTATAATTCTCATATAGTTCATTTCTTCCTTGATTTCAGGGCTGGAAGTTTGAGAATAATCTGATGAAACCAAGAACAGCATACTCTAGACAGTGTTCAGCTAAAGATGGCGGTTTCAGTTTTAGATTAACTAACAGACTCACTTGATACAGTTTAAAGGGTTGTTTGGGGACTATAGAGATGCTCTTTCAGAATAGTACTTGTTGAAAAGATCGAGGCTTTGAATTTCCGCACAAATGTTCTCTTACTTCCACTAGTTTACTGTACATAACTTGTCATCCACACATATCCAAAGGATGATAAATGAAACTTTGAAGAAGTGTATTTTCTCGTTTATGCCAGATCCTAACCATTTTGAAATAAGATGCTGAAAGTACAGATTTTTCAATGCAGATTTTTTTCCTAAAAGTAAAGTGAAAATATAGAGGTATGGAAGAAAATTTAAAAGACAGGTAATATCTAATTTAAATTGGAGTCCTGGGGATAAGGATCATGAGAAAGTTTTTTAAACTTTTTTATGATGTTAGAAACTTGAAAAACCTTTGTTTAGCTTAAATAATGTTACTTAAATTAGACACACAATAGTATATTTACCATATCTTATCGGTTTACTCATTTTATTCATATTTAAACACAATCATGTTACCAATTACTATGACAGAACACCACCTGTCAAAAGAGATGTTCTATAGTGCATGTAAATATTCTAATTGCTTTGTATTTATTCTCTCAGCATTATTTCTTACTGAACTTGCTATACTAAGGAGTGATTATGGACAAAGACTTCAAATGTGTTTTGTAAGAATTTATTACTACTTATTAAGGTTAGAGGGCTTTTTAAAGAAATCTTCAACAAGATCTATAAAAAATTGGCTCTTTGTCTTAACAGAAATACTATTCTCCAATGGGACAGTCATCTCCTCACACATTAAATGATTAAATGATATGAACTACTTATACATTTATTATTAGATATATTTCTGTTATAATTAATGTTCTCACCATATGTACATAGTTAATGCTGGTGAATATTACAACGGATATAGAAGAGTAGTTAATATATCACCACAGATCTTGTGACCAATGGAAAGAGTTTAGCATCACTGAATAGGCAGAATTTTAGGACTTGCATGAGTGTTTAGTGAGCAAAGGTCCTTGTTCCAAATGTGATGACCAAGGCACACCTAAATGAAGAAGAAATCCTTCTCTCCCAAGTTCTCCTGTGGCTTCCATACGCGCTATGTGGCACATGTATATGTGTATGCACACACTGACAGATTCAGATACAAGTACACACACATACACAACAAATAAATATAATACAATTTTAGACATAACTGTCTTTAAATATTTTATCAATATCAAAGTTTGTGCTTTACTAAAAATTATTACGCAAGTTGTCTTCATATCAGTGTATATGGGGTGTGTGTGTGTGTGTGTGTGTTTGTGTGTGTGTATGAGTGTGTCTGCATTCACATGCACATACATAAGTGTGTTCAAGTATAACGTATTTTCATAGAAGGAACAAATAATACAGAATGCATTTGTCCATGAGGAAAATTGGTAAACTGCTCTTAACATATATTAAAAATGGATAAATTATTAATTCTTCCTAATGACAGTTTATATGATTGCAAACAAATTGGCAAAGATGAATTTCTCCCTAAAGTCAGCTGAGAGGGAAGACATTACTGAGTCCTATTTATTTTCAAAGCATTGATGTATGATTCACTAACAACTATTTTAAAAGATGCAAAAAATAATATAAACCTGATAATCAGTTATTTTTTGACAAAGAAAATTGATTCTGATTAAGTAGCTTAATACTGCATGGAATATTATATCCTGCCAGGAATTCACTCTAAAATTTATAAAGAAACAGATTTGGGGAAATCATTAAATACTATTCATTCTGTGAGATGATATTTTATAGGATTTATTGCACATAAATGATTCTGTATGCTAATTTAAGTGGGTAGAAGATTCTGTCTTGGAGACTTTGTGCATATGTGCATGGAAATGTCCTTATGTTTTGCTTGGTTGATCTCCAGTCTCATGAAAAAGAGAAAAGTGTAAGTTTTAGAAATTGCAATTGCTACAAAATTATTGATTCCATCCTACATGGATTTTTACAAATACTTCCTAGGTATTTGTAAGGGGAGGAGGGAATTCATCAACCTGAAAAATGTAAGCTCATTCACAAAAATAAAGAGCATGCGCTGAGTGTTTGGCATCATTTAGATAACATTTTCTGGGAGTTACAGCCATAATTTGGCATTTGGATGTTGATGTTTCTAAATTTTTCAACAGCTTGGTAGTTTGAACATATAGTGTAGTATGACACTAAATCACCAGATGTAAGAAATATGCTAGAGTTCTATGATAAATAAAGATGAGTGAAACTTGGATTGTTAAAATAGGAAAAACATTTAATGAAGCTCTTTTATGGATAAGTCTAGAGGGTCCTTAGTGCTGTAGTAATTATGTAAAAAATGGAAAGACTTTGCAAGTAGAATACTGTGACATTTTAGGCAGTTTATCAGTCATTTGATATTGGTAGTTCATGTTAATGAAAGTTTTTAACTTGAGATTTGTAAAATAAACCATGCAATCTTCAAATTATCATCATTTTACTGATCTTTCTAAGTCCTTAATTTTCTGAAAATTGTGATGTTATGATTCATGTTCAAAATGCTAATGGATGGAATAAAAATGGATATATTTCTTCATAAAATAATTCTTAGTTGGAAATAAATTAAACATAAATGTAATTGTACAAGAGGAAATAAGTAAGTTATAAAGAAACACTGTTCTGTGAGGGACTGTTGGGTTAATGGAATTCTGTGTGGGATGAAAACATCCTTGAAAGTAACCATATAGATATTAACCAACAACTCTACAAATAATGACAGAATTGATTCTTTTCCATGTAAAAATGATAACAATTACAAATATCTATTTCTATAATACCATTACTTGAATAGTAACTAATCCTAATCCTAATCCATGAATCAAGTAATCCACAATGTCACATTGAAACGCTAATATCCGTGGAATAGATCCTAAATTAGGTAGGTGTGTGTGTGTGTGTGTGTGTGTGTGTGTGTGCACACGCGCATGTGTGTGTGTGTTGGGACACCCTCTCAGAAGCAAATGGTAAAAGCAATGGAGAAAAAAAACTCTATGAAGGAGAATGAAGACAGCAATTGTTTTGTAAATAAAAATTAATTAATTAATAATAAATATATAAATCAAAGAAAAAAGAAATGTTAATATCCAGTGTCATTAGTTTAGATTTTAATCTAGGATTCTAGATTTAGAATCTAGACCTAGAATCTAGAATTAGATTCTAATCCTGCATTAGAAATTAAAAGGCAGGCCTTTGTAGGTAATGAGGTCCTGGGATCAGAGGATGTGTTTATGAAATGACACAAGAGCCACTGCAGTCTCCAATCTCTACCAAGTAAGGATTTAAGAAGTCCATCTGCACATTAGAAAAAAATTACCTCAGTCAGGGAGATTTGGTGGTCCCAGTACTCAGAACACAGAAGTAGATAAATCTTTAGTTCAAGACCAAACTTAGTGAATTTTAGATCAGTCAGGGCTACATAGAGACATCCTGTCTTGAAAAAAAAAAAAAAAAGGAAGGAAGGAAAGAAGGAAGTCTGGTAGTATGTGACAGTGGTATAAACAGACATGCCCTCTTCCTGGGACCATTGTGGATAAGCAATTACTTTCTTGCACAAAATATGTTATGGGTGACTGACTAGGGTTTCTTAGATTGAATGTACTAGTATCCAAATGATACCCAACTGCTTAAAAACAAGAGAAGAATGTATGCAGATGACATTTTTTATAAGTAAAAGATTTTACTTGCCCAGGTCACATTCCAAAACAGAAACAATATGAAAGGCCAAGGCAACGTTGCTCTTCCCAAATACTAGTCCTGTATAAATGCTCTCCAATGAGAATTACTCAGAACAATTTCATGTCACAGAATGTAAATATTCAAATTATTTCAGAATGAAAAAACTTAAGCCTGAAGCGACCAATCTTTCATAATTTCCAATGAGTGAAAATATCAATCCCATTACTTTATTTTGTTTTGCTTTCCTTTATCTTTTCTAATAATTAGAGGTCTTGTTGAAAGCAGCACATAATTTTCTTATCTGTTTGTTTACTTTCTGTGTTACCTAAAATAAGACAGTGGTCAAGCAGGTTAAAAAAGCATTGTCTCATTACTTGTGGAGAAATTGATTTTATTTTGATATGCTGGTGCACCTCGAACTTTCTATCTTCACTATCAAATCATCCAACATAGATTTCATCTCATTCTACTTTTGTGCTAATATGAGTACTCCAAGAAGCAGATACCAGATGAAATGAACTGTGAAAGGATTTTAGTGGTTGGGATCCTGATGAATGGTAATATCAGATAATTGATTTAACAATAAAGCATCTAAAATCAAAAGAAAAAAAAAAGCATTGTTCCCATCCAACGATTAATCATGCCTGATATTGCTTAGCTTCAAAGGAAAGACATGATGGTGATGTCGGGGTGATATCATTTAAATCCACATGAATAAAGCTCACCTAAAATCATAGAGCCTGGAGCAGCATGGACACAGATCCTGCAAGGGTCTACACTAGATACTCTGAACAGATATTATGCCTTCCAATTTAGTGTTTTTATGGGGTTTCTGAGTGAGTGAATGAATGTGTCTCTATTCATTGTGATTTCTCTTGGGCTGTTTTTCTTCTTTTGGTTTGTCTTGATCAACTCCAAAGTAATACTATTTTATTTACCTTATCATACTTTATTTTGCTATGTATAAAAATGAATGAAAACCCCAGCTGCTAGAATAACGGTTAACAACTGAACTCTCACACCTGCTATGAGAGGAAAACTTAGTTTTCTCCAGTAGAGTGACACTGGCTACGCCAACCATTTTGAACAGGCCTTATGTCCAGGAGTAGTTGACCAGTGGACTTCATAGTTTCATAATGTGCTTTTATTTGGTTACAGTTTTGCAAGTGTTTCATTGAGTGAGTGGATGGGGTCTTATTGTTTTCTTGATCTGTGGGAATTTTGACATATTTTTTGTGTTCGTTTATTTGTTTGTTTTGTTTGTTTTGTTTTATGAGTAAGAACATAAAGTTGCGATGGTAGCAAAGGGAGGAGGATCTGGAAGAGCCTGAGAGAGGAAAGAATATAACCAAAATGAAATTAAAAATAAAAAATATTTTAAGAAATAAAAATATATGACATAATATAATAAAATATAAGTTCTTAACTAGAATTATTAAGCATTCATGAATTTATAATTTTTAAGGAAATTTTTCTTTGAGGTAGATTCTCATTAAAAACCCAACCTGGTCTCACATTTATTCTCCTCTTGCCTCAGTCCCTAGGATGCTGAAATTACATTCATGTGCCATCATAGCACTTTTTCTACAGTCTACAATCATATTTATCTTACAATACAAATGGTGTGGAAACCATTTCTATATTCTGTATTATTTAGGAGATGGTGGAAAGACAAACCATTTGCATCTGCTCAATGAAAGATGGGTTAATTTCAAATCTCTGGACCTACAACTTGCTGAACGAACAGATCTTGCAGATAAAGAGGGCCCATTCAATGTGGTTGGTCATATTTATCTTTAGGGGTTGTTTCTACCTATTTCTGAACCACAGTTAAGAGTGTAGCTTGGCTAAGTTCTTTATTAACAAGAATATATCAAGTAGCACATAATGAAAGATTGATGAAAAGTAAGTGACCTGAGGATATTCTCAGACCATAAATCTTTTAGAGTAATAGCTTTACCAGAATGAATATGTACTCACTTTAAAATTATACTTTAAAATGTCATATAAATTATGTGTAGGCTAAGACTCTAGCAAGTATTTATTTATTCAGCTCTGTAGTCATGTGGCAGCCAAATACAACTTATGGTTTTAGTTCTTTGGATTATTTGTCTTCTGCACAAATATTTGACTTTCACTCACCCTTACTTCCACTTACTGTTGGGTCTTTGATCATTTGATAGATTAAGAAGCTATGATTGAATGTATCAGAAGCCAAGTGTTAAACTCTATAAAATTTTCTCATCTTTGAACTTAATATTAAATCAAAATGATAAAGAATGACAAAAAGAACTGAACTCCTGAGTAATATGCTTTATTTAATTTCTATGAATTGTTGGAAATGTCTTTATTCTCTTCAGAAACTGTATTTTTTAACATCAAAAATAACAAGAAAAGTAACCATCATCCCATAAAGAACTAAAATCTAGATGTGGCATTCTAAAGTATTAAAATGTTTACTATGCAATTTGAACTTGTTTTATATTTATAGCCAATTGTCCTAAGTGAAGAAAACTCACCCAGTTTCTCTGTATTACTATTTCATATAGAAGTAAAAACATTTCCCATGTCAAGAAATTGGAAGTGGTACAAAGTTACTATCACAACCATAGATGGTTGCAATATTTTACCAGTTTTCACTAATGAGTGTCATTATAACAAGTATAATTGTATTAATATCTATGTAGCTTTAATATCTATACATCTACATACATAATAATCTCTGTCTATGCTATCATTGTGCAGTACCATCACTTCTAAGGATGACTTTTCAAATAATTTACATATGAGCCTGTCCTTCAGTGCTTCATCCTTTCTCTCATATTAAAGTAAAGTTTTCATTTTTGGAAATAATATGCCACACAGATAACATTAAAGTTTATAAAATTGTCTCATCCATGAACCTAATATTAAAATAAAAAAGATTGACAAAGAATGGCAAAAAACACTGTGTATGTGTGTCATGGTAAGTGGGCACACATATGTGTGCGTGTGCAGTCAAGCAAAGGTCAAAAGAAAAACTCAGTGTCTTTTCCTACTGCTCACCATCTGATTTTTCCAGAGAGAATGTTTCATTGGAACTGAAAGTTGTCATTTTGCTAGGCTGGAGAGGTCAGTGAAATCTAAGAGTCTACCTACATCTATGCCAACGGAGAGTTGTGGGTTTATGCAGACATACCTGGTTCTTACCTGGTTCTTGTAGACTTGAACTCCACTCCCTTGCTTTTGCTTGTCCTTACCCATTGAGCCATCTCTTTGCTGCCCAGAGTCGCAGACCTACTTGATACCATCCCCCTGATGATTTTCTTTTCTCTTAACTGTAGATGTGCTTCATGCCAAAGTTTCATTATACCTTTTAAACTTTTATTTGATTTGATTCATCTTTATCTTACATTTATACTTTCTTTTTGAATAACCAGATTAACTAAGTATGCTTTCTTTCTGAAAAATGAGACTTTTTTTAGGTATGATTAATAATCTTCCCATTATTGATTAATAATTTAAACATTGAATGGCTATCTTTCTGTTTTTATAATATATTCAATTTTGTTTTGGGGTTCCAGGATGAGACTTATCAAATTAAATGACCCCTAGACATTTGAGAATTAACAGCACTCTGCTATTTTACATTGTGTATTAATCAGAAAATGAAAGCAGATAGTATTGCACTCAGCTCCTGAATGCATGCTTGTACTATGCATATCGTTCCAACGTTTGCATTATAAAAAGAGATTTGGCATCTCTTGCTACCAATCTGTATGTTCTTTTTTCTATTAAATATAGTCGATATGGTCTGATCATGGTCTCACTCCCTCATCACCTGCCAGACTTTCTCCATGTCCTACCCTTCCCATTCCATACCTTCATTCTCTCTCTCTCTCTTTAGGAAATAAACAGGCAAAAGAAAAACAGAATCAAATAACACAAACAAAGAAAATAAAAGAACACAAATGCAGGAATCACATAGAGATGGAGACGAACACACATGAACTCATAAAAGTGGAAATTTGAAACAATAATATACGAGGAAAGGAGCAGTAATGTGAAAATAAATAAATAAACAAAAAATGCCTCCAAGAAATAATATAAGAAAATATATTCTCAAAAGTACCATTAAGATTGCTTGTTTCACCACATACTGCTAGACATGGGGCCAGTCCTTAAGTGTGGCTTTTTACAAGCAATGTGAACCCATCAGACTAATAACTCCAGTTTCCTTAAGAAGGAAAGCCAAGTTCCCAGGAACTTTACTCTTTGGAGACCTGGGCTCAACTGGCCTGATCAAGTCTGCCCTGGACAAGGGCACTGAAGTGGGTTCCTTTTGTCCTTTCATTGGAGCCTCTGAAAATGACTTGGAGCAGCCTTGCTCTCACAAGCCCCACTCCATTTCTATTTTTTAAAACCAGATAAGTTCCTGAGACTTGACAATCTAAGAGACACCTATGTCCCCTAAACCAGTAAGTTTTAAAGTATTTATATATTAAATTTTGTCATACAACCTATTTGTTGTAATAACTTTGGGTTAAAAAATATTACATTAGTGTCAGAAGGGGGTATTTTTAGTCAAATCTTTATTACAACTCTATATGACCTTAAAGTTTGGAATAACTTAAATATTCAAATGTAGATAAATGGCTAAAAAAGGGAGTAGGTTTGTCCAACAGAATAATATTCAACAACAATAAAGGAAATTGGTCAGTGGCCAAGGTCTGAGTGGGGCCAGAGATAATTGTGTTAAATGAAGTAAAACAAACATGGGAAGCACAACACTCCCGGGTTTCACTAACACAGTTAAGCCACAACATTTGAGTTCATCAAATGTGGCTGAAGAATGGGAGCTAGCAGACTCTGAAGAGGCAATAGGGAGACACGAGGAGAGATTGATAGATGGCTACTGAGTTAACATGATTATATAGTGTTGACATTCTCCTTGCCGGACCACTCCATAGTGATGACTACATGGTTCTTCATAAGATGATTGGTAAATTCACATTGCCCATTCCCATTTCTTATATCAAACAGAATTTTTAAATAGCATACCTATTAATTGGTCAGATAGGCTTTATAACCTTAATACTTACTTAAATTATTATTAGCTTCAATTGAATGAAAAGAGTATTTTTCTATAAATGTAGATTTTAAAATTTAATACATTTTGTCATTGAATATTATTATGCCAGATTATATCACATACATACAGACAGACAAAAGAAATCCAGTGTAGTTATGTACTACTACTGACAGCAGCATATCATAGTGATACATCTGTATGTGCATGCGTGTATGCAGATTCTAGTGAGTATTTCTATATTTTAAGTATATCAGCCAGATGTCCCCTATTAAAATATTCCACATGAAACCAGAAGAGCAGATGGTTGAGTGACTACTGGCAGAAGAAGGAGAGGATTATGTACTTCTTAATTTTATCAATTTCCCCAACTCGGTTATTTTTCTAAGCATCAACAATTCTTCCAAAAGAACATATTTCTTCCTAAACTGCTTTTTCTGCCAAATTCTATTTCAGCCCATTTTTGATGTGAGATTGCTACAAATGTAAACTATGTTCAGTGATTTTTAAAAAACACAAACAACAACAACAGCAGCAAAAACAATAATGTAGAAACTGTCTGTTTGCCTCCTTTGTCACAAACACTGTCACTACTGCTTGCTGCAGGTCCTGCATCTGTCAGACTCGCTGGTGAGCAGTGGAGAGGCAAGCTCCTCCTTGCTGTGCTTGTGTGTAGCTCAAGTTTGCATTGAATTCCACTTGCATTAGGAAAGAGCCCTTTAGTTTCACCAAGAACAATTTTTAAGCTTTATAACTGGAATTTTAAAAAATCTCATTCCGAATGTAGATATATTATCTTAAGTTACCATAGGAAGCAGATTCAACAGTGTTCAGGCTGTTCTAAATAAATATGCTTTAGAACATTTTTATTGGTTATTTTATTTATTTGTATTTCAAATGTTATCCTCTTTCCTGGTTTCCCCTCCACAAAGACCCTATCACATCCCCTTTGCCATGCTTCTATAAGGGTGCTCCCTCACCCACCCACCCACTCCTGCCTCACTGCACTAGCATTCCCCTACTGGAGCATCCAGCCTTCACAGGACCAAGGGTCTCCCCTCCCATTAATGCCAGATAAGGTCACCCTCTGCTACTAAATAAATATGCTAAAAGTATTGTGGAGCATGTGCATGAACATTCATATGTATGTTTTTTGTTATTTTTGTTGACCAAATGAGATGAATTTTTAGGAAACAAAAAAACACGTGCTCATTTTATTTAATTGTGGTGACTTTATCACCAAGTAGAGAAAAGTGAGTACTCACTAATACCTACTTCAGTATACATTGCTTCAGTTTTGGATTCTGCAATGAATTCATCCTATTCTGGGAAAATTTCAACCAATGATGAATACATTTTCTTGGAATAAAATGAATAAGAAAACAGAGATTAAAAGGGAAACTAGAGAAAGAAAAAATATAACAAAACCAAACTAAAAATAAATGTAAGTTAAAAATATCCCACTTTTATTTTAAGGACTTCTTTTAAGCATTAAGGGAAACCACATATCCGTTGTAGTTATTCAAACCATGTCTTATAATACAGAGATAAACAATCAACTCGTAAAGGATTTAGTCTGCCATGAGTCCAAGTGATCCTCCTCTCCGTATATGCTTCTCTATTTACCAGATCTTGGCTTGTTTCCACATTCGGTGTACTGTCTTAATCCAGCATCCCAGCTTGCTTGGTCCCATACTCCAGGTTCTAGCCTAGACATGACTCTACCTGCCTCAAACCTCCAGGCTCCTCATCTACCATAATCTAACCCCTCTACTCAGTCAGACTCTCCATTTCTTATACAAGATATAGTCAGGTATGTGTTAGGAATCTTTTGTTCCATTCATTTTTCCCAATTCTCAGAACCAACCTCTAAACTTCAGGGCTGCATCCGAACACACATCCTGAAAACTAGCCAAATCCATTGTATATATCTAATTTTATTCTACAGAAGTGATATTAAACCATTAATATCTGAAGATTTGGCCAGTTGGATATATATACATACATCCAACTGGCCAAACCTTCAGATATTAAAAGAAGAGATATTTTAGAATAGAAAGATGAGCTTAGCTAAACAGTAAATTAGACTACAATAACTGAACCTAAAAGTCCCTGAGATTACAAACAATATAAAAATCATCAACTCAATGATTGCAATCTACATTTACCTTTCAATAAAATTCTAATGTATTAATGGCTTCTCTTCTCTGATAAAAAGGCACAGGCTTTTTGAATGGATCACAAATAGGATGCTGTAAGCATGCATACCTAAGCAATAGTAAATTAGCTAAGAAGATTGTTAATGATATTTATAGAAAAAGCAGTCTTGAATTCAAGGTGAATAGAGAAGGAGTCGGAGGTAAAAGAGATGTAGAAATTATGTAAATATAACATTGTTGTATATCAAAATTCAAAACATATTTAATTGAAAATATAATGACATAACAAGCAAAAAAGTGGTTAAAGAAATCTAAAATTCATCCAATAAAGTATTTTGTAGAGAATATATTAAGAATCAAAATAAAGCAATTTTAAAGATAGACAAAACTATATTAGGATAAGAGAAGGTAAGACTTTGACTAAATTTTGAACAACATGCAAAGAGTAAATAAATAAAAACAAAAGAAATATATGCATATATATGTATATATACATATATGTGTGTGTGTGTGTGTGTGTGTGTGTGTGTGTGTGTGTGTGTGTGTGTGTATTCTCCTTTTAAAATAGTTAAATAAAGGCCTGTGAGTATGGTCATCAAGCAAAGTGCTTGTCAAACAAACCTGCAATCTATGCTTGGTCCCTGAACCCAAGGTAGAAGGCAAATAAACTACAGAAAGGCTTGCTTTGACTTGTGTACTTGAAATCTATTATGTCAAAAAACACAATACAAACTGATTCTTACTTACATTTGCACTTGTCCTTTTGTGGTTAGATGGTAATTGTCTTTAATAGTAAGACAACACAAAGGTGAGCCCTTTTAGCCAGTTTAATATTCTAGTCTAGTCTAGTCTAATATTTGATTGGGTTGTTGAGAGAAGTTATTATGGAAATATGTATATTAATTCTTGTAATTTTCTTGATTTTTACGTCGATGTATTAGATCTCCTTTGGTTCACTATTCTGTATGTTTATTTTTCTGTTTTGGCTTCCTGAATTTTGCTATTATACAGGTCTTGTAGAATTTCTTCTAATATTCTCTGAAGATCTGGCTTAGTCACCATAAATTCCTTTAGCCTCTACCATAGTTTTAAAAGCTATTTATTTATTTTATACAATATATTTTGATTCCTTATGCTTTCCCTCAAACACAGCTCCATTCAGATCCTACCCCAAATCCATACCATCCAATTTAATGCCATCTTTCTTTCTCTCTCTTTCTAACAACAACAACAACAACAAAAAGAGAATCAAAAGGAAAGAAATAAAAAGCAAAAACCAAACTCATCTAAAAAAAAAATCATAAAACATAGGTTTGTTTTAGCTAACTCCTCCGAGGAAAGGTGTCTACTCTGGATTGTGACTGATACATCCAGTGACACTCTATTGGAAATAACAAAATTTTTCTTTGCCTTTTGATTATCAGTTGCAGAAAGGTGCTTGGTGGGATTCCATGTCATCTTCTCACTCTCTGTGCCAGCTTCTGGATTGATTCTGGGCACACATTGTGCTTACTGCCACAATACCCTTGATTTTGTATTTGTACCATTTCTGTTTAGCATCAGACCCTGTTTTCTTTATTTTTTACTATCTACTACCTCTATACCTTGCAATCTTTTGACTGCTTTTCCACATAGAACTCGGAACCTTAAAGATGGGGTTTGATGAAGAAAACTCATTTAGTACTGAGTGATCTTCAGTGTCGGTTTTGACACAATGTGCCCTGGTGGGTTTCTATGTTAATTACAATCTACATCAGAGGGAAGCTTCTCCAATGTGGGATGACTGATATACTGATCTATGGGCATCACAATATGTTATTAGAAGCCATTCTTTTCAGTGTTCCTTTGACCAAGTAATAGTATTAGTTTTTTTCAAAGAACATGAAAAATCTAGTCACAAATTCTTGAACACATTAGCATTTATGTCAGAGGTTCTCTTAATTGTAATAAGAAGAGACTTCTTACTCTGAAAAACATGGTGTCGCAGTTGCATCTTAGTGATATTTTAGTTCTCTTTCAAATATAATAGATCATTGTGTGATATAAAATAACCTATATTGACAATTGTTTTGCTTCAGAACTTCAGAAGTTGGAATAGATTTTTCCAACCTCTTCTGGTTTCTTGATGCTTTTACATTATAAAAGACATGACCCTTCAATCTTGCAGCTTTCAGTATCTTTTCTTTACTCAAAGATTTTTAAGGTTTCAACTCTACTATATAATGGAGAGTGGCTTTTCTCATCCTATTTACTATTCTATAGCTCTGACATCTTTTTCTCTGGAATTGGGATAATTTCTCCTCTACTTTTATTGAAATAACCCCATTAAAATGGGATACAGAGTATTTGGTTCTCCTTCTAAGAAGGACTAAAGCACCTATACTTTGGTCTTCCTTCTTCCTTCATGTGATCTGTGAATTGTATCTCGAGTATTGAGAGCTTTTGGGCTAGTATCTACTTATCAGTGAGTGCATACCATGTGTGTTCTTTTGTGATTGGGTTACCTCACTCAGGATGATATTTTCTAGTTCTATCCATTTGCCTAAGGATTTCATGAATTCATCAGTTTTAATAACTGAGTGGCACTCCATTGTGTAAATGTACCACATTTTCTGTATCCATTTCTCTATTGAAGGAATCTGGGTTAAGCACATATGGAGATAAAAATATTGAGCAGAGACTATAGGAAAGGTATTCCAAAGACTGTCCTCCTGGGATTCAGCCCATATATAGTCACCAAACCCAGACACTATTATGAATGCCAACAAGTGCATGCTGACAGGAACCTGATAAAACTGTCTCCTGAGAGGCTCTGCCAGAGCCTGACAAATACAGAAGTGGATGCTCACCGCTAACCATTGAACTGATCACCGGGTGCCCAGTGGAGTAGTTAGAGAAAGGACTGAAGGAGCTGAGGGGATTTTGCAACCCCAAAGGAAGAACAACAATATCAATTAGCCAGAGCTCCCAGGGTCTAAACCACCAACCAAGGAATACACATGGAGGGACCCATGGCTCCAGCTGAACGCATAGCAGAGGATAGCCTTGTAGGGCATCAACAGAAGGAGAGGCCTTTGATCCCATGAAGGCCCAATGCCCCAGTGTAGGGGAATGTGAGGGAGGGGAGGCAGGAGTAGATGGGTGGATAGGGCATACCCTCATAGAAACAGGAGGAGAGAGGTTGGGATAGGGGGGTTCTGGGGATGAATTGGGATAACACTTGAAATGTAAATAAATAAAATATCCAATAAAATAATTTTTAAAAAGTATCTTCTATGCTTTTGAGATGATCCTTTTCTATATCCAAAATTAGATTTTTTGTCGGGCGTGGTGGTGCATGCCTTTAATCCCAGCACTTGGGAGGCAGAGGTAGGCGGATTTCTGAGTTCGAGGCCAGCCTGGTCTACAAAGTGAGTTCCAGGACAGCCAGGGCTACACAGAGAAACCCTGTCTCGAAAAAAAAAAAAAATTAGATTTTTTTCCTTTTAATATTGCACCAAGATAATCCCAATTTGTTCTTACGTATTCAATTTTGATATTAATCAATGACTTCTTTATTAATTACACAGTTCCTTTACTTTATTCTCAAACCTTGGGCCTCTGTTGTCTGCATGCTCCATTCTCTCGGTGATGCTTCTCACTTTGGGTGTTTTTTTAGCTTACTTTATTTTTCATGTTCTGCATCATTTTAACTTATCATCTTCAGTGAATTTTATTTTTTTATCTTGAGGTAACAACCTCACTTTCATTGAGCTCTTTTGTTAGTTTGGGTGCATATTTATCTCTCCTTTATGTTTTACAAGATAGATACAGTAATTTCTTTGAATTTTTTGTCTTGAAGTTCACATCAATCATTCCTCTCCCAGAGGCTATTACTCGCTGTAAGATACATAACAGTTGTGTTTTGTTGTTGTTGTTGTTGTTGTTGTTGTTGTTGCCATTTTATTTATGCTGCAACTTGCACATCTAGAGTATTTTTGTTTGAGTTGTTTTGTCTTTTTTAAAATTTAAGTTTTTTTTTTTCTAATTGAGGTATTTCCAATTTTTAAGACAGAATTTATTTATAGTAAAGTTGTAGTTTTTCACTGTGGAGCTGGCATTCAGGGCTGTAGGCTCATTTGTCATTTTTCTCTAAGAGACAACTACTACCTACAATAACATTCACTCATAAAGTTCAACCACCTCCTGTTGTCTGCTCCTACATCATCACTTTCTGTAGCTGTCTGTACCTAGATGTTCTATCTGGATCAGCGTGAAGTACTCCCCAAATCTGTAGCCTGCCATGGCTCTACTAGGATTTTTTATGCCAGGGGTTCTTAACTTGAGTCTGCTTGGTCCTGCTTTCCAGATACACAGATTCAGCTACGTAATGTATCACTCCTTTATTTGTTCCACACCTTATGTTGTGTCTGACATGGTCTTTCCCTGAATCTGGGGCTCCTTTTGAATAATGGAACTCTTTACAATTATGCATTTTTTTCCTTATATTTTTATTATTTAAATGCATTTTATACATCAAACATATTAATAATATTGAGTATTTTGAGAATCAAATAATACACAAAAATGTGTTCAATTTTTTTTGAAATTTTAATTTTATTATTATTATTATTATTATTATTATTATTATTATTATTTTCTTTATTTAAATTTCAAATGCTATC